>NW_015165235.1:1300440-1326894 GCF_001447785.1 Gekko japonicus
CAAGACAGTTGGAATTGTCAGTTGCATATGGGACCTGGTGTATTCTGAGGTAAAATATGTCCTCACTCACAACACATCACTTCCCCTTCAAAAGAAACAAACCCAATAACACAATCATGCCACACCACAAAAAAGACAGATCACACCACAAGCAGAATACCACAAGGCAAAAAATGATAGGAAAAGGTGCCAGCAGTCACCCCATTACTGCCATAGCAGAGTGGGGGCTGCTGTTGGTGGGGAAATGGAAAGCTGACCAATGAAGGGGGAATGTAGGTTGATGCTTGGCTGGGAAGTAGATAGCGTTGCCAACTCCAGATGGGAAAATCCTGGAGATTTGAGAGATGGAGCCTGGAGAGCGTGATGAGGAGTGGGGCCTCAGACAGGTACAATGCAATAGACTCTGCCCTCCAAACCAGCCGTTCTGTAATGGGGAACCACTGTTGCCAATCTCCAGGTGGGGGCGGGAGATCACTCAGAATTACAACTGCTCTCCAGATGGCATTGATCCATTCCCCTGGAGAAAATGGTGGACTCTGTGTCCTTATACCCTCCTGAGGTTGTCACGGTATTCCTAGTTACTTATATAAATGAATAGGAACTCCCTGTATTGTCCAGATTAATTCTGTAAGGGTCAGAGAAGGAAGACAACCAAGTAGCATTTTCAAGATTGATCATCTTTTAGTGTTTATTGGGAAAGCAAAGCACATAGGTCTTCTGATTTTCTCATTTATTCAGTGTGTTTTTAATGTATTAGCATGTTATAGTTAGTTCTATATTGGAAATACATATAGCATTGTGCTTCTCAAATATGATTATGTTTCTCAAAATGTTATCTATTTAGGAATGCATTCCCTTTTGCAATTTTAATAAAAAATCAATATGTTGGTAAAAGTTAGCCTGGTTTTAGGAGATGAGATGAGATGAGATTTAGGACAGGGGCTATGGATTCCTGGTAGAGTATGTGTTTTGTATGCAAATGGTCCCAGGTTCAGTCCCCAGCATCCTGGGGTTGATCAGGTTGTAGGTGATATAAAAGACCTTCCCCCGAGACCCTGGAGAGCTGCTGCCAGTCTGAGTAGTCAATATTGACCTTGATAGACTAATGAGGCAGCTGCATATGTATATGTGTGCTGTATAATAGACAGTAATCTGTATCGTGATTTTTAAAACTGCATCTTTGCAGTGACAAACAAGTTAGAGGCATCCCAACTCTGTAGGCAATGAATGCCCTGAGGAAGAACTTCCTGACAGAGCAGTTCTTCAGTGGAACAGGCTTCCTCGGGAGGTGGTGAGCTCTCCTTCTTTGGAGGTTTTCAAATGACAGCAGTGCTGATTCTATGAACTTAGGCAGATCATGAGAGGGAGGGCAGGAAGGGTTGCATCAGTACTTAGTTCTTGTGGCCCTTTCTTACATGCCCATGGAAATGCTGATCACCATTCTGGGGTCAGGAAGCAATTTTTCTCCAGGCCAGTTTCGCAGGGGTTTGGACTAGATGACTCCAGAGGTCCCTTCCAACTCTATGATTCTATGATTCTTTTTCCATATGCCATCCTTTCCCTATCCCTATTCAAATACAACTTTGCAATGGCGATGCTTTGCAACACAGGGAGAGGAAGTGCTGATACGGTAATGGCTGTAGTTGTGCCAGCCCCTGTCCTGGGATTAAGCCCATTGCAGCATCATGAGACGTTGTCAACTCATGTTAGTACTGAAGCCTAATTTACCCACACATGTTCACCTCTCAATAACTGCAACTGATGGTTTTCATGAGCAAATGTGACAGTACAGTCAGAGTTTTCATATCCAACACCACCTCAAATGCCACACCTTTCGTTGGACACAATTCAAACACACTGCTTCCAGGGAGCAGGCAATGAGTAACCGACTATGAGTAACCAGCAACATTATACCTTGTCCCTAGATTGACAAAACAGACAGCTATTGACTGGACATACCGAAACATTCAGGCCAAAGCATGTAGAGAAAGCAAAGTCTAACATGGAGGGAAACCATGGTCAGAAGCCCAAGTTTCCCTTGCTTGTGATCTGGAGCTTCAATTGAGGGGCAGAGCAATCAAGAGAGATGTAGATCCACAGCTGGGCAACAGAAAGGAGAGGAGGAAAGAGGGGTTTAATTTATTCATCGGAGCTTATGAGAGAGATGGGGCAGGAAACTGCAGCTGGACGAGGGAGGGCATTAGGAGAAGATGACTGATCTTTTGGATGCCTTCATTAAATCATTTTTTCAAATGGCAGGGAACTGAGGTGGGACTCTGCAGCTGGGAAAGAGAGGGCAAAGGCAGCTCAGCCATTTGATTTATAAATAGATGGAGTTCAGAATGGGAACCACGGGTATGATTTTCGCAGCTGGAAGTGGGAGAGAGCAGGTTTGTTGACCTGCCTCTTTCAAAGAGCCTGGCTCTCAAAGAAACCTTGGGGGTGAGAGTCTTTCCAAATTTGCTAAGCTGGAGGATTTTTTTATTATTATTATTATTTTAGAAGAGTGAGGTGGACAGCTTGTTCACCTGCTGGTAATTTCCACAACCCCCCCCCCCAAACTCTCACAGCTCTATTACAAAATTACTCCATAAACTTGCACAACTGGATGGGTGCCAGGAGAATGTCATTATTAATTCTGCTCTATAAAGTGCCAACAGAACTGAAATGCTCTTGGGGAGATGCTGCCAAAAACGTACCAGAAAAAAACCCACCCTAGACCTTAAGAGAAGCAGGAGAAGGCAGGGCTCTTCTCCATATGGATTCCATCTGTGTTCATTGGGGCTTTATTTTTTCTTTCAATAGAATTTGGGCCAGGCAGGGGCTTAACTGGCCAGTGCCAGCTCTGTTTCCACCTTTTTTGAAACACTAATTGTTTGATTTAAATGAAACAGAAGACCTTCTTTCATCACTAGCAATTGTACGGGAATTTGTTTATCCCAAGGATGTGAAGAAACATAGTGTTTAAGAGAGCGCATGTCTGTAAGAACAGAACAGTAATGTTGGGCATCAGCTACTCGGCATTGATGGATGCATCACTAATGTGTTTGAGACTGTCAGCCTTAAGATTCTCAGAACAAACCTGCTTTGTTGCCTGGGTGAGTGTCTATTGCTGTCTTGTGCATCTGTCCATGGATGGGAAGGCTTCGCACAGAGCCCAGGCGTCCTCAGATTGAATATTATCATTATCAGACTGAATATTATCCTTCTTTGGAGGTTTTCAGATAGAGGCTAGATGGCCATCTGACAGCAATGCGGATTCTGTGAACTCAGGCAGATCATGTGAGGGAAGGCAGGAAGGGTTGCCTCAGTGCTTAGTTCTTGTGGCCCTTTGTTACGCGCCCAGGGAAATGCTGATTGCCACTTCAGGGTCAGGAAGCAATTTTTCTCCAGGCCAGTTTGGCCAGGGATTCTGGAGGGTTTTTGTCATTTTCTGGGTGTGGAACAGCATTCACTGTGGGTGTGGAGGAGGAGGTATTTGTGAATTTCCTGTATTGTGCAGGGGGTTGGACTAGATGACCCCAGAGATCCCTTCAAACTCTATGATTCTATGATTAATCTAGGCTTGCCAAGTCCCCCCGGGGGATTTTTTTTTTGTAATGGTGACAGTAGCAAGCAATTCAGGAGTTGATAACTGGAGCTAACTGTGGGCATCCTGAGAACATGGTGAAATTGTAGTGCAAAGACTGACCACTTGCTACGGGCATTACGCTTTCATTCTTCCCAAAAGCAAAAAAAAGAGAGCAACAAATCAGTTCCTAGAAAAGTGGGACCTTGGCAGAGAAAGAATGGAAGATTTGTGGACTGATGACAAAGTTGTCTGGAAACACTGTAACAACTGCACATGCAACTAAAGGTAATCACACTACATTTGACTAGTGAGGAACCACCCTCAGTGTGCAGCAGCGGTAAGAAAAGGTAAATTCTGCACTAGGGATTATTAGGAAAAGGATGGAAAACGAGAGAACTGATATCCTAACGCCCTTGTACAGATCTATGGTGCAGTCTCGCTTGGAATGATGTGTACACTTCCAGTTGCCATATCCCACAAAAGATATTGCAGCCCTAGAAAAGGTGCAGAAAAGGGCAACCACGAGGATCATAGGATTGGATCTCCTTCCCTGTCAGAGAAGGTATGTGGTTTGTAGTTTGGAGAAATGACAGCTAAGGAAAAACGTGGTAGAGGTTCATGAATGTATTCATAAAGTGGAGAAAGTGTCCAAGGACTACTGTTTCCAAGATGTCACATCAGTTCCAAATCACCTGCAATCAAATGGTCTTGTGGTGAGTGGAAGATTAAAAGACAGCTCAAGAAAACAACGGATTGAGAGAACAGACCCATATCTGGCCATGCTGCTCATTGTCTCAGGGTATAGAGGAAGTCTGTGTCTGAAACACTGTTTGAAAGAAAACTGTGGACTCAGCTTCCAAACTCAGTGGATAGAGATGAGAAAGATGAGAAGGATATGAATGCATTTAAGAGACAAAGCAAAAATAAGCAAAAAGAGTATTATGACAGCTGATTGCAAATATTACAGCCACTGAAGCCTACTGATAAGTGATAAACCATGCATAAGGTATTTTCTGCACATACCATGTGCAGGAGGCACAGGTAGCTAGACAGATTTTCTGTCCCACGGGGGCATCATTTTGGGCAGCAACAGGATGGTAGATAGGAGGAAGTTCTGTTCTGAGGATGGAAATGCCTTCTGTTAGCAGTCTGGCTTATATTTAGGGGGAATCAGAGCTACCTTCAACATGTCCCTGAAAAGAATGATGGATTGGGAAGCATGCAGGTTTCATCAAACCGCTAGCAAGGAGACCAGAGAAGATTACTGAGCACAGTAATCGCCCAGCATAACAAACCGCAATATCCGTTGAAGCATAGTCTGAGTCAAGCTACAGAAATCCAGGAACCTGCACAAAACTCCACATGATCTGAACTATCTTTGTGCGTCTGTACTTCTCTGCTTTGTTTTCTAATTTGGTGCTAGTTTTCCTGATTACATGCAAAGCTGCATGTCATTTGTTTGAAAGGAGGTATGTTTGGAAAGGAAGGTACTTTTCTCTTGTAGGAGGATGGTTTATGTTATGCCACAAAACTACTTCCAGACAGAGCTAAGAGGAAGTGAGGCTGGTTTACAGCAGACAGTTACTAGTTCTTGAAATAAGATTGATTTAATATGAAGAGTGCAGTTTCATCAATCAGAGTTAAGCAGAATATAATAGGAGCCATCACTGCAGGAAGAAGAATCTGAGAGATGAAGAAATGCCGCGTGAGAAACTGGTCAGGGAGGAGAGATGCATATGTTCAAGGATAGTAGAGGAAGTTTAAGGTTCATGTATTGAGATTAAATAACCTGTCAAGTCTTTGGAATCAGGTGTCTAGTGTTTTCATATGTCTTGCGATTATCCTGAACACAAAGTATGCACTGGAATGACTGGCCATGCTATGGCTTCTTTATGTGAGATGTAGAGTGGTTAAGATGCTGAACTGCAGGCTGTGGAAGGTCGGTAGTTCAGCAGTTCGAGACCCGGGTTGCCGCATGATGGAGTGAGCTCCCGTCTCAGGTTCCAGCTCCTGCCAACCTAGCAGTTCGAAAGCAAGAAATTGCAAGGAGATAAACAGGTACCACTTCGGTGGGAAGGTAACAGCATTCCATGCGCCTTGGTGTTTAGTCATGCCGGCCACATGACCACGGAAACGTCTTCAGACAGCGCTGGCTCTTCGGCTTTGAAACGGAGATGAGCACCGCATCCCTAGAGTTGGATTCGACTGGCTTTCGAGCAAGGGAACCTTTACCTTTACTTTTAGAGATGTGCATTGGTTTTTGCAATTCCAAACTGTCATTCAGGCATCATCAATCACAGGTAACATTCCTTGTATAAATCTGTGGTGCACCCTCATCTGGCTTACTATCTCTCCCCCCCCTCAAAAAAAAGAGCTGGGGGAAAAGTGCAGAGGAGGGCAAGCAAGGAGATTAAAGGGTTGGAGCACCTTCCCTATGATGAAAGAATAAAGGAATCTGGGACTTTTCAGTTAAGAAAAAAAGATGACGTTGGGGTGGGTCAAAAAGTTATGATAGGGGGTTATAAAATTATGTATAGGGTGAAGAAAGTGGAAAGCTGACCATCTTGTGAAACAGGATGATGGACTAGACGCACCACTAGTCTGATCCAGCAGGGCTCTTCTTCTGTTCATGTAGACTATTTCTGAGTCTCCCCTGTTGCAAATTTCTCTGTTATGTTCTCAAGGTCCATTTAAATAAGAGACTATCTCAAACAACCACTGCCATTCATGACATCCTTCTATGGGCTTTCTGATTATTAATTTTCAAAAAATTAATGTAACTAGGTTAGCAGCATCATGACTAATTATAACAGTTGCCTATTGCATCATTTGGGTGACAAAACCACTTGCAATAATAGCATTTGTGATTAGAAAAGGAAGTTAGTTTGCCTCTTTTCTCGCCAGTGGAAAGATTGTTTCCTGCTTTTTCTAATGTCTTGTCAAATTTATCTAAAGCAATGGCACAATTTATTTCTTCCCCAGGAGATTACTGTGGAGCTGTAACAAGCTCAGCTTTTAACATTCTTTGTGATGTTCAGGACAAATTTTCCCACCTGTGGTAAGTTTGAGATTTAATTTCCCCCCCCTTCAGGAATTACTGGAGCACCGTTTCTGAAAGCCCACTTAAAATACTCTGCAGTTGAGAAGAAAATTCAAGATACTTTTCAGTATGAATTATAGGACAGATTTATATTAATGTTCAACTATTTATGGTAACTGCTTTTGATTGCTGAACACAAAAGATATCCAAAAGCCACTTATGTATGTTTCTGTATGTTAGAGTGACCAACCCCAGCTTGAGAAATTTCTGGAGATTTGGGGTGGTGCCCGGAAGAAGGCAAAGTTTGGGGAAAGAAGGGAGCTTGGCTGGGATATGATGCTATAGACTCCATCCTTCGAAGCTGTCTTTTTTCTCCACTGGAACTCATCTCTGTAGTCTGGAGAACAGTTAATTGCAGGAGAACTCCGGGTGCCACCTGGAGGTTGACAACCGTACTGTATGTTTCTTTCTTTCTTTATTTATTACATTTATATCCCACCCTCCCCAAATGGGCTCAGAGCGGCTAACAAGAGGCATATGCCATGATACAACTAATAAAAACAGAATAAAACAGTCAATTACAAACAAAGTGCCGGTGCTCTAAATAATAAGCTCTTGTCAATCCAAGATGGGGTTCCACAAACCAGCATAACCCATCAGCATAAGTTCCGGATGGTACTGTCATCCTTTCATAACCAGTTCTTCAGGTCGTCTTTTCAGGGCCAGCTCACATCCTGATAGAATCCACCGTTAAAGATGGCAGCTCGGTGGTAGTACAGTAGCGGTGGTGGCTCCTATGCAAAAGCCTGGCGGAAGAGCTCCGTCTTACAGGCCCTGCAGAACTGCATAAGGTCCCGCAGGGCCCGGATCTCCTCCGGGAGCTCTTTCCACCAGATAGGAGCCACCACCGAATAGGCCCTGGCCCTGGTTGCAGCCAACGTGATGCCCTTGGGGCCTGGAGTAACCAAAAGATGTTGTGCCCCTGACCGTAGTGCTCTTAGGGAAACATATGGGGAAAGGCGGTCCCTTAGGTAAGCTGGACCCTGGCCATCAAGGGCTTTATAGGTAAGAACCAGCACTTTGAAGCGAATCCGGTACGCTATAGGCAGCCAGTGCAGTGCCTTCAGCGCCAGCTGGATGTGGTCCCACCTAGTGAGACCCATCAACAGCCTAGCTGCCACATCCTGCACTAGCTGCAGCTTCTGGATTTGCAACAGAGGCAGCCCCATGTAGAGAGTGTTACAGTAGTCCAGCCTCAAGGTAACCATCGCATGGATCACTGTGGCCAAGTCATTGCGGTCAATGAAGGGGACCAACTGCTGCGCCAGCCGAAGATGGTAAAAGTCTCACTTGACAGTAGCTGCCACCTGGGCCTCCATCGTCAAAGAGGAGTCCAGAAGCACTCCCAAACTCCTAACCCTCGACACCGGCACCAAAGGCACCCCATCGAGGAGAGGGAGCCCTAATCCCGAACCGACCCGACTTAGGCCCAGGACCTCCGTCTTCGCCGGGTTTAGTTTCAGCCAGCTCAGTCTGAGCCAACCAGCCACAGCTTGCAATGCCCGATGGAGGTCATCTGGGTCGGAGTTCGACCGGCCGCCCAGCATCAGATAGAGCTGGGTGTCATCTGCATATTGATGACACCCAAGCCCATAGCTCCAGGCAATCTGTGCAAGGGGGCGCATATAGATGTTAAATAGCATCGGGGACAGTACCGCCCCCTGAGGCACCCCACACTCAAGAGGGTGCCTCCGGGACCGCTGATCCCCTATCGCCACCCTTAGTCCCCGACCTTGAAGGAAGGAGGCCAACCATTGAAGGGCAAGCCCCTGAATCCCCACGTCGGCGAGGCGGTGGGCCAGCAGCTGATGGTCAAACGTATTGAACACGGCCGACAGATCTAACAACAGCAATACCACCATACCACCTTGATCCAGATGCCTACAGAGATCATCAGTCAGGGCGACCAATGCCGTCTCCGTCCCATGACCCGGGCGAAAGCCGGGCTGGAAGGGATCTAGGACTGAAGCATCCTCTAGAAAGCCCTGTAACTGTAACACCACCGCCCTCTCTATAAGTTTGCCCAAATAGGCATGTTTAGTTGATTAAACAGGAAACTCTAACTTTGTATAACTGGCAATGGGATCACCTTGCTAGAACAAAGTGGGCATTAATTTTTACACTAGTTTCCTCTAAAAGCTGACACCAAGTTTGATATGAATGGAACCAACTTAACCTTGGCTTCTTCTGTATATAACTTTTGTTCAAATGCATGTTATAATTCAGTGTTTTGTAGGGCCTGTTCATTGATTCAGCTGTGTTCCTTCATGAATCTAGCAGACATCTTTTAGCTTCAGAATAAAACTTTATCTGATTTCCTGTGTTACAAGATGCACTTGCAGGTAGTGCCTTAAACAATCACAAATTGTGCATACAAAAAGTCACTGGATGTAGTACTGGACACAAAACTCAGCTTCCTGATACCATCGGCTTAAATGTTTTTAAACAGGGTTCTAGTCTATATTGTTGTGAAGATATGTTTTATGCTAGAGATATCTGAAGAAGTGAGCTGTGACTCATGAAAGCTCATATCCTCCCACAAATTTTGTTAGTCTTTAAGGTTCTGCTGGACTCTTGCTCTTTTCTGCTGCAAGAGGAACTGAGTAAGAGTTCCTTTGGTGGATGGTGGGGGTGTATCCTCTGTGCCCTGTATACTTGCTTATCCTTTCCTGTGATTAGCAGAAGCAGAACACACTATGCAATGTATTGATTGTAGAATAGAATGAGCCAAATGGGAGGGCATGCAAATATGCATAATTCGTACAGAAAAAAATTATCATAGGATTCTGCTTTTCTTGGGGCAGAATTTTGATTCATTTAGCATGGAAGTAATTCCACAGGACTTGTTAATCTATTGCAAGTATTCAAAGGCATGGTCTGTTGCAGGAATATTAAACACTTAAAGCGTGCATTCAGACAGGGCGTTTCAGCCGGCATAAACTGCACCGGTTCCAACCAGTGCAGTTTATGCCGGCTGAAATGCGATCACACTTACCTCCTGTCTGCGGAGCCCATCGCTATATGCCTGAAACGCGATCACACTTACCTCCTGTCTGTGGAGCCCATCGCTGTATGCCCGTTCACACACAGCGGGCGTCAGCGTTTTCTTTTAAACTCAGTTTGTGCATGTGCATAGGCAGCCATCCACAGAATGGCGATCTTCACGCATGCGCAAAACACCCCATCCAGAAAAGCATGCCCTGAAGAGAGGACTTACCTTTAAAGTTTAAAGGGCAAACTGGCCTCCCTGAGGTCCCGGACTCCTCTAAAACCTTAAACTAAGGACCTTTTCGTTAAAAAAAACAAAAAAACACGCCGGGGCGAAGCTTCGCCCAAGCGCATATTTATTTTATTTATTTATTTATTTATTTATCCTTCGACTTGATATACCGCCCTAACCCCCGTAGGGGTCTCTGGGCGGTTTACAATTCTTGGGTGCTAATCACCGAAATCAACCCTCGGCCACAATGGTACAAGGGGGGGGGACTCCCTACCGGCACCCTGGTGGAGGCTTCAGTAATTTTCCCGGCTCGGCTTCTTTTTCCGGCTGTAAGGTGTCTCAGTGCTCAGGCAGACAGGCGGATGTATGGATCGCCGGCGACGTCGTCCTCGGCCCGATCATGTCCTTTCCGGCTCCGCGCGCCTCCGGATGACGTCACTGCGCCTCCGACCTCCGTCGACGACAGCCGCCTAGTTCTTTCACCACTGGCCACCAGGGATCAGTCTGGTTCTGCTGCCGCCGCTTGCCGCCTTTCAGCGTTGCGCCTCCTCCTCCAATCGTCTGCTGCCGCTGCTCCGCTGTAGCCGCCGTTCTTGCCGTTGCCGCCGCCATTGCTGCTGCTTCTCCACACACCTCCATAGGCGGAGGAGGGTGCCCCCCACCCTACTAAGAGTGGGTACCCATTTATCTACTCGCCGATAGATAGTTACTTGGCTTTCAAACCGCTGGGTGGGCCGACCTAACAAAAAAAATGGCGGGAAAAAATTGGAAGCCTCGGGCTTCCGAACGGAAGTGGTTCTACAACGGTGGAGAGCGATCAGACGGGGGTAAAGTGCTTACAACCGGTGCACTCAGGATACCACCACTTGGGGACCTAGTGGCAGAATACAATGGTTTAAAGCTCTTTGCAACGGTTAGGGACGGAAGTTAGATGTTCTACGTGTGAACGCCAGTAAGTGCACCGATTCCAACCGGCACCTATACTATTGTAAATGCCCCGTCTGAACGCACCCAAAGTCTAACAAAATTTATTCTAGCATAAGCTTTCATGAATCAGAATGCATGTACATCAATAGCAGTTATTTAGCAACAGAAGGGATTGGAGAGATATTAGCATGGCATACATTCAACCTCAAAATACCCCCTAATGAGTTTTTTCCTGTGTTGTCTGTCTGTCTATCACCTATCAGCTATCTCTAGGCATTAGGACAGTAATCCAAAAAGAATTGTATGAAATATTGTGCACAGGTCTGAACATCTTAGAGTATTCCACTCATCAGATGCCTCATGTATTCCCCTAAAGTAAATTTCTCCATTTAAAAAAAATTTGATTTCAGGGAGGTGACTGCTTAAAGGAGAACTGTTATTGGTGTGACGTGTCCCCTGGGTCCCTGTGAATCATGGCCTATCAGTGTATCTCTCACCACTGCCGCAGCCAGCCAGCTAGATGTGTATATTGCACAGTACCCCCATTACTAGAAAAATGCTTGTGAAAACAGCTGAGGTTTTCTTTGGAAAAATCCTAGATAACAGAAGCAAATTCATATCTTACCTAGCAGTTATACAATGGGACATGATATACATCTCAAGTTGTATTTAGGCGGGCGGGCGGTACCAGGAATGCAAATATTATTTTCTGGTACTCCTGGACATAGATTTAAGGGTAAAGTAGGAATTTAGTTATGAATGTCAAGTGCTGGCTTACCGTTCTCCCCCCACTATGGTTCCTACTTATGCATGCTGAAAATGAGCTTTCAAGAACAGCATGTATCATTCTGTGATGACAGTGATCTTGGCCCATGATGAATAAGCAGAATCTGTGTGGTTGGTGGCCACTACATAGCACTTCACATACTCAAGCCACTTGTCTTACCCACATGTAAATCTGACTAGGCTAATGTTTCTTTATTTTAAAAGAACAATTAAAAACAACAATTACAATTACAAAATAATGCAATGAAAATACATAAACATACAGCACCAGAACTAGGGAGGAGGCCAATAACCATTATTGGGTGTATGCCAAATGAAGGGGGGGAACAGTCTTCACCCACTGGTGGAAGACACTGATAGAGGGCGACAGACAAATCTCCCTGGGGAGGAATTTCCAAAGTTTTCTTGCGACAGCTGCACTCTTTCTAGGGTCATTGCCCATCTAGCCTCAGATGGCAGGGGCAACTGAAGCAGGGCTTCCAAAGATGACCAGAATGAGTGGGTAGTAGTAATATACTGGGAAGGAGACTCCAGATAGTTTGCCACTAGGCTTGACATTTGCCCACCCACAACAGGTAAAACCCTAATCACACACTACTGAGAAACTGAGGAGTGGGGGGGGGGATCACCAGAAAATGGCTCCCACAGAGACACTGTAGGAATGTCCCTCATGTCTCTGTAGGCTTTACCATAGAGATTAGGGTAGGGCTGCATGTTCTGGCAATACTGAGTCAAAAATACCCGGGAAAAAATACCTTATCGGTATTTTGCAGATATTTTTTCAACCAAATATAAAACTCAGTATTGTCTGAAGTTATCCGAAATGGCTGAGCCCAAAAAATCCTGAAAATATTTGGGATTCTTCAGGGCCACCAGATAGCTGGTGTTTAAAGGGATTGTCTTCCCTTTAAATGCCTTCTGGGTGAACTCACGGCTTCAGAGTACACACATGGCATGGCTTGCAAAAGGCATTTAATGCCTTTGCTCCATCCATTGGAAAAAATGGAGGATGGGGGAACCTTTTTTGGGGGGGTCATAGAATTAGGCCCCCGGTCCAATCTTTTTGAAACTTGGGGGGAGGGTTTTTTGAAGAGAGGCACCAGCAGATATGCTCGATCTATTCTCCAGAGAGCCAGTTTGGTGTAGTGGTCAAGTGCGCAGACTCTCATCTTGGAGAACCGGGTTTGATTCCTCACTCCTCCACTTGCACCTGGCTGGATGAGCTTGGGCAAGCCATAGTTCTGATAAGAGCTGCCCTTGAAAAAGAGCAGTTTCTGTCAGAGCTCTCTCAGCCCCACCTACCTCACAGGGTGTCTGTTGTGGGGAGGGGAAGGGAAAGGAGTTTGTAAGCCCCTCTGAGACTCTTTTGGGTAGTGAAGGGCGGGGTATAAATCCAATCTCTTCTTCTTCTTTTTCTTGTACCCTATGGAGACCATTGACTATAATGGTCCCCATAGAGTATAATGGAGCTGGAAAAAAAATCAGGTTTCTTGAATATTTCCTGATAAACCAGTATTGAGATTTGGGAATATTGGGGAATACTGATATCTTTTGGGTCTAATATACCCAAACCCAAAAGATACTGGGGGGGTTGCACACCCCTAGATTAGGGGGAATACCTAGGGCATCACCTGGAAGTGGATGTCACGTCCTTCCCAAATTCCACTCTTAAAATCTCACAGCATTTGGTAAGGCAGTGCTGGCAGCTCTACTTGCTGCAGGTAGAGCTGCAATCTCTAGGGGGCAGAGTTCCAGTTTTGTGGGGCCCAGGGATCAGGCATCCACAAAGCTCTGGTTTAAGTACATTGTATAGTAATTGGCTTATACATTCTCTGGCACCAATTGAAGACATCCACACATAATGGCAGGGACAGCTCTTCAGGAATCTTATGAGCCTTGGAAGGAGATGGTCGCTTTTCACAGAGGCAGACTTTGCATGGTATGTTAACATGTCAGTGTGAAAAGGTGCCCATTTCATTGCTAGTTAAAAGAAACAAATTGTTGTGTGAGTCATGGTTCTGTGGTATCTAATTTGCTCTCCTAAAGATGCTGGTAACGCTGAACCTGAAATGAGTGACAGAACGATGTTGTCATTATTACACTTGAAACCCGCATTAAATAAAGCACAACCCTCAATTTCCCTTTGAAGGTTTATGGAAAGTTGAGTCAAGTGCAGTCAGTGGTGTTTTTCCGCAGCACAGGAGTTGCTGGGATAACACAGATGTCATATGCAATTAAATTAATGTTGTGGGCACAGCTGCTTTGTCAAATAAAGTCAGATAAAAGGAAACAATTACCTAATTTAAGGGAATATTTTATTTACCTAGCTGAACAACATACGGCATATTGACTCATCCAATGCCAATTGAATTTTTCCCCTCCTTCCCTGTGTGTAAGGCTAGGCTTTGCTTATCCACATGTGCTGCTGGGAAGCATTATCTAAAATGATGAAGTGTAGGAAGTGGAGCAGACAAGAACATTTTACAAAGAAAACACTGCATGTCCCCCAACTTCTCTTCCTCACCTTCTTCATGCCTCTTGCTTGATTGTTCTCAGGCTATTAAATGGAATTCAGAAAATTCAAACAGTCTTCTCTACTGTTCAGCTTGAATACCATAAACCACATCACTTGGTAAAGAAAGCCATGCTTCAGGACCCCACAATGAGGTATCTATTACCAGGAGCTCTAAGAAAATGTTCTTTTAATTGGCTACATTTATCTTTAATCCCTGTTTTGACAGAAAGTCTAACATAACCATATATTACACATTCACCCCTCCCTCCCGAAAAAAAAGAATCCCTCTCAAAAGCCGCTTAATTTTTATGTTTGACAGAGCCATTTAGAAAAAAATAATGTTGACCTTTTGGCATCCTAGGGAAAAAAATATCTTAATGTGATGTCATTGCGACGGGATCAAAAAAGACACAAAAGTGGCATCTGTGACCAAAGTATAAAACAATTCTTAAAAGGGCTCCTTAAAAGTGGCAATAAAATACTAATAAGACCTTTGGGCCTTTTGCTAAGGCAGCTGCGAAATCATGTTAAGTAATTTCTATAAGTGCCGTGGCCATTATAAAACTGATTAAAGTTTACCTACATTTCATTCCTAGAGAGTTTGGAATGAGAACTGAGAAACCAGATGGTTAATATGGATCATGCATGATGGATATATTCCATCAAGCATAACTGTGGTCATGGAAACAACAGGACAAACATTATCTTTATTGTCTATTTTTTCACAAAATAATTCACATATGTGTCTCTGCCAATCTAAGCAAAAGTCATTTGAATATTCCTTTAAAGGTCAGCTTCTTCCCACCCAGAACTCAAGTGTTTTGAACTTAACACAAAATTTTTAAGAACAATATCACTTTATATCTTGCCTCTACATTGATGTAAAAGCCAACTTTCCCCCCACAAAAGTCCTCCTGGAGTTTGCAGTTGTTCGGTTTTGGTCAAATGGACGTTCCATTCCATCATATCATAACAACAAACGCCCCTGGAAATAAATAAATAAAATAGCTAAGCATTCTTTCCTCTCTTGCCGTGCTGACAAGAGAATGAACAATGGGAACATAAAAATAGAAGACTTATATAAAGGTTGGATAGAAACCATAGAGCTAATTTAAAGGTACTACTTAGCACACAAGTTACCCAATTTATGGGGACATGAGCACATGTTGTCCAACAGGAAAGTGGAAACAATAAACTTCATTGTGTTAGTAAGTGGTATTTCTGTCCACTATTGGACACTGTTTTCTCTGTTTTTGGATACGTAGTACCATTAATTCTGAGAAATATTTGAATTCTTATTCTGGTGCTCATAATATTCCCCCTCATGGATCATGGATCATGGACCTGGAGACCTTGTGAAATTACAACTGATCCCAGGTGACAGAGATCACTTCCCCTGGAGCAAATGACTGCCTTGGAGTGTGGACTCCATGGCATTATGTGTTTGCTTTGGAGTGTGAAATCTATGGCCAGCAACCCCAGGAGGAAGGCAGCCTGTGTTCTCTAGGTCAAAATTGATATTTCGCAGCGCTCAATTTGACAGGATGTCTGCGAGGAAAGGGGCTGAAGCCTTCTGCACCAACTGAAGATTCCAGAAAGTCCACTGTCTGAATTACTATGGTGGTGGTGGAAGGTGCCATCAAGTCACAGCTGTGTTATGACAACCCCATAGGGTTTTCAAGGCAAGAGACATTCAGAGGTGGTTTGCCACTGCTTGCCTGTGCATAGGAACCCTGGACTTCCTTGGTAGTCTCCCATCCAAACACTAATTAGGGATGACCCTGCTTAGCTTCTGAGATATGATGAGATTGGGCTTGTCTGGACCATCCAAGTTAGGGCCTGAACTATTGGCTCCCCTCAGGCATCCAGGTCAGGGTCTGGATGATGATGAATTAATTAAATTTCTGTCCCCCCCTCCCAGATAGGGCTGGCTTCCAGAATCTTTTGTCACTTCAGAGCCAGTCTCTTTCTAACATATCATCTTCTGTTGGCTTTCCCTTGAAATTGTATACCCTAGAGTTTTTCAACGCAATGATGCTTCAGGGGACCCACAAGTGTTTTGTCAGAGCAGACTGTGAGCATCTCTTATGGTCCATCTGGATTATGTAAAAATGGAGCCTTCTCAAGAGCTCACAGAGCTGTCACTGCTCACCTTCACCTAACTTCCAGATTACCTCAGAACACTAGCCAGAAATGGGCTGATGAATTATTGGGATCCAGTAGTTACACCCAAGAAATCTAGTGGGCTGAATAGCAACAGAAAGGCAGAGTCCTACATTAATAATAGTTACTCATGGTATAAACCAAAACAGATTTTCACTCTGTTTTCCAATGCAAAACACTTCAGCAGAAAGAGAAAAATGAGACTCATAAATAATAACCAATGGCACTTTTCAATTGAATATCAGAAGTTCAAGTTTTGTGTGACACTGACCTTTTTGGCTTCTGTGAGCAGCTCTTAAGGTTTTTCTAGTTCCTTTCCCACAACTATTAAGCCTGTCTCTAGCTAGAAGTTATTAATTAAAAGGGAAGTTGTGTAATGTGTACTACACATAGTCCCTTCCCTTCAAGGGGGGAAACTTTATCAGAACTTGGTCGGGGCCATTTGAAGTATGGCCTTATAGAATCAGCTGTCTTCTGAGACTTGGCCATGCAAGCCACATGCAGACAAACGTTTTACCCAAACTTGCTTTTAAACTGTAGTTGAAGTGCATTGTTCTGAGAATACTGGAAGATGCATATCTCTATGTGGCACATACAGCTTGCACTTTAAAAACAGGCATGTGAAGAAATCCCACACACACCAGAATTTCCACTCAAAATTCAATGTAATTAGGTCTGCATGATGGAGTTGTTGTGAGGGAGCAATGGATGTCTTTCAGGGTTAGTTGATATACCCGGGGAAAGCACCAGGGAAAAGCAGGCACAGGGCAATTTGGTCCTGGGTTGCCAGTTCTCCTCTGGCCACTGGTGGAGGATGGGGGCAGGGTTTCCATTTCCAGAACCAGGTTGGGAAACTCCTGGAGATTTGGGGATGGAGCTCAGTGGGGTACAATGCCATACAGTCCACCCTCCAAAGCATCTGTTTTCTCGAGGGGAACTGATCTCTGTAGTCTGGAGACGAGATGTAATTCTGGGGAATCCCCAGGTCCCACCTGGAGACTGGCATCCCTGTGCCTTATAAATGCAAATGACACAAGCTGGGGAGGACAGAAAGATACCAGCTCACACCCCTGCTAGACAGTCAAAGCTAGGAATACATAGTTTAAATGACCCAAAGGCAGAAAGCAGGAGGATAGCCCACAGTGGGGTGGGCAAGGGGAGATTATATATTCCCTGACCATGAGGAAGAAGCCATTATTTGCTCTTAGCCATCTTGTCTCCAGCTATGAAGGGCGAAGCTTTTGCCTAAGGGCTCCATCTGGACCACATATCAAGGGACAATAGGAGAAGTCCCAGCGCTGAAAATGGTATCTCCAAGGGGAAAATGCCTATCCTTATTTTAACAACTTTTTAGAGGCAAGTTTAGGGTTAAAGGGACTGAGGTTATTCACTTTTCTTTGCACAGTTCTTTGGCACAGAGAAATTATGAGCATGCTTTATTCCTTTATTAAACTAAAATTTGAATACAGGAAGTCTGATTTCTGTACCCACGCCATGCCTGACTTACATTCAGTGTTCCCTCTAAGCTGAGTTAGTGTGAGCTAGCTCACAGTTTTTTAGCTTCCAGCTCGCACATTTTTGTCTTAGCTCAGGAAGGATGGCTCCAAAGCACACTAATTTATGCAGTAGCCAAATTACTCACTCACAACTTTAATGCCAGGAGCTCACAAAGTAGAATTTTTGCTCACAAGACTCCATAGCTTAGAGGAAGCATTGCTTACATTTACTATAGAAGAAGCGAGTGGGGGTTCGTCCTTCCTCCTCCAGTGCATGAAAGAAAGTGCTAGAGTCCCGATTCTCCAGTGAGAAAGGCTCGTACAATGGGGGAAGAAATTGTTAATGGGTGCTAATCAACAGGTTACCATCAGCTGTGCCAAATTTTTCTCAGTAGACTGTAGAATTCGCAGATAAATTGTATGCTCAGATTTTAACTAATTGTTGCCAATAGATCAGACCAATTTTATTTTTGTATGATTTCATTGCAAAGTTTTAACTCTGACATGTACTGGTTGTTGGCCGAATAAAATATTTCAGTGGGAGAAGGTACAAATACAAAGCACTTGGGGGTTATATAGAAGTAAAGGAGTGAAGGACCTCACCAGGTGGTGACTTAGGATGACCATGAACTCCCCATGGACAGAAATGGGGCCTTGAGAAGACCATCTCTCCACAATGGGCACTGGTGAAGGAGAAGGGAAAAGTTTGGTGGTGGCGAATTCTAAATAGGCATCCCCAGAGAAGTGCTGACATCTATTCAGATGTTGTTACAATTCTAATTTAAAGGGGCTCAATTAAGAAAGGAAGAAGGACATTAAAAATCCATTTATGTTGTACCTAGGGTTTGGTTGAGTCATGGGGATGGGCACGAACAAGGTAAATGGAGGTTTGTGGTGGTTCGTGGTTTGTGGTGTCTCACAAGCCATGGTTCACAAGCCTCCACAAACTTTTCCATTTACTAAACCGGTTGGGTTTGTGAGGTTTGTGCAGCTCCCAAGTGGGGAGGGGGAGCAAAAGTGATCGCTGAACTGGCTTGCATCTATTTTGCTCCCCCCCTCCACTGAACTGGCTTGCTATTTTTGCTGCTTTGAAGAACAGAGAAGAATAATTTCCCCCCTTCTCCCCAATAGTGCCTTGTTTTTTTAAATGATTAACTCCCATTTTTTTTGCCCCAGACACTTCTATGATAAGAAATTATCCAGTTGTTTTGGGAGCAATATAAATATTGAAAAACATTATTTCCTACCTGTAGTGGAACTGAAATTCTTTAAAGCAAACATGCTTGCTTTTGAAGAACTGGATGGCCACTCTTTGCTTCCTCAACAGTGTATCAGCTGGAGCTAGGGAATAAACACGGAGGTCAAAGCTGTTTCCGGAAATGAGGGCCATTTCTCCAGAAAGATAAATATTTAATATGCAACGATCAAGAATATGTCAAGAAGTGAATAAAAGCCCGTGTGGTCCAACCGAAAGTGTTGGGGGGAGCCTTGGGGCAATTTCACAAGTGACATTAAAGATCAGCTGATATTTTATTCATTAAAATATGCCTAGCCTGTCTCTTTGACTGTTTAAAATACCCAGGGCAGCTAGTAAATAAACAATACCAATTAAAATCTGGACAAAGGCAGACCAACCGCAGCATAAAAACTAATAAACCCATAGTGGACAATAGAAGCTTGCAATAAAATCAGGAACAGAAGAAGCAGAAGAATATTCCTAGTCATCGAAGGCTCTTACCGGGTGTTGTAATTTTCCCTGGACAGGGAAAAAATGTTTAATGGGTGGAAATGAGCAGCTGAAGCATTTCATGGCATAATGTTAAATAACATCAGATAACTGCTTGCAGATCAAACTGATATTAAAGGGACAGCAAGAGGGACCAGTTTTAAATGTTGTCAATCTTACTCCCGGTACAAAGGAACAAGGTGAACTTAACCAGGAAGGAGTTCTGGGTGCCCCTACTGAGAAAGATCAATCCCTTGTAGTCACCCAATATCCTTCTAGCATTATAAGGGCCTTTGAGGTGGGCCAAGTGAGCTGATATACTTTTCTCTTTGCTGAAGGTAAGAAGGAGGGAGTTCCCAGGTCACAGAAATGCTTCCAAATAAGGAAAGAGAGGGTGGTCCGTGGGAGGGAATGAGGTGTGTTAAAGGCAGTCTTAATTATCTCACTGAGTTGCCCTCTGTGGTGGGAAGTTCCATTGACCAAAACAGATTGTTCTGGAATAACAGAAACTTTAGTCTTTAGCTATTAGGGTTGCCAGCCCCCACCCCACCATGGCCACTAGTGGGTGCTGCCAGATCTACTTTGGGAAACTCCAAGAGATTTGGGGATGGAGCCAGGGGAGGACAGGGACCTCAATGGGGTACAATGCCATAGAGTCTACCCTCCAAAGCATCCATTTTCTCCAGAGGAACTGATCCCACCTGGAGGCTGGCATCCCTATTTAAAAATTCTGCAAGGATCTTGGTGGTCCCCCCCCGGTACCTTTTCAAGTGCTAAAACAGCTGGGGGGGGTGAACCCTCTGTGGCTGCTTTGGAACTTTAAAAGGTCTGTGGGAGGGAAACAAAGACCACTTGGTTTGCATTTCCTCAGTCATCCCTCCTTTCTGTCCAATGTTTTAATTGTTGTTTTTATGGAATGTATGCAGGGGTCATTTCGTAGAAAAAGAGCTAGGGGGACTCATTACCATAACTCATTAGCATATGCCACACCCCCTGACATCACCGGAAGTGTGTCCTCCCCACAGCCGGCGGCGACCTCCAGCGGGCACCAGCAGGGAGCTCCAGGCCCTGCCCTCCTGCACCTCACCCGGGGGGATGGCGTCCCCCCGCGTCCCCCCCCAAATGACCCCTGATTGTATGTATTTTAGTTCTGGTTTTAGTTGTTCTAATGTTGTATGTTTTCTATGTATTTTAGTTCTTTTCAGAATTGTTTTAATGGTGTGTTTTGTTTGTATTTTAGTTCTGTTTTTAATTGTTTTAATGGTGTGTGTGTTTTGGGAGGAGCTGGTTTTAATAGTTTTAAAATGTGTTTTAATGTATGTTTTAATTTGTGAGCTGCCTTCATGCCCTTTGTGAAGGCAGAAAGGCAGGATATAAATTTTGTGAGTAAATAATTAAATAAACAAACAAAAGTGCTGTGCTGTGGACCCAATCAGGACTAGGCCCTTACAGCATTTTTATTTGACTTTAAAATGAAGATGCCATCATGTCTAGTGTGGCCCTCAATATGCATGTGAATGAGCAACTGATTAGAAGCATCTAGGAAAGCTGAAAATGGAAAGAAAGTTTTGACTTTCAGTTTTTGGTATGAAAAATGTGCATGGAAGGGTTTGGGGAGGAGGCAGTAAATTAATTCTTCTCCCATTTACACTCATGCAACTTCCCCAGACCCATGGTATTTAACTGCCAGTTTACATAAACTCTCCCCTAGAATCTGTTTAGTTAATTCCTTTCCCAGTGATTTACCTTATATAACACATGTGCACACATAAGAATTACTTGGAAAATAGAACAGAAAATTTCTTTTTTTTGTAACTGGTCTGCAGAGAAATTTCTCATTCATCTGTCAACTGTGCAAATATAGAAAGGTGTGATTAAATGAAACATAATAATAACAGTTGCAACCTACGGGCATACTGGATTAACCAACTGGGAGAACAACTGTAGGATTGCCTAAAACCCCAAACATTTCCTTAATGTTTCATGACCTTGAACCAAAGGAAAATGTATAGCAAAATTTCAGTTTGGGTTTCTTCAAGGCCAGGACTTACGGAACCCCACATGCTTTTGAAACAGAGAGAAAGCACATGCTGATAAATGTTTCAACACCATACTTTATTAAAACAAGTTATTTCAGTTGTTTACTGTGTGGTTGGACCATGATGAAAAGCAGATCTTCACCAATACATTTTTGGGCAAATTCCTTACCTTTCTGTTTACAAAAGAAAGTGAAGTACCATTCAGTGGTATTTGTCACACAGCACTAGCCGGCAACAATACACGCTGTCAACTGCTTAAGGTTTCACTTCCTAATTAACTTTTTCTAGGAGCATAAGAGCTGTCTAAAAACACAAAGTTCTCACATTTAACCTCCTGCCATTCCTCCTATTCATCCGCAGTCACATGTCTCTAACCATGAAAGGGGGGGGGGGTCACTAGAGCCCCAGAGTAAGATCTGTACACTCAGTCCACAGCATAAAGGGTGTAACTGGAGAAGGTCTCCTGCTTGACAAATTGGTTATCTCCTTCATTTAAAGGGCTTTTAAAAGGGCAACCACTTTAAGGTAGCTTTACATGCCAAAAGAATAAATATATCCAGAAATGCAGAGATCCTGAAATTATCCCGAAAAGTGAAGTTTTTATCTATGTCTAGAATTTTAGCTGTTTTAAAGAGAGAATAACCATGAGGAACAAAGCTCTTGAACATGACCAAAAAAAATTTTTTCTTACGTTTGTTGAAAGATGATAGGGGTTTTGTCCATTTTTTTTTTTTTTGCAGAGAAGGAAGGGAAACAAAAGCAATAAGACACAAAAGGATTACACCGGGGGCTGAAAGGGATTTTTAATGAAAATTAGGAAAACCAAAACTGTAATTTATATATTTTTGACAGCAATTAATTTGCTTTTCTGTGTAATTTAGCTCAAAATATTTTGCAAATGCGGGGGAGGGAGGGATTGGACTTTGATGCAACTGTGATCCAAGGAGCCCTTTCAGAAAATCAGTGATTGTGCCAAGAAGATGTTTAGCAAGGAGAGTGGAAGAGAGGACTTAACCCAGTTCTTCACCCTCCCGGTCCACATCTGCTGGATGCTATGGCTGGTTTTCTAGAAGGACTACATGCACCTAACCCAGATTTCTGGATCCTGGAGGAGCCACATATGTAGCATCATGCATGCACAGTTCCTCATCCAGCTAGGGATCTATCTACAATGAAAGCTGTTGATGATAAGATGATTCATATGGTCACAATTAGTAGGAGGCAACTTAACGGCACTTAACATACATATACCTGTGAATACTTCCTTGGCATTATGCATGTCCCCTCCCATGGCATTTTGTGATGGCTAACTCAAGAGTTTCTGTTTTTTGTCTTTACCTGCCCCCGTTATTTCTACTTTTAATGCTCTTATGATTGCTTCTGTTGATTTTTATGCTGCTGGTTTCTACTCGGCATAATTGTAATATGTTTAAATTGCTTTAATGAATGTTTTAAGCCATTTTGGCATTTTTCTACTGAGACACTGGGATCTAAATATTTCAGATCAGTATATAGATCCCATTGCAGTCATTGAGATTTACCTCTGCCTAAACTGCATAGGACTATGCTGTAAGTGCCTTACTTTACTCAGGAATATGCTGAAGAAGAAGAGGAGGAGGAGATTGGATTTATACCCTGCCTTTCACTACCCAAGGGAGTCTCAGAGTGGCTTACAAACTCCTTTCCCTTCCCCTCCCCACAACAGACACCCTGTGAGGTAGGTGGGGCTGAGAGAGCTCTGACAGAAACAGCTCTTTTTCAAGAACAGCTCTTACCAGAACTATGGCTTGCCCAAGGTCATCCAGCCAGGTGCAAGTGGAAGAGTGAGGAATCAAACCCGGTTCTCCCAGATGAGAGTCCACGCACTTGACCACTACACCAAACTGGCTCTCTTGCATCTGATTACTTTGGAACATGTTGCAACTCTGGGTGATTTACAAAATGATCAGAGGTAAATATACCCTTTTCTAAATTGATTTTAAACTTAGATGGGTGAAAAAAAGATGTGAAATTCTTCATTATTTTTCATATATACATTCTCCTACATGCTTCTTTTCTTTATAAAAGAATGGGTAGAGAATGCAAGATTTATATGGATTTATTTTTAGGTAGGTAGATAGCATTTATTGTGTTGGGCCCAAGGCCATTATAATTTGGATGCACAAAAGGGAACGTAGACAAACTGCAGTAAAATAATAACATATGAAGGGAGTCTTGGGATTTGGAGCATCTATTTTTTCAGACAATAATCTACGCAAATAAGAATTGTATTTAAAATTGATGTTTCAATGCTACAGTGTCTTGTAAATAATAAATAAAGCAGCATTTGCCACCAGAAACCATAACAATATGATGGATAAATCCCCCAAACGAACCAAAAATACGATCAGAAATTAACACCAAACAGTGGTATCACACAGTTGTTAGTTAACATTGTACCAATGTGTTGCTTGGTGTGGTGGCGAGCTATTTCTTTCACAAATTGCCGAGCTTGGTTATCTGCTTCACTGTAAGAGTCCTTAGAAGAGAGAAGGTAAAAAGTTCAGAGCCGGCCATGTCTCCAGTGTAGCACACACAGCTGAAGAGAAATTGACACTAGAGAGTGTTGAATGATTTCCACTGACTCTTCCTGCCACCCAGGTCACACGGAACACCCAGACAGGAATTCCAGCCAGGCTTATCACAATCAGATCTGCTCCAGTTGAGAAGACAGAATGGCCCATCTTGGCAAGGCCTGAGCTCTTGCCGGTAGCCAGGATTAGCTCACAAAGCCATTTGCTAGGAAAGGCAGATCATTAGTGTTTACTAACAACCACCCATGATCCCTTTCAAGCAGGGAAATGAGGGACAGAAGTGAAATCGGGTCAGTTGTATAACAAGAGAGTCCAGCCACTGAAGTTAAATCACATTTTGGAGGATATTCTCTCCCCCCCCCCCATCCCCACTGCTATTGCTTGAAAGAGTGGCTGAATGCTGGTGGTGTCCTGGGCTGCTCATAACACTGGCACTGATTTAACAGCCGAAGGGGCAGTGACACTAATAACTGGCAAGTGCTAATCCTCCTGGAGGTTTTTCTGGTCCTTTGACAGGTCATCTTTAATTGACTGTGACCATAAAAGAGTAAAATGTTCAGTGATTATATGCCCTATGCACCATAGCATTGTGTGGGACATAACAGGGGGCGTAAGGAATGGGAAACAAGCACCCGGCTGAAATCAGAATAAATGCCATTCTCTCTTATGTTCTCCTTTCTGCACTCCCAAAGCAGAGGGGCAGAATTAGATGAGGTTTTCCATTATATATCTGCACCAATCTGTGGTCTGGACTTACTCGTGCTGTACAGGGGATTTTTAAAGGGGCATAAAGAACATTTTGAGCACTTTTAGGATCATTTGATAAACCAAATATTGAAAAAAGTGCAATTGAAAAATATTTACTTTTGCCTACAACATACTTTTTTTAAGCATCACCCGCTGTGTCTCTACACAACCCCACTGATTTCAGTAGCAAAGCTCAGCATAGGCTGATCATCTCCCAAAATCAGTGAGGATGTTTGTAATCTTAAATTTGTCTGGATTGTGTCCAAAGAGATCATTTTCTAACTCTTTCTTTACCTCCCTCATTATGCCAACGCAAACTATTGGGTATAGCAATAAAGTACTTTCTGGGGCCATTCTGTTTCTTCCTCTTTTCTTGCTAACACACCCATTATTCTTTTTGCTCTTGTCATACTGCTTTTTAAAACTGTTAGATAAAATAGAAAACTGTAAGCTTTGGTCTTCACTCTGTAAATACCCAGCTGTATTTCTGTGAAAAGAACATCTCTGGAGTCAGCAAAAGATAAATGAGAAGGAGGGGGGTCAACAGTGGGAGGGCTCCTAGTGTCCTGGCCCCACTGGTGGACCTCCTGATGGCACCTGGTATTTCTGGCCACTGTGTGACACAGAGTGTTGGACTGGATGGGCCTTTGGCCTGATCCAACATATGTTCTTATGTTATGTAAACCTATTGAAATAGGGGAGTTTTATGTTCAACAAGATTATATCTTAACTGATTATGGATTTCATTGTTGGAGGCAAATCCACATTACTAAATTAGGGTGGATCCCACACTCTGTCAGTGGAAGACACTGAAAGTTTTGGGTCTTTCCTGCAGTCCCTTTCCCCTAGCAGTCCTTTCTGACACTGGCAAAATTTGTGCCTGGTGTCACGGAATCTGTGTGGTCTAGTCATCTCCGTCAGGAGGATGCAGAGGGGAGTGGGTAAAACCATCCTTTGCCGCTCTGCAGAGGGAAGAGTAGTCATTTCACCTTCTCTGCCCTCCCAACTGCAACCTCCCAACTCATGTGGCTATTAGTTCTAACAAGAGAGGACCCACAAGGAACTTGCAGGGAGGCAGATCCCATTCCCCCTGCTTTTGCTTCCTCTCTTCTCCCTCCACCCTTCTCTGTCACTCTCCTCACCCTCCCGCTCCCCTGCTCTGTCACTCATGCACTCTGTCTGTTTCTCTCTCAGCCCTTCTCAGTCACTCTGCCCCCCCATTCCTTCTCTTTGCTTTCGCTGCCATCCCCCCCCCCTCAATTAGGCTGTCCTATGACTCAGGCTCCTCCTCCTCCTGCCTGCGTTCAGCATAGCCACTGTTGTGGGCAGTGTTCCCTCTAAGCTGAGTTAGTGTGAGCTAGCTTACAGTATTTTAGCCTCCGGCTCACACATTTCTGTCTTAGCTCAGGAAGGAGGGCTCCAGAGCAAACTAATGGATGCAGTAGCCAAATCACTCGCTCACAACTTTAATGCCAGTAGCTCACAAAGTAGAATTTTTGCTCACAAGGCTCCACAGCTTAGAGGGAGTATTGCTTGGGGGGGGGGAGAGTGATTACTCCCAGGAGCTGTGGTTTCTTTTTTTTTTTGGTAA
>NW_015165235.1:1327689-1331773 GCF_001447785.1 Gekko japonicus
TCTCTATATGGCAACCAATCCCTGTCTCGCTGTCTTGAGTATGATGTTAACACCTCTACTGGTACAATCCACAATGGTCTAACTTCACGAAAATATTTTTTATATCTCATCCATACCACAAACAATGCTTTTCTCACCAAATGAAGTTTAAAAAAGCTATCCATTTTTGTCTTATCATACCATAAATATGCATGCCAACCAAATCTACAGTCATGGCCCTCTAACCCCAATAGTTTATCATTCTCAAGTTTCACCCATTGTTCCATCCAGGTTAGACAGACCGCTTCATAATATAGTCTGAGATTCGGTAGCTGCAATCCTCCTCTTTCTTTGGCATCGCAAAGTATTTTCATTTTGATTCTTGGTTTCTTGCCTGCCCAAACAAACTTTGATAACTCTTGTTGCCATTTAATTAGCAAGTCCGTTTTGTTCAATATTGGTATTGTTTGGAACAGGAACATCAGACGTGGTAATACATTCATTTTGATAACTGAAATTCTTCCCATCAATGATAAGTTCATTTTGTCCCATTTCTTAAAGTCTTGAGTTAACTTAGTCCATAATTTCTCGTAGTTTCAACAGAAGATGGGGGAATAGGGGTACTGTGGGATTCTCCTCCTCCTTGCCGACCCACCCATCTCCAGGCCAACCACCTCAGCATCATTTCTGGGAATGGGAGGAGGGGGCAGCAGGGACTCCCCCTCCTCCTCACCAACCTGCCCGCTTCCAGGCCAGCCAACTAACAACATTTTTGGCAGTGAGGGTGGCAGAGACTCCCTTCCTTGTTGCCCACCTGTCTGCCCCTAGTGCTGCCACCTGAGCACCTGAGCAGTGGTTTCAGCAGCAGTGGGGGCATCAGATCTTTGCCCGGCCAGGAGGCTCCCACAAGACACTGGTCTGCACAGTTGCAGGCAACTGCTGTCTGTTTTCAGGTTTTAAGACCCTTCCCCTCTTTTTTATGGTTTCAGGTTTTTCTGCAAACCTGGGGGGGGGGGTTTCCCACATGACTCCAATCTGCAGATTTAAGTTTCTGCAGATGGGGCCACAGTTGGCTATTAGAATATATAGTTATAGTTCCTGCCACTCTGGGAATAAACTTTGATTGGAAAGAACTGCTGGGTGAGGGGAATGTGGGAAAGATCTTTGATCCTTGCATCTGTGGGACAAACTGGCTTATCATGTCCTCTTCCCAGGAAATGCTGAGAAATATTGTTCACTTCGATCAACAATGCTGGGGTGGTAGGGCCATCTAATAGAGAATTCTTAAGGGGGGGGTACAAAACTCCAGTTTCCAGGATTCTCTGGTTGGACCCATCATATTTAAATATATATAAAATAATATAGGTTTTAGAGGGTAGCCAGGTTCATCTGCAGTAGAAGAGCCAGATTCAAGACCAGTAGCCCCTGTTTATGCCCCTAAGCATCCCCCCCCCCCGCTCTAGTCAAGCTGACTATATTTTGCATTGTATTTTTGCATTGGGACTTACTTCTTCACAGCACCCCTTCCACCTTCTGACTGGGATCTAAGGAATTAGGGATTTCTGTTCCTATTTGTACCTGATGAAGAGAGCGTTGACTCTTGAAAGCTTATACCCCCCCCAAAAAAAAAAATTTCTTGGTCTGTAAAGTGCTATTGGACTCAAATCTAGCTCCAACAAAGATTTGTAGTGTAGACAACACATGCAAAGCAGTATCAGAATGAGAACTCCCTGAGATTCAAAAGAAAGGCTAGTGAAATGGGGAGGTCATTTACTCAACACATAACAACATTCCTCTGCTCCCCAAACTGTGGACAAAGCTTTCATTATCCAATAAAAATCAGAATAGTGGCTAATTAAATTAAAGGCTTTGATTGGTTTCACTTCCTAAGAGGCCAAAATAAGAAAGGAAATTGCAGCCTTTTATTATGCTTATTTCCAGGAAGTTTTTGAAGAAGTAGTGGTGGGTTTTACTTACTCCTAATTATGCAGCCATTCTTTAAAAATATAAACTAGTGCATTTGGGAGGAAGTGTACCAGCTGGAAACATAAGCAGAGGTCACTGTGGGTAACCAAAATAATGCCTTTGGTCTCACAAATTCAATTTATGCTAAACAGTCAATGCCATTGTATGCTTAATTAAATCATGGTCTTCAGCATTAACCTAGCATTAGCCAACTTCAGAGTAAACAATATATTATAATATAAACTTTTACGTCTTGGGTAACATTCCCCATTTTTAAAAACAGAGATGAGAGCCACTCCCAGTGGTAATCTGGGGAAGGGATTTACCCTCAAGTAGGCAGTAGCATAAAAGGAGCTGGGTCCTCCTTCAACAGAGGAGGGAAAGAAGCTTCTGCTGCCACCTATTGTGGGCTTTAATTAGAGAAAACAACAAGATGGCACAGCCCACCTGTGTTCCCTCTAAGCTGAGTTAGTGTGAGCCAGCTCACAGTTTTTTAGCCTCCGGCTCACACAATTTTCTCTTTCCTCAGGAAGGATGGCTCCAGAGCAAACAAACTGATGCAGTAGCCAAATCGCTCACTCACAAATTTAATGCCAGTAGGCTCACAAAGTAGAATTTTTGCTCACAAGACTCCACAGCTTAGAGGGAGCACTGCAGCCCACCCTTTGGCTCTTTCAGGACCCTGGACAGTGATCCACATGCACTCTGGGGAGGGAAGAGAAAGGAAAGAACAAATGCACGTGGGACACAAGGTTAACCCCTTCCTTGCTTCCTGGTGGTAGGTGTGCTGAAAGAGTTTCCCGGGTGCGTGTGCAGAGAACTCAAAAAGAAAATGTAGCAACAACTCATTTCAAGTAAAACTTTAAAAGGTTATTAAGTATAAATGAAGGATCTCTTTTAAGAGTCAACATGGACTCAGACAAAATTCCACAAATGCAAAAGCTAGCTCAATACAGTCCCTAGCCATGTAAGATATCTTATGCCAGTGATGCCCATTAAAATTCAGCCCCTCTTCTGCAGTAATGGTAGAGAACAGAACAAAGGACAACAGCTTGAGGAGGAGGAGAAGGAGGAGAAGAAGGAAGAAGAAGAAAGAGGAGGAGGAGGAGGAGGAGATTGAATTTATACCCTGCCCTTCAGTACCTGAAGGAGTCTCAGAGTGGCTTACAATCTCCTTTCCCTTCCCCTCCCCACAACAGACACTATGTGATGTAGGTGGGGCTGAGAGAACTCTTTTGAGAACTGTCCTTGAGAGAACAGCTCTGAAAGAACTTATGACTGATCCAAAGTCACACCAGCAGCTGCATGTGGAGGAGTTGGGAATCAAACCCGGTTCTCCCAGATTAGAGTCCATGCTCCTATGCCCTATACCAAACTGGCTCTCCAAATAGGTCATTTGAAAATGCCTATTATCACCCTACTGGCTTAATTTAAAGTGAAAAGCTGGGTCTTACCCCCTTGCCAGTCATGTGGGAAGTTCAGAAACCAGTCTAAAGGTGTGGGAGATACTGTTCACAGGTAGTTCTACTAGCTGGCTAGGCTATTGGAACTGTCTTGGGGCATTTAAATCAATATTTTCAAGATGTGGGCTTCCAGTCTGGCTCCCGCGAATGGTGGACGCATCCTCGGGTTGCTCCCAAGGGCGTCTCGCCCGCCCGCGGTGGAGGAGGGAATCCGCGCGAGTGGAGACCCGAACGAGCACCTCAGGAAGAGAGGAGCTCAGATCCGGGGCGCTTTAGGGGGCACTAGGGGGGAGTCGCTCTTTCGGCCGAGAGGTCGGAGACCGAGGCTCCCGCCATGCCCTGCCCCAATGGACCGTGCTGCGTGAGCGACCCCGAACGGGGTTTAGCGGAGCCACCAGACGTCACCGAGTGATAAAGCGACCATCCGCAAAATAGAAAAAGAAAAGATCGGCTTAACTGTGAGTTGTCAAAATGCAGAGAAAAAGAACTAAAAACGTTTTCCCCCCCCCCAGCGAAAAAGGCGAGGAGGTTAATCCTCCATTTGTACAAGTGAAAAAGAAAAGGAGGGGGGGAATGGATTGAGCGGACAGTGATGTTTTCCTTTGACGTATTTGAAACAAAGCGAGAAAAAGTTTTGTCTCTCTGGAGCACATTTTAAGAACTTTCTAAAAGTAAAC
>NW_015165235.1:1332123-1366033 GCF_001447785.1 Gekko japonicus
CAGAAGAGATTTTTTTTTATTAACAGAAATTCAAAGGAACATTACTAACATACTAACAGAGAACTTCATGTGACCGGATTAAAAAAAAGAAGTTTGACAACACACAGAAGAAGCCCAAGAAGATTAATTGGACATTACTAACAGTTTAATTTACCAGTTTATATATCACTCAGCTTTCTCTTTCTCCCACTGTCTACCCTTCCCATTTCTTCTTTTAAGCGAAATACCTCCCCTTTTTAGGGGAGTCAATAAAACCTTTATTAAAAAAAAATATTTTCAAGATGTGATACCTACCCCAGCATTGAGCCTCCTTGTCAGCCAGCAGCACCCTGGGGGTTTGGTTACATGAGGAAACTGTTCCATCTAAATTTTCAGAGATAACCACAGAGGATTCTGTTACGCATTGGTAGCTTGGAGAAAGTGACCACTCCCAGCTGAGGGGAGGGGGGGCATGTGTGCCTGTCAGTGAGAGGAAAGACTAAAACAAAACTTTTATGTTGATCAGTTAAAAACCTTTGGTGGAATGATTTCTTTTAGAAAGAAAAATAGAAGAATAGCATGTAAATATTCTGCCAGACAAGAAGGGGGACCCACGATACTCACGGGGGGGGGAGAAGTCCCCATAGCTGCCGGTGCGATACTCGCGGGGGGGGAGTATTCCCCATAGCTCCCGGCCTGCAGAAGGAGGAGGAGCTCCACAGGAGGAGGACGTGGCAGCAGGTGAGCCCAGCAGGCGGACCCATCAGGCCTGCCAAGCCTTCTCCCTCCTTCCTCCCCACCCCGGCAGTGAGGCCTGGGGCCCGCCAAGACTTCTCCCCCTCCTCTCCAACACCCGCAGTGGTGAGGCCCACCAAGCCTCCTACCTCCCCACGGTGGCAGCGAGGCCTGAGGCCTGCCAAGACGTCTCCCTCCTCCCCTCCTCCCTCCCAGCGGTGGTGAGGCCTGAGTGGCTCACAGCCGCCGGCCCACCAAGCCTTCTCCTGCCCCCCCCTCCCCAGAGGCAGCAGCAAGGCCTGAGGCCTGCCAAGCTTTCTCCCTCCCCACCCAATGGCAGCGAGGCCGAAGCGGCTCACAGCCACCGGTCTGCCAAGCCTTCTTCCACCCCACGTCCCAGCAGTGAGGACTGAGGCCCGCCAAGCCTTCTCCCCCCCCCCCGGTGGCGGTGAGGCCTGAGCGACTCACAGCCATGGGCCCGCCAAGCCTTCTCCTCCCTCAGTGGCGGTGGCAGCAGTGAGACCGTTGCCAGGGCGTTCTCTGCACATGCGCAGGGAACACTCTTTTACTTTTGGGGGGATTTAAGTATTCCCCGTATAGTTTTTTTCAACTTTTTAGATTTTTCTGCACACCTGGGAACTGCTCCAAGTGTGCAGGAAAATCTCTCTGCCCCCCAAGTGCCTCTGATGTGCAGATTTAGATATCCGCATGGAGGGGGCAACTTGGCTATTAGATATAAAGATGGAGAAGGGAGACAGAGTTTGCAGTAATAGTCACTGGCGACTATAGTAGAGTAAAAGATTGATCTTTTTCAGAACTGTAGTTTTACAAAGGGGAGATTAGCATACCTTCTTAAAGTTTGCCAAATTTGCAAACTTTAGGGAGGGAATCTTCTCTTTAATAGGGTTGTAGAGACAGAGACTGAGTGGCTAATGTTCTACCTCCAATGAAAAGATAGGACCAAACAATACAAGATGCAGTAACTGTGCGATAACCTTGGATCTGTCTTTCTGTCTTTCTCTTCTTGTGAGAAGATCAGAGTTCTGAGATCATGTATGAATCTCGTGTGAAAGCAGTGGTGCCATTTCTCCAATGCAAATCCCACTTCCCCTCTGGCTTCATGAGGACTTGCCCAGCCTGCCTTCCCCTAGCCTGCACCCATGAAGGAGGGGGGGAGGGAGAGCAGGCGGGCACCAGCTCTGCCATTCTCCCTCCCTCAGGTTTCATGGAGACTCAGGGTGTGGTGGCTTACCTGGCATGCCTTGGCACCTGCTGCCTCATTCCCACAAGGTAGGGAGAGAGCGAGAGCACTGCCAGGCCCATCTGTGGAAATTCCTGGAGATTTGAGGGAGGAGCCTGGGGAGGGGTGGGAGCCCAGCTCGGATGTGATATCATGCAGTCCACCCTCTGAAGCTGCTATTTCCTCCAGGGGAATTGAACTCTGCAGTATGTAAATCAGTTGTAACTCTGGAGTTTCGCAACCCTAGAGGAAAAGCAGGTGGGTCACCCACTCTGCTGTGCTCCTTCTCTCCTGCTTTGCAGTACTGCAGGGCTCTTCGTGTGCCCAGGATACAGCGGGTCCTTCCATGTCAGCAGGGATGCTTGTAGCAGCTGGCCTAGGGCCCGTGAAGCCCCTGGGTTGGCCTATCAGCCAGTTGGGTCCAAGGCAATCCCCTGTGGTGAAGCGTTCTGTGCTTGGATCTGGCTTGTGACAGCGAGGGGCCAAAAGCAGGCATCCATCACATGCACCACTGCTGACTGGGAGTGAGTTGAGACACTCTGGTGAATCTGCGTCCTCCTCAGTGTACTGCCCCAAGCAATCACTTATGTGGCTTGGCCAGAGAGCCAGCCATGGATGATGGATGGTGTAAGGAAAATATCATGAAATGCCTCTAATTTTTTTAATCAGTAGAATTGTTATATAATGGGAGCAAGCAAGAGGGGACTATATGATCTTTTCATTCTGAAAGGACAAAACGAGAGAAGCTCAATGAAGTAAATTAATATACGCCAATATATTTATTGGCTGTGGCTATAGCTTGGTGTTATGTGATCATTTCGCAAGAAAAATAAACAGGGTCTTCTGCGGTTGGAAAGAAATGACAGAAGTGGTTTCTGCTGCATAACATATCTAAACACAGAAGTTAGAGCAAGCAAAATTGCCCTTTTTAGTAGAATCACTTTAGCTCATTGAAAATCCGCAGTCCTTTTAGCACTCTTACCTCAGGAATGCAGATTACAAACAGCAAATGGAAAGAAATCCACAAATAGTTTTGGAATTATGTTTGAAAAAAAGAACCCTGATAGGATTTAAAGTCAAAAGTGCATGAATTATGATAAAATTATTTTAAGGAAAGTTTTGTAACTTTAATTCATCTGTGAGATAGCAGTCAACGACAACCACCCACCTATTGGTCATCAGATAACCTTGAGATTAGGTCACAAACATAAAGTTATATCTAACATAATCTGTAATATAGATATTTCTAATTTAGAAATGCACATCCCCACTGTTATGTCGGAACAACGTTGTTCCAGAATTGGATCTAGAAATATAGTGATACAAAACAGGCGGACCCTGAGTGAGCCACACTGGGACGGAGGGAGGGGATGGACAAAATACTTTGTGCTGGTCCATCTATTGTATTTTCAGTATTGCAGGACCAGAAGTGAGATTTAAGTTTGAGGGTACAGAGGGGTTTTTGTCTGTGTGTGTGTGTGTGTGTGTGTGTGTTAAACAAACAGTGAAGTATTACATTCACACCAGTGTTCCCTCTAAGCTGAGTTAGTGTGAGCTAACTCGTAGTTTTTTATCCTCTAGCTCACACATTTTTGTCTTAGCTCAGGAAGGATGTCTTCCTCTGCATGGCAACCCAGGTCTTCCTTGGTGTTCTCCCATCCAAGTACTAACCACGGCCAACCCTCCTTAGCTTCCAAGCTTTGACATGATCAGGCTAAATTGAGCTATCAGGCTATTACTTTAAAGACTAACAAGTTTTTGATTCTAGCGTAGGTGGGAAAGATGCATCTAGGTTGCGGTCACACACACTAAAATAAACCACTTTCAATCTACTTTCAGTGAACTTTCCAACTGAACTGGCAAAATCCATTTGGAAAGTGCATTGAAGGTGGATTGAAAGTGGGTTAGTTAGTGTGTGTGGCCGCAGCCCTACTGATGTTATGCCACTGAATATTATTATTATTGTGGTTTCAGAATTATCCAAGAGCAGCTGCATCCTAACAAAGTGATGCAAGGAGGGTAAAGTTTTAGATTGACAAACCTATTTTGATAGGTTTGCAGGGCTTTTTTTGTAGCAGGAACTCCTTTGCATATTAGGCGACACACCCCTAATGTAGCCAATCCTCCAAGAGCTTACAGAGCTCTTCTTACAGGGGCTACTGTAAGCTCTTGGAGGATTGGCTACATTATTTATTTATTTATTTATTTGCAAAGGAGTTCCTGCTACAAAAATAGTAATAGTCGTAGACAGATGGTAACAGTCGTGGCGGCTCCTACTCAAACGCCTGGCAGAAGAGCTCCGTCTTGCAGGCCCTGCGGAACTGTGCAAGGTCCCGCAGGGCCCGGATCTCCTCTGGGAGCTCATTCCACCAGGTAGGAGCCACCACCGAAAAAGCCCTAGCCCTAGTCGCCGCTGGTCTGGCCTCTTTGGGACCTGGAACCACCAGGAGATGTTTAATCCCGGACCGTAGTGCTCGTTGGGGAACATATGGGGAGGATTAGCTACATTAGGGGTGTTGCCTAATATGCAAAGAAGTTCCTGCTACAAAAAGACCCCTGGAAAAACTTCTCATGTCATGCCTTTTCCCATTCTTCCACTTCTCTCTCCCCATCCACTTTTGATGATGTTATGGAAGGAAAGTCATACATTTCCCAGTGCAAGATTTAGAAATGACCTCTTTTGCTTAATGAAGTTCTTTAGGTCTTGGGACAAGCAGCGGGCAGCCAGTCCTCTGCTACATGATGAGATGACATATACACAAGAACAATTAAGCAAGTAGTTTAATGGGTCTGCTATGGTTTCCACTGTACACATGCTTGTTTTTGACACCACTTTGCTTAGAATTGCAATTACGTTTTCATAAAGACTTCTGATGTGCTTTCTGACTACTTCACTTTTTCAGAAGATGGATGGCTTGTGGTTTTGTTGATGTGGCTCTGAAGAGGTTGCAGTCATTTGTTGCTTTTCCTGAAAGCTGAAGAACCACAAAGTTACTGGATCATTTTGTATTAGTATCTGGGAAGTATTAAACCACATCCCTGATTTCCATCCAATCCACTTTTACAGTAATTGAAACCCAACAGCAAAAATATGGTATTCATTAGAGTCTTGACTGGACCTGCAGTTTTCCACTAATTAAATGAAACATGTTCATTCATTTCCCCGTCCTTCTCTTTAGCAGCTCCAGTGTAGAGAAGCTTCTGATAAGCTCTCTTGTCTTCAGATTCAGGGGTATATAGACAGAACTCTATGGCCAGAATTTTTGTACAATGCTATTCAAAGATGGTGGTTCATACCTTCAGCTCCCTGTCACCAGTGTTTACAGTAATCAAGTGCAGAAAAACCATTCTACAGTGCTGGCTCAAGTGACCCATTCATACCAGATCACAACTTGATACTGCACTCAAGACATGATGAGCACGCATGTGTCTGATCTAAGATATAATTGCAAATGTCCCTCCTATTTTCAGAAAGATTGAACACAACTGTCAGACTCCTGCTGAATGAAAGCTGTTGGGAACTGATTGCTGCATGAGTCTGACAACAAATTGACAAGGAAAATGAACTTTAATTAGGCTAATTTTGAAGCTGTGGACAAGAAAAGCCCATGAGGTGCTTCAACTTGTTCCGTCGAATTATCTGCGGGATCACTCTTTGAGGGATGTAGGGCTCAAATAAATGAGACTCTGGGAGTTTCATGGATAGGGCTGCTAGTAATTTTCTTCTCTAAAATTCAGACTCATATGGGTCTGATTTGTATCAAGGTGATGGAATGGGGGCACTAAATCTTCCCACACATAATTTTGTCAACATAAAATTTATATTAATTTAGTACATTTTTACCTCACCCTTCCGCCATGGAGCTCAGGGTGGGATACATGGTTCTCTCCACTCCTCCATTTTACCCTCACCATAACCCTATGGGAAAGGTTAGGCTGAGAGAGAATTACTGGACCTACAATCATCCAGTGAGTTTCATTGTGAGTGGGGCTTTGAACCTGGGTCTCCCATGTCCTAGCTCAACACCCTAATCACTATCCTCAAATAGCTCTCAGCCCCAGTAACCAAGTCAAACTAGGACCCTATATTCCTTACTTTTAGAGAAAAAGAAAGACTGGGTGCTTTGTTCATGAAACTCCCAGCACCATGTCTGCTTGACCTCTTGAAGATAGTGCGTGGCGTAAGGTCTCCTATTAAGCTTTATGGTTGTCCAAGTGAGGCCCCTCACCTGGCCTCCATCCCAGCAACACCCCTGGACCCACCAAACATACTTGGGGGAGCTCCCAATGGTAACGTCTAGATTTAGTCCCAGGTCCAACTGGATCTCTATTCCTATATTATGTTTACAAGCCAGCACTACAGATTTTAATATGACTACAAACTTTCATTCTCATTCCTGATTCTTAACGGCTTCATACACTGTAAGAAAACAGTTGCCCTAACCTGGACAACCCCGGCTAGCCCGATCTTGTCAGACCTCAAAAGCTGAGCAGGGTCAGCCCTAGCTAGTATTTGGATGGGAGATCAACCAAGAATAGTAGGGTTGTGATGTGGATGCAAGCAATGGCAAGCCACCTCTGAATGTCTCTTGTCTTCAAAAACCTATGGGTTTGTTATAAGTCAGCTGTGACTGTATGATACTTTCCACCACCACAATAGAACAGTTGGAAGAAATAACTATCCATGCTTGACAAGCTGAAGAAGTGAGCTCATGTTGTTGTTGTTCAGTCGCACAGTCAAGTCCGACTCTTTGGGACCCCATGGACCACATCACACCAGGCCCTCCTGTCTTCTGCCGTCCTCCAGAGTTTGCTCAATTTCATGTTTGTTGCATCAATAACAGTGTCTAACTATCTCATCCTTTGCCATCCCTGTCTTTTTTCTTCAATCACTCCCAGCATCAGGATCTTCTCCAGTGAGTGCTAGCTTCTCATTTGGTGCCTTCCCTTCAAGGGGGGGGCATACCTGGGCTCCCAGCAGCTGCGGGGCACCCAGGCAAGCAAAGGGAAGGAAGTTTAAACTGCCTTCCCTTCAGGGGCATGCACGGGCTCCCTGCAGCCGCACGGCACCAAGGAAAGGGAAGGGAAGGTGTGAGGTGTGGCCTAATATGCGAATGAGCTGTTCTGTCAGGAGTGTGGCCTAATATGCTAATGAGTTTCTGCTGTTGGGTGTGGCCTGTTATGTTATTGAGTTAATGCTGGGCATTTTCTACCAAAATAGCCCTGTAATAACCCAAACGCTAATAACCCTAATGCTAATAACCCTAACCCAAACCCTAATAACACTAAAACTATACCCTAATAACCCTAACCCTAAAAACCCTAATGCTAATAACCCCAACCTTAACCCTAAACATTACCCTAATAACCCTAAATGTAAAATCCCTAACCTTAACCCTAATAACCCTAAACCTAACCCTAACCCTAATAACCCTAACCCTAATAACCCTATCCCTAATGACCCTAACCCTAATAACCCTAAACCTTACCCCAAAAACCCTAATCCTTATCCTAATAACTCTTACCCTAATAACACTAAACCTTATAAAACTAAACATAATAATCCTTACCCTAAACACCCTAACACTAACCCTAATAACCCTAACACTAAACCAAAAAACCCTAACCCTAATAACCCTAACCATAAAAACCCTAACCCTAATCACCCAAACCTGAACCCTAATCACCCTAACCCACTAAACCCTAACCTAAAAACCCTAACCCTAATAACCTTAACCCTAGTGACCCTAACCCAACTAACCCTTACCCTACTAACCGTAACCCTAATAAACCTACTCCTAGTAACCCTAACCCTAATCGTAATAACACAGGGCTATTTTGGGGCAGGAATGCACAGGAACGGAGTTCCGGTTAGCTTCAGAGTTGGTCATGCCCACTACAGCCAAAACCTCTGCATGTGTGGCTACAGAGGGAAGGCCTGGAGAGCGAAACCCCCCCCCCTGCAACTCCAAGGCAGGTGGGCCAGGGGCCCCCTGGAAGGATTGGGGAGGTATTTAAATGTCTCTCTGTGCCTTCCCCGGCCTGTCCAAGGGCCGGCTTGCCTGGGCTCCCTGCAGCCTCGGGGCGCCTGGGCAAGCCAAGGGAAGTTATGGGGTGTGGTCTAATATGCTAATGAGTTTCTGCTGTTGGGTGTGGCCTATTATGCTAATGATTTCCTGCTTGGCTTTTTCTACAAAAAAAGCCCTGTCTCCTTGTAATCCAAAGAACTCTCAAGAGTTTTCTCCAGCACCACAATTCAAAAGCATCTATTCTTCGGAGCTTGGCCTTCATTATGGTTCAGTTCTCGCAGCCATACACTACTACTGTGAATACCATTGCTTTGACTATATGGGCTTTTATTGGCAGGGTGATGTCTCTACTTTTTATTTTGCTGTCTAGGTTTGCCATCGCTTTCCTCCCAAGGAGCAGGTGTCTTTTAATTTCATGGCTGCAGTCACCGTCTGCAGTGATCTTGGATCCCAGGAATGTGAAGTCTGTCACTGCTTCCACAACTTCCCCTTCTGTTTGCCAAGGAGTGATGGGGCCAGATGCCATGATCTTAGGGTTTTTTTGATGTTGAGCTTCAAGCCCACTTTTGCGTTCTCCTCTTTCACCCTCAGCATTTTGCTAGTCTTTACAGGGGTCATTTCGTAGAAAAAGAGCTAGGGGGACTCATTAGCATAACTCATTAGCATATGCCACACCCCCTGACATCACCGGAAGTGTGTCCTCCCCACAGCCGGCGGCGACCTCCAGCGGGCACCAGCAGGGAGCTCCAGGCCCCGCCCTCCCGCACCTCACCCGGGGGGATGGCGTCCCCCCGCGTCCCCCCCCCAAATGACCCCTGCGTCTTTATGGTGCTACTGGACTCTTGCTCTTTTCTACTGCTACTTGACAAGCTGCTGTTGTTCATTTTCTATTACAGTAGCTGTGTTGGTACCAAACTACAGACTACACCAGCCTGGAAAGCCATTTTGAAATCTCAGGTTTTGAAAAACATCTTGAAATAGCCCCCCCCCCTTCCCCAAGGGCTGAAATACTCGGGCTTTCCCTTCACATACCTAACTGTAATGTTGTGCATGCAACAGTATCTCAAGGACTCAGTGTCTGCTGTGCTCCTCCTATAGTAGATCTAGCCCTTACCCACTTGGATGGTACCTAGAAAGAGTTAATCAATACCAAATACCTCAGATATGGCCTTAACCATTGGATGATCCATCCTATATCTACATGATCCAGTATTTTAGCTATGAATTTCAGGCTCCCTGTTGGATATACAACCTGTTCTGAGGGAATAAGGGCCTCCAATGAAGTCAAGGATGGAATTTTGCCCTGATCTGGTTCAATGTGGTATACTGTTGTTCTTGGTTTCGTTTCTGTTTTATGTTTTTCAAACAAGCATATACATCACCAGGTAATACATTCCACGGCACTCAAATTTTTCTCAAATGCTGAACCTAAAACAACCAGAAAGAGAAACATCTTTCAATCCATCATCAAGCTTAAGTTAAACAAACACAAACCTTCACTTGGCATCCAAAGGGCAATGAAACTTAGAGAAATGTTCTATACCTGAGGTTTTTTATGCAGAATTATGACCTCACTTTTTGAAATTTACCTTGGCAATATTTCTGGAATGAATTCAGAAAATGCAAGTTTTCTGGAGGAAACAAACATACTTCCAAACAACAGTTTCCTATATGAGAAGCACAGAGTAAGTGACATGACAAATGTTCTCCTTTGAAGGAGGGGGGAAAACTAAGAGTCGCTCATATTTGGCAACACAAATGATTCATGAAGGTACCAAATATTCATTGCTGTATCCTTTAAGTTCTACATTAAAGCTTGATTTGAGCAATGCATGAAATAACCTGACTTGATCCAGTAATGCTTCAACATGTGCATAACTCAAGGCAAAAGCAGACTCTTCTGAAAACACTAAAGGACTGTTAGATATTTTAGCCTTTTTCATACTGGTGGAACTACTCTTGAGCAGATGGTCTGAGGACTGCTTCTGTAAGTAGCACCAGCATGGTAAAAATACAGAAAATGGGAAGTCACAGTTGTTAATTTGGTCCCCTTTAAGCAGGATGCCTCTATTCCAATGGGTTCTTATAACCCCAGTGGGTATGCGACTCCAAAGTGTTACTGATATGAATCGAACAGTTTATTATTACACAAGCAAACTGTGAATTGCAAACTGAATCAGATGCATGATACAGGAATACATATGAAAAAAACGTGAATACAAAACCATGAGAGAGGTGCAGATAGTGACTGAAAGCAGTAAACAGATAAAGAGGCAATGCTGAAGAATGCAGAATAGCACAAAATTCCAGATCAGTTTGGAAGAGACTGGAGAGATGAACCACAAACCATTAAACCTTGAAAATACACTTGAAACAAAAAGTTGCAATCACGAGAGCTAACTTAATGCATATTAAATCTAAATTCTAAACCATTCATTGCCAGTTTCATACTACCTATCTGAGGATCGATCCAGGAAGGCTGAAGAGACACAGCCCTCACAGGCTTCTGAGCCTCTCAACCCTCAAACTCTTAGGAGGTAGGAGGAGGGGAGGGTAAGGATGGGCCTTTGGAGGCCCCAAGACATCCTCAAAGCACGAGGACCTTAAATAGAAAAGGCTACTATAATCTTAAAAAGAAAAACTGCTCTTACCAAAAGAAAGGCTGCTGTCCACCAAACCTGCCTTCCTCCTAACCTTTTCTACATTTTCCCTTGGGCAGGGGTGGTACCATGATGGCACCCCAGTCCTCAGAGGTGGGGGCAGAAGCATGACTTAATTTTTCTCTTGTTCACTGTTTACTTTGGCACCCAGGGGACTGCAAAACCCCATACCCTTAACATCTTCCTAGCATTATAAAACAACATGTTGTCCAAGCTCTTCTTAGCAATCATGAGAGTGGTCATCTTGTTTGTCATTGTAGGTGTGCACCTGTGTCCCAGGGACGTTTTGCTTTCTCAGAAATAAGAAGTGCATTCCGGGGCTTTGCAATCATGAGTGTCAGGCTGGGATTTGAGGGAAAGTACTTCTGAAAGAACATGATTCTGTGTGCTAACAGTATGTGTGTGTGGGCAGGTGTCTTTTTCCCTTTATGTACGGAACCCAGTCCTGTGTAATATCTGGTTCTTGGTGCATCTCAGCAGTTGCTTATCTTACCTTAGTTAGCAAAGTTCATATTTCAGTTGACACACCAGTTTTTGAGCTCCTTTAGGTAAATCCACAGGTTTTCTCAAAGCCATTGAAACAATTCCACAAAATAAGATAAAAATCTAGTAATTCATGCTTCTCCTCACCCCATAATATCAGTTAGGGTCAAATATCATTGGGGTTCTCTCATGAGCAGGGTCTTCTGTTGTAAAAATCCATTTGGACAAGCTGCCCCCCTTAACAAAAGCTCTGTATCAATACTGAGTGCTTTCCTAGTGTTTCCAACGACTTGTGGTATTATTGCAGTCTTAGCAAACTACACAGAGTCAGGATTTGAAATCCATTTTGTTCAAAGCTGAAGGCTGTTACTCAGCCAATTCATGGCCAAAAAGGTACCAGATTAGCAACAGTTAATACCAGAAACCAGAATTGTATGACCAAAGGATTTGGAATTCTCCCCTAAGAAATTACATCCAGTTGATCAGCCGTGTTGGTCTGAGGCAGTAGAACAAATTTAGAGTCCAATAGCACCTTTAAGACCAACAAAGGTTTATTCAAGGTATAAGCATTTGTGTGCATGTACACTTTATCGAATACATTAGAATGGCAGGCAAGGTTCAAACTTATAGCCAGAGAATGAACAACATGTTGCAAGTTAATTTGCTGTTCATTCTCTGGCTATATGTTTGAACCTTGCCTGCCATTCTAATGTATTTGAAAAGGTGTGTGCTCATACCTTGAATAAATCTTTGTTGGTCTTAAAGGTGCCACTGGACTCTAAATTTGTTCTAAGAAATTACAGTTCCCACAATAACACATAATCTAGTGTAAGTGGCAAGGAGGTAATGGGCTGAGTAGAGGTTTCTGTAGTATACGCTGGATATATGGATATCTGCTGGTAGCAGCTTTTATGTTATGGTATCCTAATCTATGGTTCAAATACGAGTTGATATGAGTCTCCCCACTATATGGACATACAAAACTTGAGGTCATCAGAATGCTCAACACATCTGTAGTAGCTCTCATTCTCACTCTCCATTATGTCTTCCACTGTGCTCTGGAACAAAACCCCAAGGAAGCTCACAGCAACACATTGTCTTTCCCCCGCTGGGTCCTCCTGTGCTTCTCTCACTTGTCCACCCCACTAGTAAGCCCAGTCCACCAGACAGTCTTTCTGTACAGACTCCATTCACTTCAGTGGAGATGGTTTTGGGTATATATTCAGAAACTCCCACCCTCCTAGGACTTCTTCCATCACAACAGTTTTGAGAAATGTATCTACAAGAAACACACAGGACAAGAATCAAAACACTGGAAGAACTTATGCCCATGTTTACTTATGAATCAGACAGGGTAAGTCAAGAATTCTGGAAGCAGATCATACCCATGTCTGGACTTGCAAATCTTACTCACATCTGATTTCCATCATAAGATTTGTAGACTTCCACAAGCAAATAAGACACTGGCAGAAAAAGGTAGTCTGTATAGTCACATTTATTACAATTACAACCTGTCCCCCTCCCATGTATTTGGTACTTTGATTTCTTATAGTTTGTGTGATTCGCACCAAGTAGAATTCCATAGGATACCAAGAGTGTAGTCATAAACAATGATTTCCATGAGCTAAGAAGGGCGTAACTCTGCTTAAGATTTCTCTACAAGTCCACTGTGCTAATGTACCTTGATGATGCTCTGGTGTCAGGTGAGCTGACCTTCCATTGGCATAACACGACTGTGGCAACAATAGAGCTGTATGCTGCCGTGGCAATGCCTGCACAATCTAAGAACTCAGTGGGGAGACCAAAATAGCAATCTGCCCTTCTTTTGCCCTTCCTGTTTAGCCACTATGAAACACTGGGTGCTGACTAGTCAATCACAGCAAGGGCAGCATATGGATGCCCTAACAGGACACACATATCTCAGATGATACAGTATGGGTATTCTAATGAATGCCCTGGCCTCACGTCGTGCAAACTTAGAAAACATGTTTGGTTTGAATGTCTCAGAGACATTTAAACCAAACAGCTAAGTGAATGAATGAATTTTATTGTTACAGCGCATAGCCAGCAATTATAAAAAACCATAGAAGCAAACAGCTAAGTGGTGGTCCCCACTTCTCAGCTGCTTGGAAACCCCTGTTTTCGGCTGCCTGCTAAAAGCCATGGGGAGCAGAGAGCAGGGGTTTAAACTTTGAATGGCTCACAAATCAATACAAACCAAGTCGGTTCGCGAACCCACCTCCTGGTTCGTATGGGTTCATGATTCAACCACAAACAGAACAGCAAAAATGTGGTACGTGCCCATCCCTATATATCAAAGAGAAACCTGTCACTCATCACTAAGCTAGTATCCTCTATTTGTCTTTCTTGGGCTTTCTTGGTCACAGGGAAGAGAATAAACTGGTATAGGATGGTATGGAGATCTGGTAAGAAAGTGGCTAAACTGCTACCTCCCATCCTCTTGTTCAAGTCTGCTGACCATACCAATAAGAAATGTAAGTTATTTACTGTGATTCCTGGTCACAATATCCTCCATGAAATTGCATGGAGTTCCTCCATGAAAAAGAACTTTAAACTAATTACAGAATATAGTTCTGCTGCTTACTTTGCTTCTACCACAAAACATATACTATATTCAACCTTAAACCTTCGTAATCAACAAATTAAAATTTTCTGTATTCTATAGAACATGAATGGTAAAGCCATATTCCATCAGAAAAAAGGTGACTTTTTGCCATGGGGCAGTCTGCTCTTACTAGACAGTGATACAACTAGGTTTACATATATGCAATATACTAGTTTGCAATATGTAGAATATCAACATTAAAAAAAAACCCAAAACAGCTAGACCCTAAGAACCCCGAGCAAGTGTATCTCGCTGTCAAGCTCCCATGAATACAAATAAGATTCTGTGTGACTAAAGCTTATATCAGAAGCTGAAAGTTGAACTGGTTCAGTTCTGACTTTTAAAAACAACACTGAATTTCTCCCAACAGTCCAGAGTTGGCTATGGGTCATGTTCCATCCAAAGCAATCCTGATGACTATGGGGATACGTTTTGTGTGGATTATATCTGGCTACTTATTATACTGGCTACTTTTATTCCCTGCTTTAATACCTACTCCTAAGAGAATGCCTTTCCAGGTACCAGCTCAGCACTTCCAAGATAAGGCAAGCAAGCTAAAGCACCAAGCAAATGATAAATACGTGACTGTGTGATGAGATCAGCACTTTTACACCATAGTTTCTCCAAATATTCTCTTAATGCATTTGGTTTTGTGAGATTTGCTACACAATCCTATGACTCAGAAGAAAGTCCCATTATATTCAATGGGGCTTACTCTCTGGTAAGGGTGCACAGGAAGTGCAGCCTGACAGTAAAATCCTGAAGACGGCAGTAGCAAACTACTGAGCTAAGAATGCTCTCTTTACACTCTACTAAATCCATTGAAGTCATTGGTGCTTAGAAGGGTGTGTGATCCTGCATAGGTTGGCACTTTCAGAGTCACAACTTAATATTAACTAAGGTATATATTATGGCCTCAAGTTCTGTATACAACTTGTTGACGTTGTATTTTATCCACCCATCAATTTATTAAGGACAGTCTGTTAAAGAAACATCCAAATAATATTCTCAAAATTAAAAACAAGCATATATTCTGAGCCTAGGTTAAATTCAACACACTGATTTGTTTCTTTAAAAGAACAATTTAGATTCATTTTGCCAACTCCTGTTATCAGAGTCCATTTTCAAACCTCTTGTAAGACAAAATAAATGGCCATTGTCATGAATGGTTTGTTTAAAACACTGTCGAGAAGACACCAGCAAAGGCAGAAGATACCTAATGAAGCTTAGAGAAAGGTTAGTAAGAAAATATTTGGCTTTCATTGCCTATGAAAGTTTCACACAGCACTATGGGTTGGCTTTATGAATGGGGAGTTTATTTATTTGGCTAAAAGCAAAAAGCAAACCTAATGGGGGAAAATGAGGACTGAGGTCATTATTTAGGAGTGGAGTGAGTGAAAGAGACAAGGCTCCCTTTATGAAAATGAGCAGACCAACCTATACTTCAGAGCTATGCATATTCAAAAGCAGAATGGTTGGGCATTGCATGGCTGCCATAGCCACGATCTCTACCAAACTAAGATGGAGATGTGCAACATATTCCTGCAAATCCAGTAGCCCAGTCCTTTGCACCTGGTTGACTAAGGACTACCAGCAACCAGTGCAGCTGACTGGGTAGTGGGGAACTAGGGTCCTTACCAGTGCATGTCAGAAGGCAGTGGAGGCACCAGGGCACAGTTGCCAAGTGGACAGCCTTGCCTAGCACTGGCACAGATGATGAATGACAAGCCTGTCCCGGTTACCCTCTTAACAACTATGGTGCTGGAGCAGCAGCCCTGGGATCTCTGTGGCCATTCCAGGAGGGGCACAAAAACTCCCTATTGATTCCACAACGGGTTGCTGGAAGTCCTGCAGTGATCAGAATCAATAAAAGGTAAATGCACCTGAGTGGCACCCAAGTAGGAAATGCACACATGAAGCTTCTGCATACTGAGTCAGGCTGACAGGCTGTCGGTCTATCAAGGTCAGTATTATCAACTCTGACTGGAAGTGGCTCTCCAGGGTCTCAAGTGGAGGTCTTTCACATCATCTTCATACTGATCCTTTTAACTGGAAATGCCAAGGATTGGATATGGGACCATCTGTATACAAAGCAGGTGCTCCATTGTGAAGGATTGTTTGGGTTAGCAGAGTGCTCAAAGCACATAACACAGCAGAGTCTATCTGGTTCATGTGTGCTGACAAACAAAGTTACAGATGGAGACTCTTTATCTTTGCAAAATGCTAATATGAGTCTCTTACTGTAAGGAACTCCATTCTAGACAGGATAGAGTAGAGATAGGATTCTAATCTAGTCTAACTAGCTATGATGGATAGAAATGCAGAAAGCATGTCCTGCCCTCATGGTGCCAAGATGGAGAAGAGTAGCATGGTGTATAGAGAAGGTGTAAAGCTGGAAGGAAGGAAGATTCCCTGAGAGTAGCAATCTACACATCAAAGGGATAGTATCAAAGAAGTAGAAGGGACAGACAATCAGGGTCCTGGCCTATCTTTCTCTCTGACTCTCTATAGTCCCCCTCTCCAATCTGAGGCTAAGAGACAGAGCAAAATCTTTTACCTCCAACACATTGTTGATTCATGGCCCCCTCCTCATTAGATGCTATGCCTCCATAAAGTTTTCACATCAGGATAACTCTTTTCAGGGTTGCAGAAAGTTACTCAAACACTGTCCTAGAGTCTCACTTCCACTCTGCCTTGAAGTATGTTATGGTCTGGTCATGTTCTGTTTTCCCAGAAATTTACCATTGGACAGTCCCTTTACCAGTCTGTGAATGCGAATTCTGATATGGGGAGACCTGTTGCACCAATTTTAAGTAATCAACCTATATTCCTAGGATTTAATTTCCATCCTTGCAATCTCTATCCAAACGCTTTGAACAGTGGGACTGAGGACTTGTTAGTTTTTGGATCTATGTTTATTGTTCTTTACATTGGTAATCCACCTTTAGTTTGCTATAAGACTTCGGGTAGCTAACAATGGCTTAGTTTATAAATTCCATGGCACTGACTTTCAGTAAAGTGTGCAGTGGACTATGATGCATCCATAATCCCATGTGTGGTTGATTTGGAAATAAATCCCACTGAGTCCAATTCCACGTAATTGTGCATAGAGTTATAGACAGTCCGTTTTCCACTTAAGCTTATATTTGTCACAACTGTGCATTAACTTACACAATTTCTTTGCATTATGTCCTTCTTCAACCTGTCCTGTTTTCCTTAGCCAAAGAGTCACTGCCAATTTATTCTGATCACTTTTCAAAAGCAGATAACAAAGGGGAAAAAAAGAACAAGTTTAATAATGTACTGCTCCTTCTGTTATGCCAACCAAGTACATTTTAGTCTATTTAGCACTGAGTGAATGAGAGCATTTGCTATGGATACGGGTTAAAAATGTAACCATAAACAGAAGGACCAATCTTTCAATAATATCATTTTAAGAAAACAAGAGGTGACTGCTACACTGTTGTAATGAAATTACCCATGTATGGCTGTTGCAGTGAGGTTTTGTTGTTTTTTCCATTGGATCTCGGAGCATCATACAGTCTTTACCCAACGAATGCATTTAAGTGAATGATTTCACTTGTTCCTTCTTTTAAGAAATGGATAAAGTCACTGCCTTCTGTTTAGTGTACCAAGCAGCTTAGAAGTGGAATGTCTGTTTTCATGTTTTATACTATACGGTCATTAACTCCAGTATCAGAGATGAGTCAATGGCCCTGGGATACCTAGGGGCTCTTTCCCACTCTTTCAGACCTTTACAGTCATTCATCACCTCTTTGATTGCATAAGTAAGTTACTGATGGAAGCAAACTGAGGGCCTGATATCTTATTTTAGTTGTGGTGTAACCAAGCTCTTGGATGTATACATCATCAGATTATCTCATGGTGACTCCTGAACAGCATCTCTACATCACAGGTGTTGCTAAGCCAAGAGTCATTGTGGGGCTTATCCGACTCTGGTCTGGGCATAGAGCAGGGGTCATTGGGGGCGTGGGGGGGAGGTAGCTGTGGGAGCCCTTCCAGCTCTATGTTTCTCTGCTCCTCTGGGGCATTGCTCCTTCTACAGGGATCAAAAAGGTCTTAGAATTGGCTGTTCTTTGGTTGTTCCTCCCCTTCACAGCCCTCTCCTTTGCTCCTAGAAGAAAAGGTCTGTCAAGGTCCTCCTCAACCCACTTCCCAGCCCCTTTTGAGGCAGGCTGTAGAGATTTCCTAATTCACTGCAGGTTCCTAAAAGAGGAGGGACTCCTCCTTAGTCTTCCTGGAGCTGGCAGGTAAGTCCAGGTGGGTCCTTCTAAATTACTTAGCATCTGCCTCGGAACAGAATAATTAGCAGTTGTGAGAAAGATAATACAGAAATTGACTTGGTCGCATCATTAAGATGATTGACTCACTAGCCTTTTCTCATGTAACTATGAAAAACCACTCAGCCACATAAATACCACTACTTCAGATATGCATCAGCATAAGAGGAACTTTGCTCACACTGTGCATTAGGTTTCTGGGGAAATGCAATGCTCCACCTTGGCCTGCTTGCTAGTTTTTCAGATTTTCCTTTATCTAAGCCAGGTGTTCATCTCAGAGCACCTCCCTAAGTCAAAAGCACTAAGAAAATAAAAATATGGCAACCCAATTATGCACTTTTGAGCAGACCAGAGAAGAAAGCACCCAGTTAGCTCTCGGAGGTTTACTGAATGCTTTCTGATCTATGTGAGGGAATACCAGAGGTCCCCAAATTCCCTGGAGCATTGGAATTGTCCCATTGGCCTCCAAGACTAGTCATTAAAACAAAACAGGCACATGAGCTGTGCTTCCAATCCTGAACCTCTTTGCTTAATTTACTCAGACAGGGGGACCTGTTGTGTGGGAAGGGAGAAGAGAGAAGAGAAGAGCTTGGATTTATACCCTGCCCTTCGCTCGGAGTCTCAGAGCAGCTTACAAACTCCTTTCCCTTCCCCTCCCCACAACAGACACCCTGTGAGGTAGGTGGGGCTGAGAGAGCTCATTTCAGATCTGTCCTTGAGAGAACAGCTCTGACAGAACTATGGCTTGCCCAACGTCATCCAGCCAGGTGCAAGTGGAGGAGTGGGGAATCAAACCTGGTTCTCCCAGATTAGAGTCCGCACACTACACCAAACGGGCTCAAGGAATGCAAGCTGTTCCCCAGCATCTCCCTAGAACTCAGCATATATTTTCATTGTTTCTCTCCAGTTTATCAGGACATACAGCCTTTCTTATAACTTGTCTTCAATTAAACGTTCATTTACTTTTTCCTATTCTCTCAGCCTTCCTTCTGTTTCTCACTGAACTAACTTATACCATACAGGACTGCTTCTAACTTCCTTCATACCCAGAACTATCTGAACTTATCAACTGTCAAACCTGTACCTGTAAAACCTGACTGACATACATACATATCCACTCATTCTCACTTCCAAAACCCCTCCCCCCTCTCTGTCAACCACCAATCATACCACGCTTGCTTCTCTCAACCACTCTAGTCTATTTACCACCGCCATGCAACCAAACTTTAAAGAGACACACACACACATAAAACAAGGAATCATTACAGTCCCATTGGCCTCTAAGACTAGTCATTAAAACAAAACAGGCACATGAGCTGTGCTTCCAATCCTGAACCTCTTTGCTTAATTTACTCATACAGGGGGACCTGTTGTGTGAGAAGGGAGAAGAGAGAAGAGAAGAGCTGGGATTTATACCCTGCCCTTCACTCGGAGTCTCAGAGCGGCTTACAAACTCCTTTCCCCCTCCCCACAACAGACACCCTGTGAGGTAGGTGGGGCTGAGAGAGCTCATTTCAGATCTGTCCTTGAGAGAACAGCTCTGACAGAACTATGGCTTGCCCAACGTCATCCAGCCAGGTGCAAGTGGAGGAGTGGGGAATCAAACCTGGTTCTCCCAGATTAGAGTCCGCACACTTAACCACTACACCAAACTGGCTCAGGGAATGCAAGCTGCTCCCCAGCATCTCCCTGGAACTCAGAAAAGCTTGCTTCACATTTAGAGATCTGTTGGACTTAAAGAAAATGCATAAGCCAGGAGTATGAAGAACCTTTACAATTTTGGGTTCAATGTTTTGTCCAATATTGTCAGAGACTCTAGAGACTAGAAGTTGAAGCAAGAACTTCATAGCCCAGAGCCTGAACCAGGAGCCTTGAAGCCTAAAACTAGGGCCTAGTTTGATTAGCTTCTTGGGATTGTAGGGGCTTAAGGCAGAGCCTTCTTGAGGCACAACGAAATTGTGCCATGTAGTATCAGACACACCACACCCCTGAATTGAAAGGCTTTCTGAGGGCCCAGCTAGATGTGACAGTGTCCCCACATTCACCATGGGGATGACTCCACTATTTTTGGGATTAAATTCCCTTTGCTTTCAAAAGCCATAGCAGCCTGATCCTGATTGGGACTGTGGTGTGGGAGGAGGAGGGGCTCCTGTTACCCCCCCCCCATGCTGTTTTCAGAAGCCCAAGGCCTCAGAGGTTTGGGCTTTTGGAAATGGCTCAGTGAGGGACAGGCACCTCTCCGTTCCCCCTATAGCCCCAATCAGGATTGGGCCCTTAGCAAATCCCTAAAATGGCAGTGGTGCCCAGGTGATAAATTCAGGGATGCCATCACATCTAGTTGGGGTCTAGGCCTCTGGATTGGCCAAGCTAAGTATAAATACTCGAAGCACAGACATCTGCTCTTAAGGCAAAGGTAAAGGTTCCCTTGCTCGAAAGCCAGTCGAGTCCGACTCTAGGGTTGCGGCGCTCATCTCCGTTTCAAAGCCAAAGAGCCAGCGCTGTCTGAAGACGTTTCCGTGGTCATGTGGCTGGCATGACTAAAAACCAAGGGGCACGGAACGCTGTTACCTTCCCACCAAAGTGGTACCTATTTATCTACTTGCAATTTCTTGCTTTCGAACTGCTAGGTTGGCAGGAGCTGGAACTAGAGACGGGAGCTCACTCCATCACGCGGCACACTCGGGTCTCAAACTACCTGATCAACAGAGCAGCACCTGTTTCTCTTCATTCTCAACCCCCAGTGCTATCAGTTCATTCTGCTTCCACAACCTGCCCATTTTCAGACACAGCTGCCCATGGTCACATGGTCCAACCAAATTCTGACAACAATATTCCCTTTTGAAATGCTTTGCAGATAGAAGGACAAAGCATCTGAAGCAAAAGTCACAATTGGCAGCAAAAGTGCAGGCAGCAAAATAATGGGACCACTCTGAAATCTATTGCCTGACCCATCTGATCCATGTACAGGCATCTGGTTAAAAAAATGAGGAACATGCACACAGGATGGGAGATACACTTCTTCTGGGCAGGGGTCTCAAACTACCTGATCAACAGAGCAGCACCTGTTTCTCTTCATTCTCAACCCCCAGTGCTATCAGTTCATTCTGCTTCCACAACCTGCCCATTTTCAGACACAGCTGCCCATGGTCACATGGTCCAACCAAATTCTGACAACAATATTCCCATTTGAAATGCTCATTTCAAAGCATCAGAAGCAAAAGTCACAATTGGCAGCAAAAGTGCAGGCAGCAAAATAATGGGACCACTCTGAAATCTATTGCCTGACCCATCTGATCCATGTACAGGTACTGCATCTGGTTCCAAAAAATGAGGAACATGCACACAGGATGGGGGATACACTTCTGAGTAGCAGTGTATGTGAACAAGATCTTGGGGTATAGGTGGACTGTAAGTTAAATATGAGCAGCCAGTGTGATGCAGTGACAAAAAAAGGCTAATGTGATCTTGGGGTGTATCAAGAGAGGCATAACATCCAAATCACAAGGTATCATAGTCCCACTATACACTGCATTGGTCAGACTGCACCTTGAACATTGTGTGCACTTCTGAAGGCCTCACTTCGAAAAGGATGTGGACAGAATGGAGTGTGTGCAGAGAAGTGCGGAGAGGACGATCAGGGGCCTGGAGACCAAGCCCTATGAGGAAAGGCTGAGGGACTTGGGAATGTTTAGTATGGAGAAGAGGAGGCTGAGGGGGGACATGATCTCTCTAGATATTGAACCAGCTATCCCTTAGGGGAGGACAGGGAGCTGTTCCTGTTAGCAGCAGAGGATAGGACTCGCAATAATGGGTTTAAATTAAGGGTGTGATCTTGGGGTGTATCAAGAGAGGCATAACATCCAAATCGCAAGGTATCATAGTCCCACTATACATTGCATTGGTCAGACTGCACCTGGAGCATTGTGTGTACTTGGCCTCGCTTCAAAAAGGATGTGGACAGAATGGAGTGTGTGCAGAGAAGAGCGGAGAGGACGATCAGTGGCCTGGAGACCAAGCCCTATGAGGAAAGGCTGAGGGCCTTGGGAATGTTTAGTCTGGAGAAGAGGAGGCTGAAGAGGAGGCTGATACATGATCTCTCTAGGTATTGGAACAGCTGTCCCTTAGGGGAGGGCAGGGAGCTGTTCCTGTTGGCAGCAGAGGATAGGACTCGCAATAATGGGTTTAAATTAAGGGTGGGAAGGTACCAGCTGGATATTAAGAAAAACTTTTTTACAGTAAGAGTTGTTCAGCAGTGGAATCAGCTGCCTAGGGAGGTGGTGAGCTCCCCCTCACTGGCAGTCTTTAAGCAGCATCTGGATCAGGGATGTTCTAGGCTGATCCAGCATTGAGCAGGGGGTTGAAGTAGACGGCCTGTATGGCTCCTTCCAACTCTGTGATTCTATGAGTCTATGTTGCTTCATGGTAAGAACAACCCTACAAGCTGAAGGCTATGAAAAGCATCTTATAATATCTCCTCTTGCCCAAATGCCATACAAGTACAAATGCCAAATGTCAGAGATAATCTGCTTTATACCAGCTGCTGACACTAGAATTCTAAATCCTAGAATCGCCCCTGCATTGGCATTTCCCACATGACATTATAAAGCCTTGTCTTCCAGCAAGCGAAACCAACACTCTGAGTATATCATTTCTTTTATAATAATACTTGGCCATGGTCGAGGAATGAGTTGAAATAAATCCACTGTTATTGCAACTTAATGCACAAAGCCTTCTTTAAGGGGCTGTGTCAATATGAATAAATTTAGATTCTTTGGGGTATAGATATAAAGCTGTTCAGCATCCATAAATTAAGCCCCTACAATAAAAGCAATGTGCTGTAGCAGAAAATGACATGGAGCCATATTTGGGATTGCTGAAATTAATTCATGCTGTCTGTCCCAAGACCTGCCAGGGAGGTTGTAATTCAGCTGACAGTGTTCTCAACAGATGTTGCCTGACTGTCAGAATAATAAAATAAGATATCTGGGTTTAGTTCCAATAGAGATGTGAAATGGAAATAAATATTAAAGTATTTTGCCATCTGTTACCGTGCTGAGTCACTGGAGAATATCATCCCCAAATGCACATACTTGTAGATTAATTGGTCTAGAATTGTCTGGCAGCTAAGAAATTAAAAAATAATCTAACACTAAGTGATTCCACTGAGGTACGAAAAGATGTACAGAGAATGGTATCAGGAGTAACATTAGATGGAGGGGCAAAAAAAAAAGAGAAAAGAATCTGGCAAGATATCCTTGCACCTTTTTCTTGTGTATTAATTGCAAGAGCCATTCCAGTACCAAATAGGACTCTATATTAACCCCTAGTGATCCTGAGAAGATTGAACATTCCAGCTCAAGACTAGATATAGCCAGATGCCACAATGGGCATGAAGTCCATAGTGCTTTCCCGCCTTCACTGTAATGCAAATACTAAAGTGTTCTCCCTTCAGCACTATGCAATACAACCAGAAACTGCACTGGATGCCTTATGTCCAAACTGGTTCCCGATTCAGCATAAGAAGCAGTGCATGGAGACCATTTCTGCAACAGAGGTGCCTTGATGGATCAGGGTGCATGTCTGTTGAAGAGGGAAGGGCATATGGGAATGGAGCACAAGTACAGATAAGAGAAAACCTGAAACAGGGACTAAGTATAAGGAAAGAGAATTGCTTCCTTTAAGGTGATTGTGAACATGGAAACAGTAGGTGGGAAAATAGTTAAATCTTCTCCACTCTCAGTCACACCCTCCTGAGACACTTCTATTAGGGCATGCCATTTGATTTGAACCATGCTCATTCTTTGATGTTCAATACTCAGCATCTGAATGGAATTATTTTGTGACATTTGAGAATGGTGGGGAAAGTTGTGTGACAGTCATTCTGGTGCTTCATTGTCTAGTTTCAGTTTTCTGAGCAGTGGAGGGGGAGGGTGTGGCTGGAGGGAGAAAGTGGTTTAGCAGGATGGTGCATGACATTAACAAAGCAAGATGACATAGACCCAAGAGAGGGTTCCAGGTGAGAATGACCTTGAAATGATGCAATACGACCACATAGACATATTTTTTAAAATCCCATCAAAAGTACCTGAAACCAGGGGTCATTTCGTAGAAAAAGAGCTAGGGGAACTCATTAGCATAACTCATTAGCATATGCCACACCCCCTGACATCAGGGGCCCGGCGGTGGACCTGCAAGGCCAGCGGGAGTGCGAGGAAGCCCTGCCAAGGCCCTCCCTGGCCCCAGGCAGGCAAGGGTGGGGAGAGGCGGGGAGGAAGCAACTTACCCTCCCTCTTCTCCTGCCTCCTCCTGGCTGAATGAGGGCTGGAAGCGGGGCGGCCGGAAGCAGGGGGCGGGGCTTCGTCATGTGCCCCGCCCCCTGCACCTCACCCGGGGGAACTGCGTTCCCCCGCGTTCCCCCCCGAAATGACCTCTGCCTGAAACTACTTCACCCATGTTGCACAGAGCCCAAGAATGAACATGGAGTTAATCAGTATGGTGTGCATTATTGAAATGACCAAATACTTCCTCAACTTGTAATGTTAATCGTAATTATTCAGTTGCACTGAACTCATTGGGAATAGCCTTGAATCTTCCTTGATTGTAAGGGAGGGCTGTTGAAGTCATTATGTAAAGAATAATTTAGTACAGCTGTCCTACACAGAGTTAAGCACGGTATAGCCCCACTGGATTAAATGGGTTAAGATATATATAAGATATATAAATCATTTTTACAGGAGGAAAGGTGGCACGCTATAGCCTAATCTCAGCAGATCTCGGAAGCTAAGCAGGGTCAGTACTTAGAAGAGAGACCTCCAAGGAAGACTCTGCAGAGGAAAGCAATGGCCAACCACCTCTGCTTCTCACCTGCCTTGAAACCCCCTTGCTTGGGTTGCCATAAGTGGGCCGAGACTTGATGGCACTTTACACAGACATATAAAATCATTTTTTGGATTTTAGGATCCATTTTGCACACATAGTTGATGTCTGTGTATGTGGATATGATTTTACATCACAGTGCTTATAATCCATTGCAATGGATAGATTTGGCTTTTGCTACAAATAAAAATGGGGATTCCCATTTGGTGCTGCTCAGGACAACCAGAGCTTCATTGGGGCTCATGTGTCATCCAGACTAGGGCTGCTTCAACACCGGTTGGTTTAGCTTCCATTCTGTTCCCTTGTCTTATACAGGGGAGTCACCTTTTCAGTGGGTTGTTCAGCTCTGATCCTGCTAAATTTTAATCCAGCTGTGGTCAAAAAAATAAGCAACAGCTCACAGGTTCCATGGCATAAACACAACATCCTTTCATACTTCATATATATTTTATTACATAATAATATAAGAAAAGCTCTGCTGGATCAGACCAGTGGGCCATCTAGCCTGCCCTCCTGTTTCAAACAGCAGCCATTGAGAAGCCCTGGAAGGCCTACAAGAGGCACACAGAAGGCAAAAACATCCCCCTGTTGATGTCCCCATGAAGCTAAAATTCAGAGGCCTTCTGCTCTAGAGCTGGGGCCGCTGGGCCTCCTGCTATGGTGGGAAGTATCCTGCTGCCAGCCCTCTTTTTCTGCTGCCACTCAGTTTTACCAGTGCTTCTGGTGATTCCTAGAGCTACACTTCTGGGTTTTATCTTAACATGATGTAGTATCATCTGTGAAATTGCACCCCCACACACACATCTCCCCCCCCCCAGCCCTTTCACTGGTTGTCAGGCTCAGCCTGGCAACCCCACTCAGAACATGGAAATAACGTTTCGTTTTGGGCTGCATCCACACAGTTGGATAGTGTACTATCATTGCACTATAGCACACCTGGATTTTTCTCTGTGGAAAAGTAAATTCAGTTGTGAATGACTACTATAATAACACAGAGATAGCACAAGATGTTATGTGTACTCCGCAAAAGGGAAAAAACAACTGCCAAACTGCACCCTTGAAGAGACTCTCCTGGAAACACCATAATTTCTCAGCTCCCTTCCCCAGTGATGGCCTCATAATAGCTGAGGTCTGTATCTCTAAAGTCCTCATTGTGATGTCAGTGCTGTTATAGAGATGGGGGAAGTCTTGAGGCCTAGTCCTGTGTCCAAAGAATAGAGTGGCCCTTGAGGAGAAAGATGTAGGCTCTCTTGGAGCAATAACAGCATTTCAAATTATCATTTTAAAAGAGATTGTGAGGCACTCCAAAGGGATATGCCAAGGATGGGAGAGTGGACATCAATGTGGCCAATGGGGTTCAATGTGGCCAAGTGCAAAGTGATGCACATTGGAGCCAAAAATCCTAACTATAAATACACATTGATGGGGTCCGAACTGGCAGAGACTGACCGAGAGAGATCTTGGAGTCATAGTATATAACTCACTGAAAATGTTGAGAGTGTGCGCGACTGCAATAAAGGCCAATGCTATGCTGGAGATGATTAGGGAATTGAAAACAAATCAGGCAGTATCATAATGCCCCTGTATAAATTGATGGTGCGGCTTCATTTGGAGTACTGCGTACCGTTCTGGTCACCACACCTCAAAAAGGATGTTATAGCATTGGGAAAAGTGCAGAAAAGGGCAACTAGAATGATAAAAGGGCTGACACACTTTCGCTATGAAGAAAGGTTAAAGTGCTTGGGGCTCTTTAGCTTGGAGAAATGACGGCTGAGGGTGACATGATCGAGGTTTATAAGATTATGCATGGGATAGAACAGGTAGAGAAAAGTACTTTTCTCCCTTTCTCACAATACAAGAACTCGTGGGCACTCCATGAAATTGCTGAGCAGTCAGGTTAGAACATATAAAAGGAAGTACTTCTTCACCCAAAGAATGATTAACACATGGAATTCACTGCCACAGGAGGTGGTGGTGGCTACAAGCATGGATGGCTTCAAGAGGGAATTAGATAAACATATGGAGCAGTGGTCCATCAGTGGCTATTAGCCACAAGGTATAGATAGGAACTCTCAGTCTAGGGATGCTCTATATTCTTGGTGCTTGGGGGGGGCAACAGTGGGAGGGCTTCTAATGTCCTGGCCCCACTGCTGGACCTCCTGATGGCACCTGGTGTTTTTGGCCACTGTGTGACAGAGTGTTGGACTGGATTGGTCTTGATCCAACATTGGCGTCTCTTGTGTACCCAACATTTTTTATCACCTTCAGAGTGAAAATTATCCTTTGCAAACAGATAGTTTATCTGGAAAGCAGAAGTACATGTAGCTTGCGGGAAAAGTTAAAGTGACCTGAATCAAAGATTATGTGATATTTAACTTTAAAGGTGATTTAAAGGGCACACACATGCCATGCTAGTGCTGTGAGAAACCCTGAAAATGCTGCAATCGGTTTTAGAAATGTGATATGCAAAAAAGATGAACTTCATACAGAACACAAGTGACTCCCATGATATCCTTATACACATAAAGTGAAATAATTAGACCTTGGATGAAAAATGTTGACAGTACAAAGAAAGACCATGATCTAATATCAGAACAAAGTTAACAGATGTCATTAAGGGGGATGATTAGCTGATGACGGAAGGTCACACCCAGTTTACTTCTCACAGTTGAAAGATCAAAGTTATCCACTCCGTTTGAGAAAGGACTGAAACAGTTACTCTAGGAAAATCCTTTCACATAACATTAAGTCTCCTTTCCATCTTGTGTTTCTACAATACAAATAGTCAGGAAAAGACTAGACAGTGTTTGATAAATCAAGTGAACAAAAAATACCCAAGAATATGTCACTGAATAAACATAACAGATAAATTACAATACATGAAGAAATTCAGACAAAAAGCATTAAATGCTTTCATCTGTAAATATGGTATTTACACATACTTCCTGCAAAAGATATTATAGGAATAATTCAAATCCACCATAACTCATTTGGGCCCCAGAAATTCCTAAGGTGTCTTCAATGGCTTAATCAGCCTGCACCTTAACCTGCAAATTGGAAAAGAAGTGGTATGAAGTCACATATTCTCCACTGAGACCAGGATCTTGCTGCTAATAGAGCAAAGAATTAGGCTGTATATAAATAAAGGACAACAAAATATCCTAGAGACCCCCAAAAGTGGTATTTGGATGTACACACAGCTTGCCTTAGTGTCTTGTACATGATGGTTGACTTGGTAAACATGGATCAGAAGTATGGACGCAGAACCAAATTTCTCATCAGAACTCTTATCCTAAGACCGCTACAGGTCCATTCTTATTTATTTATATGGGATAAAGTTCAATTGAACCTAGTGGAACTTACTTCCAAAAAAACATCCATAGGATTCAATTGCTGGATCATAGTCTGGAAAAGAGTGGGCGTAACAGGCTCACTGACGTCAAAGACAGTTTTTATTTATTTCTTTACATCTTTCTCTCCAATGGGGAACCAAAGCAGCTTACAGTGTCATCTTGTTCTCCATTTTATCACTATAACAACCCCTATGAGGTGGGTTAGGCTGAGAGCGTGTGACTGGCCTGTGGTCATTTCCATGGCACAGTGGGGATCCCAACCTGGGCCTCCCAGACCCTAGACCGACACTCCAACCATCACACCCACTGTCATATATGGCACTGAGAATGCCAGTCCACAGCCCCTCTTTGCCAAGGAACCTTGTTGTGTGACCTTGGGTCAGTCACACAAAATGGTGGTGGTGGAGGAAAGTGCCATCAAGTCACAGCTGACTTATGGCAACCCATAGGGTTTTCAAGGCAAAGTGGTTTGCCATTCATAGGTGGTTTGCCATAGATGTCATGCCCTTATATTCCTTGGAGGTCTCCCATTCAAATACGAGTCAGGGTCCAACCCTGCTTAGCTTCTGAGATCTGACAAGATTGGCTTAGCCTGGGCTATCCAGGTTGGGGTGGAGCCAGTTTGGTGTAGTGGTTAGGAGCACGGACTCTAATCTGGGAGAACGAGGTTTGATTCCCCATTCCTCCACATGCAGCTACTGGAGTGACCTTGGGTCAGTCATAAGTTCTTTCAGAGCTGTTCTCTCATGAGCATTTCTCAAAAGAGCTCTCTCAGCCCACCTACCTCACAGGGTGTCTTTTGTGAGGAGGGGAAGGGAAAGGAGATTGTAAACCGCTCTGAGACTCCTTTGGGTAGTGAAGGGCAGGTTATAAATCCAATCTCCTCCTCCTCATCATTAAATAATTCACTTAAGAAGCAACAAAACAGGTAACACAAGGCTGGAAGCAGATAATTTTTTAAAGGAGCTCAAAGTGGTTTGCAGAAACTTCATTTCCTATGGTGTACCGATGGATTTATTTTGTCACTCTCTTAATGGTCATTCAGGTTTTAAAACAACACAAAAACCTGCATAGCCTATTTGCCAGTGTGAAGGTGGGGTGAGCATATACACTATGAGCAGCAATTCCACTTTCATCCTCTCTGGCAAAAAATATTACCTGAATCTAACCTCATTATGTTCACTAGAGAGAGTCTGTTTTAATGGAGATTCGCCCTGACGAAGATTCAAAGGCATTTTATAATCTGAGCGATCAATTGCAAATTTAATAAAATTCACTTCTAAGGAACAGCACACCTCATCTTCTTCTAAATATCTATAGCCAAGATTCTGATTAAAGCCCTTTCCTGATGAGTTAAAACAACAGCTCATAATCTGACTTTAATTAAGGCATCCTCAAACAATTTGTCCGACAAACCTGCATTCTATGGGGATCAGCCTGTTTAAAATTAAGTGAACAACAATGACCTTATTGATCATTATGAACGATCTGGATTTAACAAAAATGCTTTTACACTCCAAAAAATACAAATCTTCTTAATGGGAAAAATAAGGTTCTGAAAGTAAATCAATCATTTCTGGGAAATGAGATCTGCAAGCATAATCTGGTGCTTTAAATAAGATTGAACACAAAGTTCAGTTTTGGAACAAAAGGGGGCAATTTGTTTGCACTGTACTCAGTAAAAATCTAAGAGAGCTGTAACCGTTCAGCTATTACATAAAACCCTTTGCCAGCTGAAATTGCTTTTGGGATGAGGACAGCCCTTCCTCTAACTTTAGAACTTGCTTTAAAAAATGGAGAGACATTATGCTAGCCACTGCCCTGTACGGGCAAGAAAACTTGTCCCTTGCCAAGCCTGCTGTGGAACAAGAATCAATATGCCAAAGCCAGGCTAGAGCAGAGGATGGACACCTTGCTGTTTTGTCATACAGGAGAATATCTGAGTCTTTCATCAGAGATGGACACAAATGGATTATTAAAACTATTCACCACTACAATCTTCAGGAATTTTTGTTGCATCTAACTAAGGAGGCCAGAGAACTAACCTAGCTCATACAAGAAAAGAAAGGAAGGGCTTAACCTTTGTCCTTAGGGTGATGAAAGAGCATCACATGATTGGAGGAGCGCTGTCTGACTTTTTAGACGTGTGGTGCAGGTGACAAGCACTTTAGGGAATGTTGTAGAAGATGTATCCATTTGAAAAGAGTTCGTATCAGATTGTCCACTTTTTAGCCACATCGTCTATATGATGCTTGGGAGAAAGACACATAAAATATACACACAGAGATATGCATATACACACACATGCAAACAACCATTTCTTTGTGCACACAATCACACACATGCTGTATATGTAAATATGTACACTCGTATGCACCTAGAGTTGACTGTATTCTAATTAGTAGGGCCATTAGCTGATACAAGCACTAAGCACAATATCTTTTTTCATCAAATGGCATAAGCAGCAACACAGTCCCTTTTGCTTTTCTAAAGCAAACTGTGGGTGTGAAGGGACATCAGATGACTTGCAGAACATAGTTTTTACTCAAATCACCTACATTTTTTCCCATTCCACTTATTAACGCTCACACACCGATTGGTCATAAGCAAACAGAGAGAGATACAAAATGCAGAATTATAAATACAGTACTTACATGATATCATATCATTATTAAATGCCATAGACAAAATGTTTACCACTGCAAGGGAAAATTACCTGCAAAAGCCCACCAAGACAAGATCAGCCTCAGTTAACAGGTGTCCTGTAGTTATAGATTAGAAGCCATGCAGGGCATCCTATAAAAGAGTGGAAGAAGGGGCTGCTGGCATGGGTGAAAGTAAGCTAGTACTAAATGGTACTGAGTACTGCTATAACAGTGTCTGAAATGGTGTCTTCCTACCTTCTGCTTTGACTTCCTCAGGGTATAGAACTGGTGTCCCTGCTGCTGGATGGATGGACAAGGGAGAGCACCTGTACCACTGCTCTCCCACCAACCTATACATTTGGATCTCAGGTGTGCTAAGCATTATGAGCTGCCAAAGTTCATATTCTGAACACTAACATTGACTTCTGTACTGATGAACTGGTCCCACAGAAAAAAAGAGAGAGGGAACTGATGAGAGTTTGTGACATACTAGCAATTTAATTATAGTGCTTCATAGTAAAGAATTGACTAACATTTGACTTATGCTCAGTTGTACCTGCTTTTGTTGCCAACAGAAGTTGAGAGGAGAGCACCACAAAGTTATTAATCCACTGCTGCAGGCAGATCTTTAAACACAGTTTATTTAGTTCAGTAGAACAACACACTGAAAAGAGGTATCATAAAGAGAAATTGTGTCAAATTCACACGTATCTGCAGTAGTATAGGAACCAGTGGCATAGCAATATACCAGAACAGGGCTGCCAACACCAGTCTGGGAAATTCCTGGATGGTGGAGCCTGGGGAGGGAGGGATTTGGGGAGAGGAGAAACTCCTACTGGGTATAATGCCATTAAATCTATCCTCCAAAGCAGCCATTTTTTCCAGGGGAATTGATCTTTGTTATCCACAGATCGGTTGCAATTCTGGGAGATCTCCGGGACCCACCTTGAGTTCGGCAACCCTATATCAGAACAATGTGTCTGAAAGCAATTTTATATATGTTTGCTACCTGACAGTTGTCCTCTCTCTCAACCAAATGGTTCTTGAGTGTGAAAGATCCAAGCAAGTTGCTCTGTCCATGTGGTTGCTTCATTCACACACACACTTCTCAGCATCACGGGACTGTGCCACAGGTGCTGACATTGCTGTGAGGGGAGGTCATCTGAAGAGGGGGGGCTTTGACTGTAGATCAAGTTGCTGATGTGATGGAAGTTTTCATTATATTATAATTTGCTATTCTTATCCAGAGCCAAGAACTTCCCCTTTATTGCACAGGATAAAAATGTTATCAGCCTATAAATAACCTAAAAATAAAACACGTTTTAGTGCCTCAAACCCACACAAAAGCAATATCAAAATATTGCAGAGGGTGTAATTTTAAACCCACAAAAGCAGGATATTTTGAAATGAAGCCAGAAAACTCCAGCTTGGCATTTGGTCCTCAAAAACTTATGCTGTTTTGCCTTTCAAGCAACTCTGTTCTATCACATAAATGTGCTTGGAGGATATTTGTAAAGCACATAGTGGTAAGCCTGGCTTATTTCATTCCCATCAAGAGGTTTCGCCACAGTAATATGAGGCTGAGCCATAAACCATCATTTCCAGAAACATCACCGCCGGCCAATTTGAAGTGTTCACTCGGTTGTTTTCCTTTTCTTCCAATAAAGAGAGTGCTTCACAATCCTGTTCACTGCAAAAACACTAAGGTCTGAAAGACACTTTCCTAGGAATATGCTCTAGTGAATAACATGGGACGTCTGACTAGATCTTCTTAGGATTGCTCCCAATATGTCTGAAACACAAAAGGCAGTCCTAGAACATCGGAAGCATTTGGGCTCTCATTCTGTATTTTAAAAAATAAATAAATAAAAATGAAGCATGTGCATTCTAGCTGATTTTCAACAATGTTTGCATTGTCTCACACATTCAGTTGTTTCCTATCTGTGTTTATATTTTAAATGCTGTGTCCCTTTCTTATTGATGTTAAGAGGTTGTATTTGCATCTTGTTGGTATAGAACTTCAAGGCATTGTAGACCATCCAAGTTAAACTTGGTGAAACACCTTCTAGGTTGTCCATGCCTTCGGGAAACTTCATCAAGCCAATATGCCTCCTAAATAAGGTGAAATCTGCACAAATTATCCTCCCTTGCCAACCTGTCCTGTCTCTTTCTTTCCAGTCTTCTTCCTCCACACTCCTTCCTTCCCTGCCTTCCTGCCCATCACACATGTGGTGCTTTTTGCAAAGAGGGAAAATCTCGTTCATGCCATGTTTTGGCCAATTTTGCACCACTGGATCATTAACTATGGCCTCTGAGAGACTGGCCATTGGGGATTTCTCATAGAAATGTTTTGGTTGATCTAGTTTAGCCTATTACCTGACAAAGCTAAAGTCTTCTCATCAGGCCAGACTGCCCCCGATTACCCTCCCTGCCTGCCTGGGTACCTCCTGTTGCTTGCCATTTTCAGTAGTTTTTCCAGGACCCTGAACCATGCACTTCTCCCCTTCATGGGTGATCAGGCAACACACCTGATCACCCATACCCTTACCTCTCCTCTTTCCAGGCCTAGAAATAAAACAATCCTTTGCTTTTGGAACTGGCACTTTGCTATATATCAAAATTGGTCCCCAAGAATGTACTTTGCCTCTAAACCACCTATGTTTGGGTATTGTGAGAATGCATGAAATGTCTCCTTGCTTCTTTAGCCTTTTGCATTGCTTGGTAAATTTGCTTAGACATCTATACCTATCTCTCTGAGCTGCTTCCTTTCCCTCTTGAGTCTGGAGTTGCTGGCACAGAATCTGGATGCTTGGCATGACCGGCTCTTTCTCAGCTGCAGTGAGGAAAGCTCCTGCTCTTTCTTTTGAGATAAGCGTTGGATGGACCTATGATAGTCTCTTGCCCAGCAGGCTGTGAAAACTTAGGTGCCTTTCTACAACAATTGAAATATGAACACTTAGATGGGTTCCTACAACAGTTAGAC
>NW_015165235.1:1366063-1384520 GCF_001447785.1 Gekko japonicus
AGATGCTGTGGACAAACAACAGGGGAGGAATGCTGTCTTTATACTCTACTGCAAAGCTTCCTGGCTGGTCACTGTTGCAAGCAGGGTGCTGAACTAGATGAACTCTTTGGATGATCTCTCAGAGCACTTCTTGTGTTGTTATTACATCCTTAACTTGCAGCTGGGACAGGAAGAACGACATAGTTGGTTTGGGGAGCAGATCGGTTTGGCCAGTGTATGTGTTTGTGTGTGTTCCCTTCCACATGCCCACTCCAACTTTTTCTGCTATGAAAACCACCCAGGGTTCCTCCTTGTGTGGTATCTCTTTCTTTCTTTGACCAGAGACCTAGTCTTCCAAGTGGAGCAGTGTGAACACAAACCCTGGGGTATACCAAGTGACAGTAGAGAGGGGAACTGAGCAGGCAGAACACCACCATAACCTTGTTCTTGTACCATTCTCCCCTGCCCCAGGTTTTTAAGTGGAAGTAAGCATGAACCCAGCTGGAAGTAGGTCAAGTGATAGCACATGGTGGCTGGGCAGAGCCAGTCTGTTCACTTCTTAGTCCATTTAAGTGGCTGGATCAAAGGATGTTCCATATACCAGACAAGCTTTTTTATTTCCTGTCCTGTCTGTATGAAAAACAAACTGGATGTCAACCAGATAGTTATGTTTTCTCACCAGTGTTAACCTACAAGTACATTTTCTTACCCTGTTTAGTAGCCTGATCTAAGTGAAACAGAGAAGAAGGCCCCGGTCACACGCGAGGATTTGGGCCGGGAGAGGTACGGAACTGATGCGCGGCAAATGGGCGCGATCCCACGGCAACATCTGGGAAGCGTTGCCTGGCCGTCACCGATCCGTCCCTCCCACCCAAAACCCCGCACCAAAAAAGAACCACCTATCTGTGTGGTTCATCTGGAAAGGCCGCAGCAACTGCGGCCGTGGGATCGCCGGCGTGTCCTTTCGCCGGCGCATCCCCAGCTCCTGGCCAAACGGCATATGTGTGAGCATGCACAGTTCTCCAGCCTCCCCCTCCCACCATCGCTTTCTGATTGTTCCGGGGAGCAACGGCGCCACGGCTCAGGGGATTCGTGGGATCCCGCCGCGGCGTCTCTAGTTTGGTGTGGCTCAGATTAGCCGCACTTCTGCCGTCCTTTTTCCTGCCGTGTGGCAGGAACCGAAATGAGCTTTTGTTTATACTTTTCCTGATTCCTTTTCTCACCTTGATGATTTCTTTTTATTATTAAACAGCATCATAGGCATAGGGATGAAGACATCCAGATGATACGAAAGAGACTACCTAGATTGCTCAGCCTCATGCATCCATTCATGAAAGGAGACTTAAGCCCAGTAGGCATGCAGATGTGTCCCAGTGGCTAACAAAGATATTTTCATGGCTCATGTTTCATTCATGCTTTCAGAGTCTGAGGGACCAGTATTGAGACACTGACCCAAAGTTTACCAGTTTGCCTAGTGTACTTTGCTTTTACATACCTATATATTTTGCCCTGAGACAGAAGCTGGCATGGTATAGCCCAATCTCAGCAGATCTTAGAAGTTAAGCAGGATCAGAACTTGGAAGGGAGACCACCAAAGAAGGCTCTGCAGAGGAAGGCAGTGGCAAACCACCTGTGCTTCTCACTTGCCTCAAAAGCCCCTTGCTGGGGTTGCCATACGTTGGTTGCAACTTGACATACATATGTATATATCCAGCCTATCTTCTGTCATGGAACTCAAGGCTGCTTTCATGGGGTTTCTAAGAGGTGACCCATTCAGGCACTGACTAGACCCAGACCTGTTTGGCTTCAGCATGGTTGCCATGCTATTTGCCTTCCAACCATCTCCTAGGATCCAAAAACAGGATGGTTAATGGCTGAAATTTAAATAGTTGGTGGCAATGCTCCCTCTAAGCTGTGGAGTCTAGTGAGAAAAAATTCAACTTTGTGAGCTACTGGCATTAAAGTTGTGAGCGAGTGATTTGGCAACTGCATAAATTAGTTTGCTCTGGAGCCATCCTTCCTGAGCTAAGACAAAAAACGGAGAGCTGGAGGCTAAAAAAACTGTGAGCCTTGCTCACACTAACTCAGCTTAGAGGGAACCCTGGTTGGTGGTCTTTTGTCAGTTTTCTGGATCAGCTTGGACTGAGTGTTTGCCCCATGAGACTGCACTTCAGGAGTTGGAAGGAAACAGCCCAACTAATAAGGACTAGATTATCTAACATCCAGCATTGTGCAAAGGACCCATAGTATTGGTTCACTGGTATAAGCATTTATCAATACAGTGAATGGAGATATGCACAAACTGTTTTTGAATAGTTCCCTGATTTTTAAAAAAAATATATATGAAAAAACACTATGATTGTTTCAGTAGTTGAAAGGAATGTTCAAAACGGACCATGGTGAGTAATTAAAAGTTCTGCTTTGAGTGCTGGTTTTCATTAGCTGTGTCCTCCACGTTACTTTTTGTACCGATGAAGGGCAGCCATAAACTGGCTGAGGAGGGGGCCATGGCATCCTTAAGGCGCCACAGCCCTGTGGAACTCTGACTCCCCCAGGCATGGCTGTGGTCTGCCCACCCTTTCTTCTCCTCTGGCTGTTCTTTTACAAGTTGAGACGTTTGGTTCAGATCTACATGCAAACATTGGGATGCTTATGCAAACATCTCGGGCTTACAAAAAAACAGAGATGGAAATCTCATGAAAACATGATTTATTGGAAGATTTCTAATACTTCCTGCTTCTGTTTGGCCTGGAAGTGTCACAAGAAAAATATTTCTTGTGGTGTTTGCAATTCTGGATGCAGATGGAATGAAAAAGAAGTTGCATACACAAACGGAAACTAAGCTTTGGAACAATCCAACCTTTGGGGCTCCACAGAAGTTTTGTTCCCTGTCCAATCTGAGTAAAATGGGGAAGGTTCTTTTTTACGTTGTCAATATAATAATTTTCTACTACTCTTCACTGAAGGGGGGATCCTTTAATCTTGCATTGTGTGACAATAAGTTGCTGATTTGCTGTTTTATCAGTCTGTTAATTGAAGAAATATTACTACAGCTGTAAACTTAAGCACACATCCTAGGAAGTAAATACAGCACAATCAAGCAAAAGGGAATGAGAGCCATGTTATATGTTCTGACAAATCTGTGGATCAGCTAATTTTCATGTGGTAAGGGGTTTTTGTTTTTTATTTTCCCATATATGCACTTTTAAAACTGCAATTAAATTATTCACAAATTTCTTCTTGGGGTACTACTTTGAGAGCTTTTCCACACAGATTATTTATCCCAGGTTCGACACAGTTGGGAAGCAGAGTTTTACCTCACTTCCCCAAAGCCTTCAATGTTTTCCCCAACTTTCCTTCCAGTCTTTTCCAAACCTACTTTGCTGTAAAGTTTTGGGAAAGATTGCAGCAGTCAATGGGACTTCAGTTAGTAAGAACAAGTTCATTGTTTCCAATGAAATTAGCTGCAACCAACTTTTTTCTTTGTAGCCTGGGGTCCAAAATCCTATTGAAACCAATGTGACATTTCCAGGTACAGCCCCTTAAGGTCAAGCTACATGCTAATTATTCCACTTTTGTCATCCATACTAGGAGAGAATGGCCTTCTCTATGTTACAGTACATATAAGTGTTACAGTACAACTAGGAATATAAGTGTCAAACTACACTTCTTTGGGGAAATGATGATGTTATGTACTGAAGAGTAACACAGGCCCCAGTCACATTTGCTGGATATCACGGGGGGGAGGCGTGTCTGTTTTCCCCGCAGCGAAATAACACGTGACTGCGCGATCGGACATCCCCTCGCGGTCCCATCGAGGTCCCGTGGTTAGGGGGGAGGTGCCGATCACACGACGCGCCAAAGAAGTGGCGCAGCACGGCAAACGGGTTGTTTTTTTTAACCTGAAGTATGTGCATGCTCCGTTGGGTGCTTGTGCGCATCCCTGGAGACTTCAGGGGGGGGAACCTTTTCGCAATAGGGCATGGGCGGGCGCCGGATGCCACCGGAAACGCGGTTTCCAGAAACTAGTACCTCCGAGGTACTAGTTTTTTACCACGCGTCTTCGGCGGGAAGCCTTGGGCGAGCCATGGGAGCTCTACGCTTCCCAGATATGGCGGTGAGATCGTGCCCAGAAAATCCGCCTGTCTTCCGTCTCTCTAGCATGGCTAATGCTCCGTGTGACCGGGGCCACAGACATTCAAAACACATTGAGAGGTCTGGGAGATTTTAAAACCCTTTTCTCAGTAAATTGTTTCTTTGCACCCATTGACTTTGCCCATTTGTTGTTTTTTTCTGCAGTGTGATGCTGTTCTTCTCCTTCTGACTGCATTCTGTTAAACACTGTAAAGCACCCTGTACTTTGTCACTGGTCATATTCTAGTTGCTCTTCCAAACACATGTTTTCTGTCTAAAACTGAATACAATAGTAGTGGAGCAAGGAAATCAGCAACATCCCACAGATGAATAGAGGTCAAGTCATTCCTCACCTCCTGTAGAGTCCTTTCTTTTATAATGTGGAATGGTGAGAATTTAAGCACCAAATATGAGAGTTTAGGAAGGACTTGAGTGGTACGTTCATAAGAGTATCAAACTAATAACTGTTGGTGCAAACATCCCAAAATTGGACCATGCATCATCTTTCTAAAGGAAGACCATAAGTCAGTCAGTCATGGAGATCTTTGTTGATATCTAATGGAAGCCAACGTGGTATCGGGATTAGCGTATTAGACTAGAATCCAGGAGACCTAGTTTCAAACCTCCATTCTGCTATGGAAACTCATGGAGCGACCTTGGGCCAGTCACTCTCTCTCTCAGCCTAACATATCTGACAGGGTTGGTGATGTCAGGATAAAATGAAGGAGAGGAGAATGATTTTATGAGCTGCTTTGGGGGCCCACTGAGAAGGAAATTAGGGTATAAACATCTTGAATCAATTCAGTGCTCATAGAGCTGGTGCTATACAAACCCCAAATGAAATGAATGGAAGCAAATGAAATGAATGGATGCAAATCAGAGAATTCTGATTTATATCATTCTCAAGGGTGAGGACTTATTTTTTCATCAGGGCAAAACTTGTACACTCAGAATTTTCCCACAGGAAAGATGTTTTGTTTTTAATATTTTTTAATTAAACATAAAAAAACAGTTAAAAATAAGAAAGCAAATCCTGGTGTTTATGCAGGGCAAACAGGGAGGTGTCGATTTTATGTGCTGCTGATGCTTCTAAGAGGGGCATCCATTTTTCTTGAAGATTGTCAGGAACGGGTTGATTTTCAGATCGTAGGATGCTAGTGGAAACTTTGTCCTGTAAAAAGAAGTCCCACAATTTCAGATACCAGTCGCTCAATAGCAGCGTCTTCTTAGATTTCCAATGAAATGCAATAACATTCCTAGCGGCCGCAAGACACAATTCCATCAACTCTTTCATAAGCCCATTGGGGGCAGGATGGCTCCAATGATTCAAAAGGAACAAGGAGGGTTGTAGTTGGAGGGCGCAACCTGTAATTAAAAGTATTTGGGCATTGACTTCTCTCCAGAAGGCCTGGACCTTGGAACATTCAAATTTTTATTTTTTCTCAGGAATACAACGTATACAGTTAAAACATTTCATTCTATCAATTGTCTACCCCATTCCCAATTCCTCCCTTCCCTCCAATGGCTTCCCGCAATGCTTCCACCCCTGCTCCAAATTACTTCGTATCATTAACTATATCAATTTCTTATCATTACAATCTAAAGATAACATCATTTGACTTAATATTGATCTAAACATATCAAATTTTGTTTCACATCCCAGTTCTTTTCCAAATACACTTTAAAGTCACTCCATTCTTGAAAAAACACGTCATCTTCTTTATTGTTCAGCTTCTTCGTAATTTTGTCCATCTCTGCCATGAACAGAACTTTTTGTATCCAGTCTTCAATTTCTGGCACTTTCTCTGTTTTCCAAAATTGTGCATAAATCATTCTCGCTGTTGTGATTAAGTACCAGAATAAGGTCTTTTTAGTTGTATTAACTTCTTCCATTTTCAATCCCAAAAGCAGAATTTCCGGTGCCTTTTTAAAAGAGCATTTCAGAATTTTTTGCATTTCCCTGTGGACTTTAGTCCAAAAGTCAACTGCTTTCTCACAAGTCCACCACATGTGATAAAATGAGCCTTCATGGCTTTTACATTTCCAACACTTATTTGACATATTCTGGTTCATATTTGCAATTTTTTTCGGAGTCATGTACCACCTATACATCATTTTATAACAATTCTCTCTAACATTGGTACAAGCCGGTCCCAAGCCCCAAGAGATGCCTGTAAAAGCTCACTGTATCCTGATCTTCTGGGGTGGGCACAGGAAAGATGTTAATGTCTGTAATGAGTGATTCAGAATATGGCAGTGGGCAACTTGTCCTTACCAGGGCATTTTTCATAGAGTGGAACAAAAGAAATCTGCTGGTGAGAAGGGGAAGAGAGAGTCCCATTGGATCACCAAAAAGGCTATGCTGGGAAAGCATGTTCGGTAAGCATTAGAAAAGGGGAAGGAATTAGGTGAGAATGAAAGCGAGAAAGCAGGCCAGATCCAGCCTATAGAAATTAATACAAAAGAGTCAGTGAAATAAGAAATCTAACACTTTTTTGTGTATTGCCTAGGATTTACCAGAAATTTCCCCAAAAGGCTGCTTTTTAAATCTCATGGAAAGCCAAATAATCCAAATCCTGAAGGATTTTTCTGAAGGAAAAACAAGCAGATTCCACGACTCTTAAAAAATACTGTATGTAAGTTATAAGTATGTCTCCAGCAGAATGTCTCCAGCAGAAAAGCCATTAGGACAATTCAGCCAAACGTTGAAGTTAAATAGTTCCAATTAGAGTTACAACTTGATCCTAACCATTTTTATTGAGAAGTCTAACTTATTTTCATTGGAATTCAGGACAATAGCTTTAAGCATATGCCCAGCTCTGAGACTGAAATCAATGGGACCTAAAAAATGGGTATTTTTTGGCCAGATCACACTTTATAATCGTAATCCAGCCCTGAATTAGATGCAAAAACCTAGTGAGATCAATTGTTACTCTCCAGCAAAACTAAGGTGTTTTCAAAGCCCTGTTTCAAAGAATGTATAACACAGAAGTTGACATACTTAAACCATATGCTTCGGGTAGAGAAAGTGGACTGAGATATTTTTTAGAAGTTGACATACTTAAACCATATGCTTTGGGTAGAGAAAGTGGATTGAGTGGATTCTCTACCCGAAAGTGGATTCTCCCTCTCCCATAATACTGGGATGTGGGGCCACCCAAAGAAGTTTATGGACAATAGAATCAGGACTGATGAAGGGAAGTAATTCTTTACTTGTTGAGTAATTAAATTGTGGAATTCACTGCCAGTGAGTGCAGTGATAGCGACAAACTTTGAAAAGGGGATTAGACAGATTAATGGGAGGAAAGTCCATCAATGGCTACTAGCCAAAAGGACTAAAAGAATCTCCACATTCAGAGGCAGTAAATCTGCCTCTGTGCCAGGAGGACACATCATGGTAAGGCCTTGGCATCTGTGCCCTATATGTTGGTCCTCAACTGATTTGCCACTGTTTGAAACAGGATGCGGGACAAGATGAAATCGTCTGATCCAGCAGGGCACCTCTTATGTCCTTGATCTTGATTATTGGGCACATGACCAAGCCGCATTGAAGGCAATAAATTGTGTTATCACTTAGCCATGATTATCTGAAGTCCCCTGGTTTTCAACAGGACTTAAACCTTGCTCAGTTGTTCAAAGTATGTGCAGTGAATGAATATAGAGGGGAGCAGAATCATGCCCACCACCCCATCTACACAATGAGCAGAGAGTGCGTGCAAGGGAACATACATAGACGTTGTACACATGATGATCAGCTCCCTTTCTGAAGTGCTCCAAAGAGCATCTGCTCACATACTTGCACTCTTGTATGTAATTAGGCTCCCTGAGGACATTTGTCTGCACTTGATGCAAACATCCAGAATGGGGCCAACGAATACAATCTTGCTCCCCTCTTTACTCAAGGAGTCGTTAGGTGCTTTGAAAAACTAAAGAAAGATTAGTCACAACTATATCCCATTCCATTCCTTTCAACAGGACTTAGTCATAACTAGCTGGATTGGGCATGTTTAAATATGCTAACCTCTGTACTGGATTGTGGACCATGTGTGTAATCCTAATGACTACAGACTGCAAGACAGAGCATGTAGCCAGGGTGCCCAAGCTTTTTCACACAAGGGGTACCTTTGGGATTCTGACACAGGCTGGTGAGCTACAAAATGGCTGCGGGAGGAAGTGAAGCCAGCCACAAAATGACAAGGAACGAGGTTGCCTATAACTCTAATAGTTCTCTTCAACATTTTCAGGCAGAAGCTGTGCTTAACAGAATGCCTTTTAAAATAAACATACTGTTTTAAAAATATTTTCTGGCATACAGACAATTTACCTTCAGTCATGCAGTGAAAATCCTTGTGCTGTGGTGGCAGCTGCTGTGGAAACAACTTTTTAAAAATCTGCACAGCCAACCAGATCTCCAATGGCCAAGCAGAAGCCCCGCTGGGCAAAACCCCCATTTTTAAAAAAGTTTTGGCAGTCACCAGGAAAGGTGTTGATGGGCACCATGGCTGGGGACCCTGGGCAAGCTTGAGTGAAATGAATTGTAATGGCAGAATACCTCAGATGTGCGGCTGTACAAGTCCCATTCATTTCAGTGAGCATCGTGTGGGAGATGCTCCTGATTAATTGCACCCAGAGATTCCAGGCTACAGTTAAAACTTAACAAAGGGAGTACGTGTTTAACATATACCTGCAATGAGGAGGTATAAATAAACCACAACACAACAAACTGGGAACAATTATTTCTTGAGAATTTACTGCCTTTAATCCCCACACAATACTTAGAAGCCAACAAAATAAAAAGGGAGGGGACTGGAGTAGAAAACGAAAGATCAATTGTGGGGGTGAAAAGTTCTTCTGAAAAGGTTTTTATTAATTTTTCGGTTTAAGATGACGAGGAATGCAGTATAATGAAGAAATCATTGGAATCATTAAAAAAAATTCCCCCCTTGGGAGATTTTTCATGGGGTTCATTTCTCTGCTGTCAAAACCAGAGGAAGCTAAAAAGAAATTATGCATGTTTTGGATTTAGGTCGGCAAATATAGAGACCAATTTCTCTCTTCTTTTTCTGCTTTAGTGCAGTGAATGTGGTGCAAAAAAAGTTCATTTCTATCATATTCCTTCTGATACCATTATTGCTGTGTATCCGCAGCCTCCCCATCATTTTGGTCAGTGAACTGCATGTCAAAGGAGGACTGGTATGCTGCAAAATGCCAGGCAGGGACACATGGCACCCCTGAGGGATCTCTGACAGTGAATGGCAGATGTGAAGATTCCACCTTCACTGCAACAGTGTCCCAAATACGATGTTACTGAAGTGATTGTTGATGCCTGATCATATATATTAGAACTAGCTGAAAAAATAAAGGGATGAGAGAGTATGGCACCCATGTGGAAGGATCCCCACAAGTCTCACCAGAGCCCTGGGTCATTCTTTACCACCCCCACCCTCAGTGCATATACCAGGGCATGAAAAGAGGGATTTGTTTTATTAATTTATTCAAACGTTTCTATGCTGCCTTCCCATCCGAGTCAGGGTCTCCAAAGAAGCAAGCATTAAAACAGCATTATATGTATTTAAATATTTTAAACAATTAAACAGAACGTATAAGCACACATATGTTGTGATGGGAGATCTGTGCACAGCTCCCATGTCCCAATCCATCCATGCCTCCTTCAGCATTGCAGAGTACCTGACAACTGCATCTCAAGTAACTTGGAGCAGTCTGAGTGCAACTAGAGGAGATGCGGCAGATCTTTGATTGGATCTCCCAACACAGTTGTTATTGGTAAAAAGCATCCATGGAGGTCCTCATTTTGGATGAGGGCAACAGAAGCATTAGGGAGGTTCTCATACACTGGAGTTGCCTTTTCACCTTAAAAATGAACCAGGAGATCCAGTTAGATCCCATGGTTCAATGAAAATCCTTCCTCATGGGTGCTGTGCCCTGTCCTGGGGAAGGATTTTTACCCAACCAGGGCTTTTTTTCTGGGGGAACATGCTGGAACAGAGTTCCGGAACCTCTTTGACAAAATTCTTTTTAAAATGTTTAAAAGTTAATGAGTTTCATTTTCCCCTTGAGTGTTCCAGCACCTCTTTTTCCAAAAAGAAAAAGAAAAAAGCCCTCCCCAAATCAGGATACACATGAAGGTCCTGTAACTTGCAAAGGCATCCCTTTGCTCTCATGGAGCAAACACGTGTCTTTCAGGGTAAAATATATATTTGGGATATTTAACCCTATATATACACCAAGGTTCAGATTCAGATCAACGCTTGAAAAAACAAAGGAGAATAAATGTTCTTCAACAGAAGAGGTTTTTTATTTAATTGACAGAAAAGGACCCAAATTAAAAGTGGTTTGTTGAGTACAATCAAGATTTACAGAAAGGAAAAAATGCATTAGGAAAACAATCCAAAACCTTTTCCTAATAAGCTCTCTGCCCGCAGAGGGGAAAACTGAAGAGGGGAAACAGAACATACACGCCTGGCCTGGGAAAGGGATGGGAGGGGGTTCCTCAGTGGCAGCAAAGTAGCTCCTGGAGTTGATGCTGACCAGGTGGGAAAAGAAAGCACAGCAATGTGGGTCTGAAGAAGCAGAGAGGCTGACCGTGAAGTTGAGGTAACTGGATGGATCCAAACCAGCTACAAAAAAGTTGGGCCGAGGGGTACTGTTTATACTCTTTTGCCAAGAGTGAGGAGGAGAGGGGGTGTTGGCATCGGAATGTGAGACTGATGAAAATTAAATCTTCCTGGAGATGGGCAAGTTTGAAAAGAAAGTCTTTGTATTGTTTAGGGGACTTTTCCTTGTTTGCATTAAATGTCTCAAAAACGTTTCCTTGGGGAGGTTTGGAAATTATAACTGAAGCTGGATAGTTGACATGATTAAGGAATTAAGGGCAGAAATCTTCCTGTTCAGTTGTTAAGATATGGGGAAATGTCTGGAATTAGTCCTTTGCTTATAGTTTTAGAGATCTGGGTCATTCATTAAGATCAAATTATCAGGGAGGAGACTCCAAGGTCCTTGGGGGAAATGCCCTTTGATTGAATCCCTCTTAGGATGGGCTTTGCATGACTGATGGAGAAGCTGCCCTGGATTCATTTATGTCCTTAGCATGGCTCACTGCTATTTGATTCTCGGCCCAATGTTGAGATGTACACGAGTACAAAATGGGATAAAATGTTACAACAATGGAGGTCCCCATGGGGTGAGGGTTCCAAGGGTAACAGGATCATCCCTTATACTTTTTAAAATTGCATTTTCCTACAAATTCTATGAGTAAATCAGTGAGCACATTTCAACACACTCTAGAAAAGATTCTTTCATTTAAAAAATTAAAAAATGTTAACCCACTTACACTTGAAACTGAGTGTTCATCGTGAACAAACTGCAACTAACCAAACAAGAAGAAAAAGAGTAACCTTTTGTGTGAAAAACAGCATGTATTCTGACAAAATGTGGCAGATTAATGGGTGAGCTATGAATTTTTACACACTTCCAAGTTCTAGTCTTGTTCTTCTGTCCATTACCACATCCCTATTGAACTAAAGTGAACTTCCACAACAGATGGTGCCAGATGGGCAGCCAAGATATTTTGTGGCTATGGCTGCACATTTGTCCAAATGTTTGTGTTTGAATGCCCAGCAAAAAATTTCCAGTCTGCCTTTTCTCTTTGCTGGACATATAAACCATTTTACTTTTAAAGGTAGACATGAGATTATACTCCAGTGTTGTGTAATGAACTCCTGACAATTTCTTTTAAATGAAAATATGCCTCAAAAAGCTGCAGTTTTTAGTGTACAGGTATTTTTTAACATAGAGGGACATTTTCACTGCTGTTAGCTATTTTCCTGCTCAAAATCACACTTTTGCCAAGCTGTAATGTTCCAGATGCAGCTTGGGGGAAACGATTGTGATGGAAAATGGAGAAGTGGTTAACCACCTTCTGTGTCAGCTGCCATTCTCCTGTTAATGCTTGTAGCCTTGTGAGGCTCTTTTTCATTTTTATAAAAATAGGACTTTATTACATACATTTATTTATTTATTTATTATTTTTCACATTTATACCCCGCCCTCCCCATAGGCTCATGTCCCTAATATTATCACAAGTCTCAACTCCAGTTTGAGAGGTGGCTCATTGAAGACTTTAGGCCATGGGCCTGTGTCCAACTAATCATGCAAAGAACAACGATTTTCTGAGTTCCTCTCTGCCCCTGCAGTCTCTTCCAACCACCAGAAAAATCATTGCAGAGGTCACAGCTATTATATAGTTGAATGTGTCAAAGTGAATCTGTAGTTATGTTTCACTCTGTTGCTTGTTATGTTGAATCTGTTGTTCAGCTTGCAAATATCTTACAACTGGTGATGAAGGTGGGATTGAAAAGGACTTCTTATGATACAGAACTGGAAGTAGCAGGGAAACAACAACAGATGGCTGGCTATACTGGACAAATGGAGAAGACTGGCCTAATTATATTGAAAGACTAGACTAGTATTTTGAAGTTAATGAGATTCCCCCAGAAAAACATGCAGCTGCCCTGTTAAACATTGTGGGAGGAACAACCTACAGCCTTGTTCATAATTTGATTGCACAAGAGAAGCCTGCAAGTAAGTCTTTTAAATAAATGGTGCGAATAGTTCACCGGCACTTGTTACCCAAGCCCCTTTTTATAGCATAAAGATTTAAATTTCACAAATGGCACCAGCTTGAAAACTAATCTGTTTCCTTGTTTGCTGCAGAATTTTAAAAAATTCAGAACATTTTGATTTCAAGGAAGGACTTGATACATTAAGAGACAAATTTGTATGTGATCTGCACAGTGAGAGTATACAAAAAAGAGACTTCTGACTGAGGAAAACCTCATTTTTACACGTGTGGTAGAAATTGGAGTAACAATGGAAACAGCAGCCCAGAATGCATTGGAGCTCCAAAGGAGTGCCAAAGATTAATCAGGGGTGCACAAAATGGCTGCGGAACAAACCAAGGAACATCTTGCTAGAACCACCCATCCATGTTATAGATGTGGGAATGATTCCCACTTCCCTATCGTGTGTAAATGCAAAGATGCATACTGCAGGAAGTGCAATAGAAAGGGTCATATTCAGAGAGTATGTGGCATGATGAAGAATGAAATAAAGTTTATACCATGGCGTAAGATGAGAAATGCTAAAATCCATGTGGTGGTTATGGATACAAGTGGTAACTCAGACTTCAAAGGTGGTTTAGCAAGTTTAGAAGTACACAACATGAACAAAATAGACAAATCAGCTACTTGGTTAATAACAACCGTAGTTGGAAAAGTGCTGAAGATGGGATTGGACACAGGGGCTACAGGGTCTGTTATCTCACATGCATGCCGAATACAAAACCTTTGCAGATGTTAAAATGCACAAAACGCCCCCAGCATTGAAGACATACAGCGGAGAAAGAAGTAGTGCCCCAGGTATGATACATGTGGATGTGGAAGACAATAACCGAAGTTTACTGGGTATATATGTTGTCCAGAAGGCTGGTCCCATGTTGGGGGGATATGAATGGTTACAGAGAACACCCTTGGCTGGAAATCCACAAAGATGCTGAATACTGACTCACACAAACCAGCTACCCAAGTCCAGGACAGATATTTTAAATCAAGCATCAGAAGTATTTAAAGATGGTATAGGCATACTGAAGGATATAAAAGTGAGGTTGATGTTAGTTGACAATGCACAGCCAAGGTTTCATAAAGTTAGACCTGTCCCTTACAGTGTTCATCCTAAGGTTGACACTGAATTAGATTGCTTGGAAGAGGAAAGAGTACTTTTCAAGGTAGCCTAGAGTGAATAGGCTACTCCCATAGTTCCAGGGTTTTTTTAAAAAATGGAGCAGTAAGGATCTGTGGGGCTTTTAAGGTTACCATAAATCCCCTGTTAAAGATGGAAACTTATCCTTTGCCATGAATTGAAGACACATTTGCCAATCTGTCAGGGGGCAAATAATTCCGCAAGACTGATTTGCCACAGGCTTATTTGTAGATGGAAATGGAAGAAGATTCCAAGGCATACCTCACCATCACCACACCCAAGGGTCTGTACCAGTATAATAGACTAGTGTTTGGTATGGCATCCACTCCAGCTATCTGGCAAAGGATAATGGATCATGTTTTACTAGGTATTAAGTAAAGGTAAAGGTTCCCTTGCTTGAAAGCCAGTCAAATCCGACTCTAGGGTTGCGGTGCTCATCTCCGTTTCAAAGCCGAAGAGCCAGTGCTGTCCGAAGACGTTTCCATGGTCATGTGGCCGGCATGACTAAACACCAAGGCGCATGGAACGCTGTTACCTTCCCACTGAAGTGGTACCTATTTATCTACTTGCAATTTCTTGCTTTCGAACTGCTAGGTTGGCAGGAGCTAGAATTAGAGATGGGAGCTCACTCCATCATGTGGCACCCGGGTCTCGAACTGCTGAACTACTGACCTTCCACAACCTGCAGTTCAGCGTCTTAACCACTTGAGCCACCGCAGCTCCTACCTGAATGAATGAATTTTATTGTTACAGCACATAGCCAGCAATTATAAAAAACCATAAAAGTAACTTACAATAACCAAATGGTAAAACTACTTTAAAAACAAGAAGGTTACTAAGGAACATTAAGCGGTCATTTTGATCACTAAAACCAGACTTAAGAATACGCTGGATACAGGTAATACTAGGTATTACCTGGATGATATTATTGTGACAGGTGAAAGGGATGAGGAGCATCTAAAAATCCTGCAAATGGTATTGAAACACTTAGAAAAATATGGGCTAAGAGCCAACTGCACAAAATGTGACTTCTTTAAGGACTCAGTAGATGCACAAGGTTTACATAAATGCCCAGAGAAAACTAGTGCTCTGTTGGGAGCCCCAAGGCTCAAGGATGTATTACAACTTAGATTGTTCTTAGGCTTTGTTAATTATTAGTCATGTTATACCAAATTTGGCCAGCATGTTACATCCTCTAAACTGATTGTTGTAGAAAGGACAAAAGTGGAGATGGTTACAGGCCTGTGGAGAAACTTTCTTACAGGCTAAGAAGTTGGTTATATTGGATAAGGTGCTCATTCATTTTGATCCATCCTTACCCCTAAAACTGGCATATGATGCATCACCAGGGGTCATTTCATATAAAAAGAGGTGCAGGAGCTCATTAGCATAATTCATTAGCATAACTTATTTGCATATGCCACACCCCCTGACATCACTGGAAGTGTGTCAGAAGGCAACACTCATCGCTCAGGCTCCACTGGACTGTTTTGGATTGCTAGCTATTGGGGGGGGGGAATGTGCAGATCTGTCCGCGCAGAGGAGGGAGAGCTTGTACCTGAATAAAAACTTGGTCATAAAGGTGCCACTGGACTGTTTTGGACTGGGGTGCTGGTGGTGGGGCTCTGCAACTTACCTGGCTGCTTCTTGCTTTGACTGAGGGCTGCTGGGAGCAGGGAGTGGGGCTTGTTGCATGTGCCTGCCCCCTGGGCTCTTTACTGCCGGAGCTCCGCTCCTGTGCACTCCTGCAGGAAATGGCCCCTGTGCATCACCATATGAAATTGAAGCAGTTATTTCTCACACGATGCCTGATAGTCAAGTAATAGCTTTTGCCTCTCAATTGCTGTCAACAGCAGAACATAATTATGCTGATTGACAAGGAGGACTTAAGCCTACTTTGGGGTGTAAAGAAATTAAACCGGTATCTTTATGGAAGGCAATTCACTCTCCTCACAGACCACCAGCTGCTAGTTTCTATCCTAACTCCACAAAAAGGAACCTCTCTTACCACTGCTACTTGAATGCAACACAGGGCTCTCTTTTTAACAGGCTGTACTTATGATATAGGGTATAAGGGTACAGCAACACATGCAAAGTAACTTCTGACCCAAATCCAGAGAGAGAGATGGAATCAGTTCTCTTTTTCAACCTGTTCCAGCTTGAGTGTGCCCCAGTAACTGGAGGTATGGTTGAACGTGGAACTAAGAAAGATCCTGCCTTTTCCTGAGTTTATGAAGCAACACTCAACAACTGGAGATATTCTGATGATTCAGACCTTGTACTGTTCTACACTCACAGAGGAGAGCTTATAATACATCAAGGATGTCTAATATGGGGCATCCGAATGATCATACCACCTAACAGCACCCTAGAGTTCTAGAAGAGCTTCATACAGGTCATCTTAGCATCATCAAGATGAAAGCCCTAGCAAGGAGTTTTGTTTGGTGACCCGGACTTGATCAGGAAATAGAGCAGCTAGCTATTCAATGTCCCAAGTGTCAACAAACACAACGACAGTCAAATCCCACTCGTCTTCACCTATGGGAGTAACCATCTACCCCATGGCAATGGATACACAAAGATTTTGCAGGGCCGCTGCTGGGAATGATGTTTCTTATAGCTGTAGATGCCCATTCAAAATGGCCCAAAGTGTTTTGCATGAAATCCACAACCACTATGCAAACAATTGAAGTTCTTTGAGGTTTATTTGTCTGGACAGGTCTCCCAGAGCAAGTGGTGAGTGATAATGGACCACAATTTACCTCAGAGGAATTAAAATCTTTTATGTGCTGCAACAGCATTCATCATATAACTTCTGTACCATATCACCTGGCCACAAATGGACTGGTGGAAAGAGTTGTACAAACTTTGAAAGAAGTCTTGAAATCCATGGCAGCTGACCATGGCTCTTTGCAGAAGAAGCTAGCATAGTTCTTATTAGCATATCACAATAAGAACATGAGAAGCCAATGTTGGATCAGGCCAATGGCCCATCCAGTCCAACACTCTGTCACACAGTGTCCAAAAATACCAGGCGCCATCAGGAGGTCCAGCAGTGGGGCCAGGACACTAGAAGCCCTCCCACTGTTGCCCCTCCCAAGCACCAAGAATACAGAGCATCCGTAGACCGAGAGTTCCTATCTATACCTTGTGGCTAATATCCACTGATGGACCTCTGCAATGTTGTTTATAGGTAGGCATGAACAATGTTGTTTATAGGTAGGCACCAGCAATGTGCATCTACACTCACATCTGGATTTGCTGTAACCTGACTTGCACATGCATGTTGAGAAGCAACAATTTGGTCAAACATCTGCCAGAGGAAGCAGTGCACCCCATCAGCTACAAATGGGTCAGACAGTGTTGTCACATGATTAAAGGGGACCCAACAAGTGGCATGCTGCTAATATCCACCATGGTACACCCCCGCTTTAAGACTCCCTTCCCAAGCCAGGGATAAGGTGCTTAACTGAAGGTATTCTCACAGGGTGTTGCAAACTCCAGCCCAGAAGACCTAGCAACACTCTGTGGGCTTGGGAATTCTTTTCTTACAAGACCCAGTGTGCACACCAAATAACCACAACTTTCCTTGAGAGGAAACAGAACAGAAATTTATTTACAAAAGAAACAAATATCAGTAATTAACAGAAGACACCAGCACAAATACAAAACAGAAAAGACACCTAGGTAGGCTAACTTACACTTGTCCCTAAAAGCAGGTTTTCCCTTCAGGGAAAAATCTTCCACACAGGAACAAGGAAACTTTCAGTCTGGACAAAGATCAAACTTTCACCCTGCATGTAGAAACCACACCAAAGCCTGCTTTCAGCTGCCACAGAATCACCCTCTACCATTGTGTGTAAAACTGGCTTTTACCTGCCAAATTATACTGTTCTCTCCAAACTAACAAGATAGTGATTTAACAAGATTGACATTTTCAAATTTTATTTATTTATTTTATCCAATTTGTATCCCGCCCTCCCCACCGTGGCGGGATCAGGGTGTCTTCAGAATATATATATCTACTAGTAAGGAAAGCCCGTCGTGGCGGTAGACGACGGGCCCTAGATAGGAAGGAAGGGCAAGTGGAAGGGAGGAATGGAGAAGAGGAGGTAGAGAGAGAGAGACAGAGTTAGAGAGGGGGGAAAGAGAGAAAAGGGGTGGAGACAGAGTGGGGTTAGTGGTAGTAATTTGGAAAGAAAGGAAGGGAGAAAGCTAGGAAGGAAGGAAGGAAGGAAGGAAGGAAGGAAGGAAGGAAGGAAGGAAGGAAGGAAGATGGGTAGAAAGACAGAGATTGAAAGAGAGTGAATGGGAGGAAGGATAGTTGAGAAGGAAGAAGGGCAGAGAAACAGAGGTGGGAAACAGAGTGGGTGAGAGAGAGAATGTTGGGAGGGGAGAGAGAGAAAAAGGAGGGGGGGAGGGGACCCGGCCTGGACTGTGGACAGGGGCCGGGGGGAAGCGGGGGACGGAGGGTCCAGGCCTCGTCTGCCGGCCTGGACTGGGGCCAGGGGGGCTGGGGGGAGCCGGCGGACGGAGGCTCCAGACCTCGTCCGCCGGGCTGGGGGGG
>NW_015165235.1:1385089-1408435 GCF_001447785.1 Gekko japonicus
GAAACCGGCGGACGGGATGGGGGCTGGAGGGGGGGAAGCGTACCTTAGTGTATGTGGGGAAGATGGCCGCTCAGAAGACGCTGGCTCCGATGACTGGCTCCCTCCCCTCCCAGCCACCCAGCCAATGGCAGGGCAGGTTGGCTGAGGGAGCCAGTCATTGGAGGCAGCTCTTCTGAGTGGCATATTTTCCGCCCATACACTAACGGGGCGCATTTTAGAATTCTGGCACCCAAAACTCCTTTATAATAAAGGAGAGATATTAAAACAACAAAATAGGATTAAAACACAAAAAATTGAATTGACAGGCAAAGGCTTCGTACTTAACAAAAAAACACGCGATGACAATTCCTCAGTTTACAAAAGTATCCAGCTGTTAACCTCTTCTGAAGAGTAACAAAAAATTTAAGGGAAAGGGAGCAGTTATACCTAGGGGTTGCATTCACCACCAGACAGGTCCTTTATCTTACACACTAGAAGTATCACCCTGAGCACTGTGGCACCATTGCATCGATCAGCTACGGGGCTCAGGAGTAACTCCAGCTTGGATGATCGGACCAGCATACTCAGAGCAACCCATGACACCATCTCCGGCAGCCCAGGCGGGGGATAGTTCTAACACACCTGTACTAGGAAGTAGTGTTGTGGAGCAGCTGTGGGAACCATCCACAACAGAAGTGCCTCAGCAAGACAGCTGCACAGATGTAGAACCACCACATGGAACTGAGCAGCAGGCACATGACTGTCACATGACTGCAGAGAGACCTGCCTGCCTGATCTGCCCAGTCTTCACCCACCCACTCTGCTCACTTGCGGCCGGATGAACTGGCCATTTCGGTGGGGTGGTGAGGTGTGGGGGTAGGGGTAGAGGCAGAGATAGTGGAGAGTCAGCCAGACTTTATTGGAGCGGGTGAGAGAAGTGAGGTGCTCTTTAAAGAAAAACTCAACTTTAATAATATATCCCCCCCCAAGAAAAAAATACAACATTTACATATCAGAAAAGGGAAACGCAAGTTTCCATGATGCCTGCAATACAACACTCACCAGCAGGGGAAAGAGCACAGGAGGGAAGGGGAGACAGCAAATTCAAATAGTTCCTGGCAGAGAAGACAGCTTATTTTCTGAACACAGCTCTGGCTGAAATGAACCCTTAACAGCTAAGGGGGCTACCTAATAGGTTTGCCCAAATGCAGTCCCGATTCCTGGGACAGCAAGCTGTGAGATGCTCTTTTGTGCTGGCAGCTGCAGCTTAGATCCTCACAATGCTTTTTAAATCATCTAAAGAGCAGCCAGGGATTCCCCGGTGAGGAAGAGGGACTCCGTGGCTCTGCAAGCCAGCCAGCCAGCCAGCCAGAATGCGTGTGAGTGTGTGCAACTGTTTTTATTTAATTTATTTATTATTGTGTGATGTCATGCCCCCCCCAGTGCCCCCAGTGCCCCCCACTGAATATTTTCTGGCTATGGGCCTGAATGCAGGATAGCCTTTTACCTTTGCCACATACAAGCCATTATCACTCATGGCCAATTCTCAACAGTGGAATAACAGCCAGGGAACAATCCAAAAAGGCTGCCAACTGTGGAGAACTAAAGACGATAGATAAAGACTTCGAACAAAACCCACGTATTGTCTTCGCAACTAGGCTATCTCCTGCTTTCTTTGGAAAGAAACAGATGACTAGTCTCCAGAACAATACTGTATTGGCCATTGGCTTGGCTTGCTTACATAAATCATCCGGGAAGAGTACTTCCTAGCTTGCAAGTTCCACTCCTATGCCTCTCACTTATTAAAGGGGCGCACTGATGGTCTCATGTTCAGTTGCCAGGTTGTCTCTGGTTTCTTCCCTCCCATTCTGGCTCTCTCAGGCATACCTACTGTGGGACTATTGACTTTGTTTTAGCAGAATTTGATATCGGGTTGTCAGGTACCCCCTAGCAACCAATGCGGTGACATCACTTTTGACATGCACTGGAAGTGAAATCACATTGCCGGAAACAGGGCAAACTATCTGGTATTTGGGTAAAAAACTATGTTAGAAGTCATTGTTACCACAGAGTTTTGCCAAATACCAGAGCTTCCCTGTGTCACCGGTGATTTGATGACATAACTTCCAGTGTGTTCTAGAAGTGAGATCACCACATTGCTGGCGATCCTAGGCCTCCTGTCACTGCCACAGGGTTGCCAGGTCTGGGTTGGAAAATACTGGAGACTTTGGGGGTGGATCTGGGAGAGGGTGGGTTTGGGGAGGGGAGGGGCCTCAGTATGGTACAGTGCCACAGAGTCCACCATTCAAAGCAGCAATTTCCACCGGGGCAGCTGATCTCTGCCAGCCGGAGATCAAGTGCAAATGCAGGAGATCTCCAGGCCCCGCCTGGAGGCTGCAAACCAAAGAGAGAGATCAGAGGATGGAAGCCGAAAGGAAGCGAACTACCATGATGTATGTGACCATGAGGTATGACTAGAGTGTTCGCCAAATGGATTAACATTAATTTTATTTTTGTAACTAGATATAGGTATTTCAACGCTACCCACTTTGATAAAGGTATACACGAAACGAGATGTAATATGCATGGTTCATTGGCGTTGATGTCGTTTGAATTGCTTCCAGTAAACTGAACACTGAAAAAAGAATTTACAAGTTGGTGAAGAACCCTTTTTTTTTTACACTATACATCACGGTTGTTTGCTTCCTCTCAACAACCCACCAGGAGGCTGGCAACCCTATGCTGCCAGTAAGTCCCCCATCGGTTAGCTGATGAACACCAGACTGGCAAATTTACTGTGATGCATATCATAAAGTACTTTTTAAAAATGTGCCATAAGAACTTGCTGTTTGATAAACACATGTTCAAAGCCCCCTATGCAGTTCTTTCAGTCAGTCCCCCCCTTTTGGGGGGAGCTACTCTTTATTAACTTTAAACTTTTATACCTCATATTCTCAACAAATGATGGCTTACAAAAATGAAATCAAACAACATAACAACTAAAGGACAGGTCAGCAAAATGAAAGAGCGCCTTAAAATGACCGATAAACACTGCAGCATAAAAGGCCTAAACTTTCTAGACCAGGGAAGTTAAACAAATTGTTATAAAGCAAAACAGCAGAGGGAAAGCATCTATGGTCTCCCTTTCTAGCAAACTCATACAATGGTGTGTCTTATCGGCCTGAGGATTTCTTTATTGCTTGACTCTTATTTCCCCCTGAGAAGTTACATTGACTAGACTGGAAACAGATTAGAAAGCTATCTAGGGAGTTTCACTGCAATGGAACGCAACTTCAGGTAAGTATTGGGGAGAAGGTTTTCTCCTCAGTCTGCACCCCAGCCTCAGAAGCTCTTGTCTCCCCCCATTAAAGCTTTCAAGTTACAGTTACTGAATCAGGCATTGTTTCATTATTGCAGTAAATTAACCTTTTGTGCTATGCAGAAATAAGCATCCATACAGTGAGACAAATTCCTGAAAAATCTTATTAGAAAATCCCATGGCATCAGGCGACCTCAATTTGAGGAAGTCTGTTGATTTTTAAAATAACTTTTAATATTTTCCTTTCCTTTGGCTGGCTGTCTCCAGTTTCAATAAACAAAAATGATAAACACGGTCTAGTGTTGCAGACAGTATCAAAAAACAACAGTGAATCTCAGACCCCAAAGTATCAACAGTCGAACAACTTGTAAATGCAATGAATAATGTCTATTTGAAGTGCATACAAAATACAGTTTCAGTAAGTCATAAAGAGAATTCTGTTCTTTTCTATGCAATGAATAATATCAGTTTGAAATGTATACAATTCACAATGATACAAAATACAGTTCCAATAAATCATAAGAAAAATCCTATTCAATGTCATTTCCAGATTGTTTTCAACGTTTCAAATGGAATTCTTCCTCAGGAAATATCCTATACGGAGCAGTAACCTTCAGGCACCTACGATTATGTCTGTTATCAGCAAGAGCAATAACCAATCAGCTGGGCGCAGATTGTAAAACCTTCCTAAAGCGAATATCACAGAAGTATCTGTCTGGATCAAAAAAAACACAGGATTTTTCTTATGATTTATTGGAACTGTATTGGAACATTATTCATTGCATTTACAAGTTGTTTGACTGTTGATACTTTGGGGTCTGATGTCTCCAGTTTCAAACAGATAAGGCTGAAACAGTGTTCCCTCTTGAGGCTTGAATATTGTTTTTGTATTAGCTAACATTTTCTTCCTTTCCTTCCTTACCAACCAACACAAAAGAAGGCGCTTCCATAGAAGTACAGACAAATCCGTGCTCTCCTGGTAGCCAGTTTTCCTGATCTAGGCCTGTCAGAAAGAACAACAGAGTCAAGTCAAGAAGAGGGACAGCCAAAATTCAAGCCAGCCAGGTACCAAATATGGCTCTATATACATATAAGAAAAATAAATACGTATAATAATGTAAAGCTGCTGTGATCACTGGGAATTCAGGCCAAGATATTGGCACTGTACAGGCTCTCCTGTCTGTCTGACACACAAACAAACCAGTTTAAACCACTTTGCTCTCTTCTGAGGACTCAGTATTTATTTCATTTATACTCCACTTTTGTTCCCAATAAGGATGCAAAACTCTGACAGAATTCTGTCTTTCTCCACTTAGAGCCTGAGTGTGGTCATGGTTTGAGTGCTGGATTAGGATACATCTTCTGATACATCTCCTCCTTGTCCACAGGTGATTATGCAAGCAAGATAAAGGCATACCTTCTAATCAGTTATGGCTATTATGATTTCATGTACAATCTTATCACAGAATCTGGATGAACCCTTTCTAATCACATTCCAACTATAAACAGCTGTAATTAACAGCTGTAATAAACAACCCAAAATGCATTCAGATGGGCAGCCAATCCCGCCATGATGCCGGCTCAAATTTGATCCCGATTTTTTAAATCCATCCTTGCACGACCAGACACCCCCGGGGGAATTGCCTTACTGCCCACTGCTTCCGCTGTGGATTGTCTAGACGGCATCCACTGAAGGAGGCGTGTGTGGTGGTTTGGTTTTGTTTTTTTAACTTTTTACGCATGCGCATGGGCATGACTGCACATCCTTGTAGATCCGCGCATGCGCAGAAGCAAACATTCAAAGCACCCGGAGGGACTATTTTACATGTTGAAAGACCCATCCCCCCTCCAGCTCCCACTGCATTAAGTGATCATCCTCAAAATCACAGGTCATTCTTAAACATTAAAGTGTTCATGGCGCTAGAACAGGGTTCCGCAGCCTTGTTTTTAAATGTGTTTAAGCGCATATTGGGTGGTGGTTTTTTAAAAATCGCGCCCGCTCAGGATGGTCTAACGTCAGACCACCCCGACGGGAGGATTGTGCGCTGGTAGAATGATCAGATGGGTGAAAGTCCGCTGTTGTTCCGTCGGGTCCAGAAAACTCTAGATTCAAAGTACTGTCTTTTAAGTCCTGATAGGAGGCGCGGCAAAATGGGATGTCCACGGAACAGGGACATTTCCCAGATGTTTGTGTCTGGTTGTGCATTTTTAATCCACCAGGGAATTGTGCCTGTGGCAGATCTAAAGAGCCATCTGAACGGACTCTTAGACACCAAAAGTGTCCAGTAAAAGCTACTGAATGAATTTCAGTTTCCATTTTCAACCCCTGCTATACAGGATTTTTATTCCTCATTTCCATTGTGTATGAAGGATCATTCATATCTCTTTGACCTTTTACTAGAAGGATTTGCCCTGACCAAAGAAGAAAATCAGTAAATTTTGATATGTAGCATTTATTTTCACAGCAAGGAAGTTTTGGATTTAAGTCCCACCTTGTTCACATGATTTCTTGTTATACAGCTTGGAGCTTCCAATGCTTTAAAGTGTCATCTAAGCAAAATAAATGTCCTTCTATTCACAAGCAAGTATGAATGAGAATTCATGAAAAGGCATCAATGAGAAGACATCTTGTATGCTGTATATAGTCACCACTTGTGAAAAAATAAGCCAAAATAAGTTTGACAGCTTTTCTTGAATCAAATGACATGTAAAACTGAATGAATTTGGGATTGTAATTTCATAATATTACTTTAAAGATGAATATGTGGAATTTTCCTAAGTATTATGCAGTTATCTGGATAATTTTCAACCTGCTTGCTGATTGCTTGGTTGGTATAATGGGAGATCAATGAGGGGATATCCCCATTACCCCTCCCTCCCCCTCCTCCTACTTCTCAGGAGTTTGAGTATTGAGAGTCAGATTGTCATACAGTGTGTGGAAACTGGTGGGAGGGTTGGGGGACACAGCATTGTGGGAGATTTTTTTAATACATCCTCATATACTTGTCAGAAGTTCACAGAGAAAGGGACAAAGGGTAACCCTAGGAGTCACTGGAGCGATTCCTAGAACTACCCTTTGTCACTTCCTGTATGAATTACTGGTAAGTACTTGAGGCTGCTTTACCTCCCCATTAATTTTTCTCCCCCCACTGCTCAGAATGGCAGCAGGCAATGGAACCTGGGAGGAGGGAATCCCTTGCTCTAACTCTGGGTTCATCTTTCCCCTTTCGAGTATGTCCTTTACTGGGTACCAGTTTAGAACTATACTGTAGACTCATACTTTATTTGCTCATGCTTATGCACTGCCTGGTTATCTGTTTATTTAGTCTATACTATTTTCTGTAGGTATATGCATCTTTCCGATGGTTTCGTATCCATGCCATTTCATAGGTATTCATGTATCTGATTCAGTTTGCAGGTTGCAGTGTGCTTTTGTGGTGTATTGTGCCTTCCAATAAACTGCTCGATTCATTATCAGTAACAATTTGGTGTCTGTGTCTCCCTTCTGACAGTTGCACAACTTCCAGAATGATAAAAACCTGCAGGAACAAAAGCATCCTGCCAACGGGCCAGCCGCCAAGGGCCAGAGAGGCCATCTTGGTGCTTCCTCACTAGAGTGCAAAGCTCAGGCAAGGCCAGTCCATGACCAAGCCACCCGAGTGACTCTTTGGAACGGCACAGTGAGGAGAGCCACACCACACCACAGGGGCTCAGGTTCTTTCTTCTGACCATCACCAGCACTGGAGGTACCTGGCATGCCCTCCTCTGGACCCAGGCTCAAGAGTTGACGGGGGTGCCTTGCTTGGAGCAACAAAATTGCTTGAACCATCCCTGAGCCCAGACATGTGAGAAGCAGGAAAGCTGAGTGATGTATCCAAGCGGGCCGTGTCCTCTGCCAGTTGGCAGAGCTGTAAGATCCTGCTTCAACAGGAGAGTTCATCAAACTGTAGCATATATACATTTACAGGAAAGCCAGTCCGTCAGCTTAGTTTGCAGGTTCTTTTTTTGCGTGTGTGACTATTTAAAGTGAGCCAAGACTGAAAAGAGAGTGGAAAGCCCACCAAGAAAAACATGACCCTTATAAGTTGACAACTCCGTCAGCACCTGAAAAGGCTACATATAAGTCTCTTTATTAAAAAAAAAAAATCACAGCTGGCGATGACCACAATGATACCCATGTTTATTCATTTGCATTCAACTGTACTCATAAAATTCAAGATTACAGTCATTTTTAAATCAAAAGTATTAAATATTTGGTGGGAAAAGAGTTTTTCCCCTTCTTGCTACTCATGGGAACACCCATGAATATCTTTTATTTCTTTTCATAGCTTTAAATCTTGATTAGTGCCCAAAGCCAATGGAACCACTAATCCCACTATTGAAAGGAAATTGGACATCGTAAAGAAGCCCTGCTTTGTATTGGAGATGGATGATGAATTACAACTTCCATCCTGCAGGCTCTTTGTGGCTTTTAATACCAAAACAAGAACATCTAGAGGTCTGATGGAAAAATCAGGCGTGTTTTTGGTTTTTCATACTCCTTTTTGAGGCTTGTTTTTTCTAAATACCAAGCCTATAACACTTTGGCTATAAACTTCACGTTGCCTCACATCCCAAAAATTGCTATAACGATGAGGACAGTGATTAGAATGGCCACCTTTTATTCCTTGGCAGGGCTCCTTTGTTGTTGTTTTCAACACAAATATTCAACAGGTGGTCTGTCTACAGTCGCCAGCAGGCCTGGCGAAAAATGTCCTGTCCCTTTAAACAGAGATGTAATGGCCTACGATAAGTATTTACCTCCCCACCATGAAAATCTTCCACTGCCCATTTCCACATGTTAAGCCTGTACATAGACAGGTACACAGACACACCAACAACATGGTTTCAGAGGGTAGCCATGTTGGTCTGCAGTAGAACAGTTAGATTCGAGTCCAGAAACACCTGAGAGACCAACAAGATTTGGGGGGGGGGGTATGAGCTTTCAAGAGCCAAAGTTCCCTTCTGACTCTCGCAACTTCATACCCCAAAAATCGTGTTGGTCTCTCAGGTGCTACTTGGATCTGAATGTAGCTGTTCAAAATATGATCTGTATGAGCTCCCAGTCTGGTGCTTTAGTTCCTCCCAGACAATTGTCAGCTCCCAATAACTGAACAGCATTATTTGGAATTGTTGGAAGTTCCAGATGCGATGTCCCCTGTCTCAGACCTCCAGACTGAGTGGCAAGAGAGACTAGGTAGCTAGATAGGCACACTCAGGGCCCTTTTTGTAGAAAAAGCCCAGCAGGAACTCATTAGCATATTAGGCCACACCCCTGACAACACAGCTCATTAGCATACTAGGCCGTACCCCCGTGTTACCAGAAGTGTGGTCATCCAGCCACACCCACCTTTTGCTTCTTATTCTGTTTACCTTGTTTGTTGTCAAAACCCAGGGCTTTTTTTTGTAGCAGGGACTCCTTTGCATGTCAGGCCACACACCCCTAAAGTAGCCGATCCTAATGAGTTTCTGCTGTTGGGCATGGCCTATTATGCTAATGAGTACCTGCTGAGCGTGGCCAACTCGGGAGCCAGCCGGAACTCCGTTCCTGTGCGTTCCTGCCCAAAAATAGCCCTGGGCACACTGACCTTTTCTTCCTGTATCTTCTGCCACTGTCCTCTTTTGAAATGCAGACTGTGTTCTCAGGGATCAAATTTCCCCTTCCAACTTCTCTCTCGCTCTGGATGAAGACGTGCTCTCTACCTGCACCTACCAAGAGAGGGAAATGTGGTCCTGTGTCTTGGCACCATGAGGCAGATGGGTGTCTCACCTTCCTCTCCTCAGAACAGGCACCTTGAGAAGTAGGTGGGCCTGAGCCTCAGCAGCAATCCTCCCCCCCCCCACAGACAAATCAATTGTGTCTAACTACCTTTTGTACTTTATTGGGGTGGCCAGGAGGCTTCCCGGAGGGCAGCACTGTTCAGTCCATTTCTTGATAAATGCCTTCGTTCTTACTGGAGCATGATGTTGTGTGCATAGAGAAGGACATCTAGTGGAGAAGAGATAAACACTTGGGAACTGGGACATGAACCATGAGGATGACCAGCTGCTTAAAACAAGAAGGATGAAAACCTGAACGATTTTCTCCATCAGATTAACTGGCAATGTGCAGAAGACAGTACAAAAGGGTTCCAACACTTTTCCTGGCAGGATTCTTCCATCTCATTTCCCTCAGCTCGCTGTCCCCAAATATCAGAGGGCTTTTCTTCTGGTCAGGCTAAATGCTTTCCCCTCTGCTGTTTTGGTGGGTAGAGTCCAAGGAGCACCCTACTCAAATGTGGGTCTGGGGTGATCAAAACTTCACCCAAAGAGTAATTAACACATAGAATTTCCTGACACAGGAAGTGGTGGCAACTACAAGCATGGACAGCTTCAAGAGGGGATTGGATAAACATATGGAGCAAAGATCCATCAGTGGCTATTAGCCACAAGGTATAGATGAAACACTCTATCTGGGGCAGTGATGCTCTGTATTCTTGATGCTTGGGGGGCAACAGTGGGAGGGCTTCTGGAGTTCTGGCTCCCCTGGTGAACCTCCTGATGGCATCTGGGTTTTGGGCACTGTGTGACATAGAGAGTTGGACTGGATGGGCCATTCACCTGCTCCAACACCTGCTCTTGTGTTCTTAACTTTATTCCATATTGTCTTTGATTGTGCATTGACTGCCCCTTTGAGAGATCTGTGGATACAGCCAGTGATAGTTTCCAGGGTTTTCCCTGTTAGCTGATACTAACCCTGGTATTACTTTGGCTGTGGAAATAGGGGATGATATTCGTAAAGTTGGTTCTGTCCAAGACCATGTTGGAAGTTCCAGATGCGATGTCCCCTGCCTCAGACCTCCAGACTGAGTGGCAAGACAGGCTAGATAACTAGACAGGCACACTGACCTTTCTTCCTGTATCTCCTCTTCTGCCACTGTCCTCTTTGATATGCAGATTGTAATCTCAAGGACCAGTTTTCCTTTTCTGCTTCCCTTTCACTCTGAATGAAGACTTGCTCTCTACTTGCACACACCAAGAGAAGGGCATGGAGTCCTCTCTTGGCACCATGAGGCAGATGGGCCTCTTGCCATCTGCCTCCATCTTTTAGCTAATAAATTAGTAATCTATCATTCTCTGCTCTTTCCTATCCAAATTGTACTTCTCAAATAAAGAGAGAAGTATTTCTCTTCTAAACTTGCAATGTGGCTCTGTGTAGCTTTGTAAACTAAGTAACCTGGTAAAGTGATGCTCCTGCATTTGTAGCTTTATTTAAGCACTTGCTAACTAATGGTGACTGGACTAACCACACCAGTTAACCTCAATAGATTTCCCCAGGGGTCGTTTCGTAGAAAAAGAGCTAGGGGAACTTATTAGCATAACTCATTAGCATATGCCACACCCCCTGACATCAGGGGCCCGGCAGTAGACTTGCAAGGCTGGCGGGAGTGCGAGGAAGCCCCGCCAAGGCCCTCCTTGGCCCCAGGCAGGCAGGGGTGGGGAGAGGCGGGGGGGGAGCAAATTAACCTCCCCCTTCTCCTGCCTCCTCCTGGCTGAATGAGGGCTGGAAGCGGGGCGGTCGGAAGCAGGGGGTGGGGCTTAGGCATGTGCCCCGCCCCCCGTACCTCACCCGGGGGAACTGCGATCCCCCACGATCCCCCCCGAATCAACCTCTGGATTTCCCTGATGAGCGGCTGCTTCTCATACAGCTATGAGAGGCACAAGAGTATACCAGCCAAAAAACATCTGGCAACCCTAAAAGAAAGCGTGAAGTCCTGTCTCAGAATTCATCACTGAAGACTCAAGTCAGTCACCTCAGGTAAGGCCCTTAAGAACACTAGCCCTGTCATGTGTATCATTCTTTCAATACTGAAAGCTACATACATCTCTGCATCATGTACTCTAGCCAGCGCAATTCTGGTCACAGTGAGCCATAAATACAAAGCAGGTACAATACAGAAAAGGGTAACTTAAGAAAGAAACACAAGCTGTATCCCCAAGAAGAAGAAGGTGGGGAAACCCCAAGCCAGGATCTGCTCATTCCCAACCACAAAGAAGTTTATCAGCTGGCAAAAATGCCTCCAACTCTCCTCAAAACTCACATACTCTGAGGGTGTAGTATTGTGCAAAGTTCCCTCTAAGCTGTGGTAGGGGGCGCTGGCACACAACATTTTAGCTGGCAGCACAGGGAACTTAGCTGGCAGTATAGTTTACAAGTGCACTGAGAATTTTCCCCTCCATTGGAGACAATGGAGGGTGGGGGCAACTCCTTCTGGGGCTCATAGAACTGGACCCCTTGGTCCAAGTTTTTTGAAACTTGGCAGTGGTTTTTTTTAGGAGAAGTGCCAGCAGCTATGCTGCAAATTTGGTGCCTCTACCTCAAAAAAACAATCCCCCCAGAGCCCCAGATACCCCCAGATCGATTCTCCATTATCACCTATGAGACCCATTGACTATAATGGTTCCCATAGGCAATAATGGAGCTGGAAAAAAATCGATTTTTTTTTGGACACCCCTATTATGCTTTTCAGTATGATTTGTAAGTGGTCTTTTTGAATAAATAATTAGTTTGGGCAGATTGATAACATTTAAGCAACTTCCTGTTTGTTAGGTTAGGCAAGGTTCTGACAGTGATTGTTCCACTTGTGTTATACTTGACCGATAATGCTGGTTGTCATATTTCACTAAAAAAAGTAGTCTGCAAGAGTACCCTACACACACACAAGTGCTGGTATGTTTCCTAACGCTCAGTGCAGGGCAACGGTCCGAGGCCAGGTCTACCAATATAGTGGACTGGGGTGGGTAGACCTGTTCTTCAGAGGCCAGGTCTACCAATATAGTGGAAAGGGGTGGGTAGACCTGTTCCCCGGAGGCCAGGTCTACCAATATAGTGGAAAGGGGTGGATAGACCTGTTCTTCAGAGGCCAGGTCTACCAACATAGTGGACTTGGGCAGGTAGACCTGTTCTCCAGAGGCCAGGTCTACCAATATAGTGGAAAGGGGTGGATAGACCTGTTCTTCGGAGGCCAAATCTACCAATACAGTGGACTGGGGTGGGTAGACCTGTTCTCTGGAGGCCAAGTCTACCAATATAGTGGACTGGGGCAGATAGACTTGTTCTGTGGGGGCCAGGTCTACCAATATAATGGCCTGAGACGGGTTGACCTGTTCTCCGGAGGACAGGTCTACCAAAATAGTGGAAAGAGGTGGTTGAAATTAGACTTGATTCTGTTTTCTCTTATAATGTTTAAATTATTCTTCAATTATAGTTTAAATATAATTTAAAAGAATTTATTCTTGGATTTTTACAAGGTTATGGAAATAATCGAAAAAACTAATATATGCGATAGTTAGTAGACTCACTCACAACTTTAGTGCTACTAGCTTTTTTCACTCACAAGGTAGAATTTTTGCTCACAACACTGTGGAGCTTAGAGGGAACATGGGTTAAGAGCATCACACTAGGAAAAAGGTGGTGGTTCAAATCCTTGCTTTGCTATGTAACCAAATGGGTGACCTTCAGTCAGACAGTCACCATCTCTCAGCCTAAGCTATCTCACAGGCAATGTTCCCTCTAAGCTGAGTTAGTGTGAGCTAGCTCACACTAACTCAGCTTAGAGGGAACCCTGCTCACAGGGTTATCATAAGGATGAAATGGCAAGAGCCATGCATTCTGCCCTGAGTGTCTTGAAAGAATGGTCGCATGAAGATTAAATAATAGCATCAATTAGAATTTACTATGTTAAATTAATGAGCTATATCCTCTGGTGCTAGCCAGAAAGGAAAGAGGTCATCAGCCACCTTAAGTTGGATAGCGGGAGAATTCCTTGTCAATCCCTAAATGAGCATGAAAATTTCCCTCAACATGGAAGCAAGGCTTTTATTGTAGTAGTTCATTTTTGGCTGGTTTTTAACAGCAATCTGCTAACTGGTTAAAAGCAACCTGTCTTTTAACTAAGAACATAACAGTAACTTAATTGGCTCTGTTGCATCTAATCCAACATTCTGGTTCGGGTTCTATGGTTGCATTCAAGGCGCATGGGACAATGCCTGCTGCAGAGTGCAATTCCTTTGCCACTAGTGTTTCTGTAACCCCTACCACCTGCGCAAGGTCAATATTTTTTCCAGGAGCCTTTGAGCAAATGCTTGTGGCAGAGGAAGCATATTCCACAGTGAAGGCTGTCCAGTTACATGGAATGCAGTAATGAGATCTAAGCCACCATTTGCAAAACCCAGCCAGGTGTATCCGGAATGCTTAGAAGCATGGAAGTGATGGTGAAGTTGTTAACTGCTCTCATCCCCCACCGTTATTGCCCAGCATTTGGCTTCCCAAGAACTATTTCCTTAGCTTTCTTCTGTCCAACTCACAAGTCCTCCTCCAGTTATCTCTAATATATCTAATTAGTATTAGCTATATTTCAGAGCAAGGAAGTTCATAAATCTTGAGGGGGAGGGATTCTTGACCCCAACAGTCTACTACAAGACTGCTACTTTGGCTGGATGGTACCACCAGGAGAATTGCTGGCTACACTTTTCCATACCTTTGGATGCCTTTACGGGCTTCTCTCGATAGGTGTGCCAACAGCTGTTTTCCTTTCCAGGTGCAAGGCTTAACAGAAATCAGCATGGCCAAAGTAAAATGATGGTCCTGAGTTCATCTGGCATCACATCTAACAATCTTCTTTACACAACTGGTCCTCTTCCAAATCCAGATTATCTGACACTATGAAATGAGTTCTCTGCAAAACCATATAAATGTTAACTCAAGCACATGTCAGCAGAGCTCCATTTTCTAAGCACCCCATAATGAGGGGGCAGAAAACAGCAGTGGGGAGAGAGATGCCTGGGAAAACAAGATTGTGCCATTGTTCCAATATAGGGTTGTAATGTTTTTGTTGTAGTAGTTCATTTTTGGCTGGTTTTTAACAGCAATCTGCTAACTGGTTAAAAACCTGGCCAGATTTTGTACCTTTCCCAGAGGTTTTATATGTAGAAGTCAGCAAATGAAGCTTTCCAGGGCTTGTGAAGTTCCATGTGATCACCTGTTAACAGCAGTAGCGCAATATGGTTAAAGGGACAGTTACAGAACTGAGTTCAGAAGTTGGCTACTCTCCCCTGCATGCAGAAACTGAGTAGGTGAACCTTTTCTTCCTGTGGATACAAGTGGTAGGAAAGCCTTCTACACTGCATAAAAGGTAAAGGTACCCTTGCTCGAAAGCCAGTCGAATCCGACTCTAGGATTGCGGTGCTCATCTCAGTTTCAAAGCCGAAGAGCCAGCGCTGTCTGAAGACGTTTCCGTGGTCATGTGGCCGGCATGACTAAACACCAAGGCGCACAGAACGCTGTTACCTTCCCACCTAAGTGGTACCTATTTATCTACTTGCAATTTCTTGCTTTTGAATTGCTAGGTTGGCAGGAGCTGGAACCAGAGACGGGAGCTCACTCCGTCATGCGGCACCCGGGTCTTGAACTGCTGAACTACCGACCTTCCACAGCCTGCAGTTCAGCATCTTAACCACTTGAGCCACCGCAGCTCCTTCCACACTGCATATAGGGCTTCTATTAAAACACACAGAAATAGCTGAATGGTGGCTTCTGAGAAGGGTAATCATTACGGTTGCCAACCTCCAGGTGGTAGCTGGAGCTCTCCTGCTATTACAAGTGGTCTCCAGGCAACAGAGATTGGTTCACCTGGAAAAAATGGCCAGTTTGGAGGGTGGACTCTATGGCACTGTGCCCTGCTGAGGTCCCTCCCATTCCCCAAGCTCTGCCCTCCAAAAGTTCCACCCCCAAAATCTCTAGGTATTTGCCAACCAGGAACTGGCAACCCTAGTAATCATACAGCTCATTCATGTCTCCCCCCCCCCGGACATAAGTCCCACTGAGATGAATGAACCATATTCCCCAAGATGTTCTCATCATTTACATAGCCGTCCTGAGTCTGCTCGCGGGGAGGGCGGGGTATAAATGGAAACAATAAATAAATAAATCACTGTACATGGTGCTTCATAAATGTGCATGCAATTGAACATGTGCCTAGGAATGCACCCTTAATGTGTTCAGGCTGTGTAACCAATACTGCAACGTATTAAGACATTTCGAGGACTTCCAGGATACTGAGAGAAACAGGCTGTAATGTAGAGACTCATATTTATGCCCTGCTTTAGGATCACCTAAAGTATGTGTCTGAGAGCTTTACGAATATGTTTTCACCGCACCGCTGTAAACCAGAACATGGGGTTTACTACAGCTCCTTCCATAATACCTTCTTTTTTTTACTCGCTCCTTTTTACTCCTTTTTTAACTCTCCCATTTAAAAGCACGGGAAGCTGGGGGTGCCTATCTTTACTGCTGGTTATTCCATAGCCAAAACATTATCCTGGTTGGATTTGATGGCAAGGTTGTGACGCCAAGAGAGCTTATAGCCAGTCCTCACAGAAATGCGTCACTCACTCCTCTTTGTCAGCTTGACCTGTCGACAATTCCATATCTTCTTTGTAACATAAACGGGAAATCTGTTAAAACGTTAACAAAATATCTCAGCTGGCAGCCTTTCTTCCTTTTTGAGATCTTCTGTTTACTGTAACACATTATAACCATAAAGTTTTAATGTCAGGGTTTGTGGGTTTTTTTGAAAAACGTCATTTTTGTTTTGAAAAATACACAAAGATGACTTCACTGTAAATTGAGCCTGCGTCCCCTGGCCGCTATCCAAATGTTTCACCAATGGGACCAGTTGCCTTTGGGATTTTTAATAATTTACCCTCTTGCACTATTTCCATTATGACCTGGGCTTATATTCCTCTTAAAACTGCATGCAGACATCACTAATTAATTCTTCTCTTACTCCTACAGGAGCCAATTTCTGGCTGAACAGAGTGAATCAAGGCCACTGGGTTTTGCAGGGCTATTCTGTAAATCACAACCCACAATACAAGAAAATAGGTAGCAGTTGCATAAAACGCTCAGTGTTCAGGGCTCATTGTATATATTATCTTGTTGAAATCCTGACAACCTCCCTATAAAGCAGACCAGTATTATTATTCCCCACGTTGCAGCTGCAGGACTAAGGCTGAGCAGCTTGGTCAGCTGAATACAAAGGCGAGATTTGAAAGGAGGAAGGAACTCCTAGATCGTTAGGCATTCTGCAACGCAGCTTTGTGCTCCAATTACTGGGGAACATGACTTTTTTCAAGCACCCCACCTGATACCTATATCCTTGATGCTTTGATACACAGGCAGTTTGAAGTTTTTCCCCAGTTATCACCATAGGTAAGTAACAGAGGTTTTGTTTTTAAGGGGGGGGGGGGACAAAAGAGCTTCTCAAGCAAATCTTTCCTTTTTGGAGGAGTGGAGTTTTCAAAGACTTTAAAACACATCAGCGGGAATCAAAAAGAAGCTATTAGCCGGGTTTTGAAAAACTGCAGTTCCTGGACATCCTGGTTTCCCTCTAAGGACCAGCAACTTCAAAGGCACGTTTGAACGTTAGCGCAGTCCATCATAGGTTTCCCCTTGGCCAGTGCTCTTCCCCAAAGTCCAAAGCCTCTGTAAAGTGCTTTCTCTGTGTCCCCCACACTTCATTCTGCTCATGACCAAATGACATTATGTGTCAAATTGATCCATTCTCTGGAAAGCAACCACGGCTTTCAATATGCTCACCAACGGAATAGACTCTTTCCTTCCATTTGCATCTGTCAGAGGCAAGTCGGGGCAATTTACAAATGTCGAATGCGCCAGACAGCAGGCATTCATCCGTGGAGGCTACACCTGAACAGCTCTGTATGTAAGAAGAAAAGGTGGGCCAGCTGATGAAGCTTTGCCTGGAAGGGTACTTCCAGATTATACTCCAGGAAGCAGCGGAAGTCCAGTTCGTACTGACATATCTCACACTGGCCCTTTCTGCACCCATATTTTGCCCCAGTTTCTGAATACTTCCTATGCTTCTGTTCTGCGTTCCCTCCCACTTCCACTTCCACTTTGTGTTGGGACTTTCTCTTGTTTCTGTATTTGTTTTACAGTAATCTGCATCCAGACTGCTTCCAGCACATGGTTGCCCTGCAGCTACCAAAACTCCTTTTGCTGTGATTCTTTGTTATTCATCTGCTTTTAAATTGCTAATCTTTTCTAAAGTAGTATTGTTTTTGTGGGTATTTAAGAGCTGCCCACCACCCTCCCCCGTTTCCACCTCTCTCTTTTTGGGTTGACGCTCCCTCTCTGTTCTGTTTTCTTTCCCTCCTTCTCCAAAGACAAAAGAGGACATGTCCTCCTGCTCAGGCAAACTTTTAAAAGCATAAGGAGCCAGTAAATATAAAGGACTAGGGGAGTCCCTGCTCCCAAATGTGTCAGTCTTGCATGTGTGGGCCTGGATTTCCCCCTCCCTTCCCTTTCTTTTTGCGGAATCATGGAGGGAGGGGTTGGCAGCCAGTTGGCTTTAAAAATGCAGGTATTGCTTGTAGATGCAGAATGCATAAAGAATACACAAATAAATAAACCGGGGGAGGGGGGGTAGTGCAGAGGGAATGCGTGCGACTGCGAACTCAACCCTGTCAGCTAAATTAACCAATATGGAGTTGTAAGTACCTCCCACCCACCCCCCACAATGTTTTTTAATCGAACAGAGACTCAAGTCTGGGAGTTTGGGGGTGGTGGTGGGGAATGGTGAGGAAACAATCTGCTTAATCCATTTTTCTGCTCAAAATTACCACACATGTATACACAGGCTGCCCCCTCCATGGGGATAACAACACTGGGCCAATATCTATATAAGCAGTATCTATCTTCCCCTGGTGCCCACTTAGTTTTCAGAAAGTGGGTGGGACCATTGTAAGGCAGGGCTTGTTATCGCCTCCCTCATCCAAATGAAAGAGCTTTCCACTGGAGGATGAGAAGGACTATGGTTCCATTCCTCCTTCAGGATTTCCTTCTTCCCAGGAGGTGTGAGGAGGAATGTATTACATTTGACTCTGCCTTCTGAGGCAGCCATCTGGGGGGTTTGGCTCTGCCTCCCATAAAAAACATTTTGGGGCAGTGCTCAGCACCCCCTCTCAAAATTCCAAAGAGTAGGCACACGGGAAAACAGTTACAGCAATCACAGTTTGAGTCAGGAACCAAAGTCCCCCTCCCCTGTGAATTCTAAGTATGCATGGCAGGGGCCAGAGAAATATAACCCCATGCCTTGTGTCCAGTCCTCTGAGGTACTGGCATCCTGGCTGGGGTCTATATAGTATTATGGAGGACTAGGGTTGACTGCACACATAGCTTCCATCTACATAGTACCAAGTCCTTCTATTTGTTGGGGAACAACATGAGGACTTCGTATCATACGTGCAATGAGACGTTTGTGCCTCCCTGGCTCTTTTCTGTTTGCAATTATAGCACACAAGGATGAGCGGCTTTAGCCTCCCCTCCCCATGCTTATTTTTGTGTCTGCAACCACCCTGTGAAGCTGGCATGTACCAGGGAGGCACAAAACACATGTGATATAAAGTCCTGGTGTTACTCCCCAACAAACACGAGGACTGGATAACATGGAGATGGAGCCATAGCTGGCAACCTAAGCTGTTCTGGAGCTTGGGGGGAGGGAGACTTATTATTTTCTTATGTCCAAAGTTGTTGTGTGGATATCTTAAAAGCTATGCCAAGGTTGTTTCTGCAGATGTGGAATGGTACGGTACAGCTTAATCTCATCAGATCTTGGAAGCTAAGCAGGGTCAGTATTTTGGAAGAGAGACCACCAAGGAAGACTCTGCAGAGAAAGGCAATGGCAAACCACCTCTGCTTCTTACTTGCCTTGAGAACCCTTTGCTGAGGTCACCATAGGTTGGCTATGAATTGATGGCACATACATAAGGTTGTTGCTGGCACAATGTTTTCCTAGCATCGGGGAGGTGTTCAGTGTTGGGAAAGTTCAAGAAAGTAACTAAGCCCTGCTCCACCCATAACACACCTTTGACCCCAACAGAGGCCCCGGTCACACGGGAGGATTTGCCCTGCGAAACATATGGGTTGAGGGCACATCGAACGGGCGCGATCATACCACAACATCTGGGAAGTGTCACGCACCCATCTCCTATCTGTCCCTTCAGCCTGAAAACATGCATTGAAAAGGTGCTGGCAACAGAGCACTACCTTCCGGATGACACGCGGCAACTCCAGGCATCTGATCGTGGAAGCGCTGGTAGCCCGTCGCAGCCAGCTCTGTTCCCCGTCCCACGCATGCGCACAAACGCGCAACGTCCATTTTGCCGCGCTATATCTGATTGCCTGCCGAAGGCTGGAGCACAGAACCATGGGGGCGCATCGGATCGCGCTACCGTGGATCTTTTTGCTCCGGCTCTAATTTGCCTCCCTTCAGCAGTGCAGTATCCCACTCTTGTGACCGGGACCTAATTCTGTACTAGTGGCAGAGTCACACCAGCCAATTGCCAGGGCAGTGCCAACAGAGCATGGCACCACAATACCTCCAGATACACCGGTGTATCTTTGGGATATGCCAGCATAGAGTTTAGTCACCCTCCCAGGCTGCTCAGAGACAGGGTTTAGGATTACACTGTAAATAGTACTTCCCTAATATTCGTGTTTTCTTCTTGGTTCTGTGTTGTTGTCAGCTGTCTTCTGGCTTACTTTTAACAGAAAGAACAAATACATGTCTTTAAGTAAAACTAAAAATTGAACCCCAAAATAGGCACCAGCTTAAATTTGTCCCCATTTAGGTTTCACTTGGCTGTTCTGCACTGCCACCTGGCATGCTGCGTTGGGTGCTTCTCCATATTGTCCATCACAAACCTTGGAAAGGCACTCACTTTCTGCCATACTTACAGCTGATAATTTTTTCCTTGGCTTTCACTTTCTTTCCCTCTGCCAGTTTCTAGCTCATGACGGCACTTCACATCTCAGCCCATGACTGCCTGGTTTCCTTAAGAGTCTCTGGTGAGACATATTTGTCAAAGGCTTTTTTGAAAGCCTCGGCGATCTTCTTCTGAATTTGAGGGCATGATTTCATTTCACAAACCTAATAATTCCCTCCCCTTCCAAAGGACTCTGTCACAAATCAGCTGAGGCAGGAAGAGGAGAAGGGTCTGAATAGCCATTATTTGTACACTGACTGGCATCAACCCTTCCATACTGATAATGCTTTCCATGGAAATTCTGGCCATGTCAATTTTGGCAGAGGCCTGGGAACTATATTTGGAACGTTTAAGAAACCTCCAAGGAGTGACTTTATACTTTAATTCATGTAAAGGGGTCTCTACTTAAGATTTATTAAAAACATGGGTTCTGCTTAATTTCAAACAAGCCTTCAAAGAACATAACAAATATGAATGGCTAAGTGAACCGCCAGGTGAGAACCTTTCCGGAATGCGATTTAGTGAGCGCATGAGGCAGGCCTTCCCCATCAAAGTGACAAGAGGAAAATGAGAATAAATAAGGAGTGAGGTTGTACTGGGTGAAAGAAAGGAGAAGAACGCCTACAGTTCTGATAGGCCTGGTCTAACATGGATGACAAGCCCCTCAATCCATGGGAAGAATACATGAGAGGGGGGCTTAAAATTTTGAAAATATCTGTCACATTTAACAGATGCATCAACAAGCCATCCCCCTGTCCATCTATTTTATTTATTTCCATAATTTATACCCTGCTTTTCCTCCAGTGGGGATTCAAAGCAGCTTACAACATTATTCTCCCCTCTTCCGTTTTATCCTCACCACAACAGCCCTGTGAGGCAGGTTAGGCTGAGAGAGAGTAATTGGCTCAAGGTCACCCAGCAAGCTTCTAGGGCACAGTGGGGAATGGGATTCAGGCCTGAACCGGCTCTTCGTTCTAACTCTTGCCTGGGGCAAGCACATGTGGTTTAGACTTTAGAGAGTCAAGAAGTAGAGAGGATGTTAATCCTTTAGTTGTTTTCTAGTATTTCCCAGTTTACCCTTTCCTCATTAGTAAAGTAAACTTTCTTGTTTAAGGGTTAATACAAGTGTTCTGCTGCATTTATTAACTCTGCATTTTACAATGAAATTCCTAAAAGGCTTACAATCTCTTTCCCATCCTCTCCCCACAACAGGCACCCTGTGAGGTAGGTGGGGCTGAGAGAGCTCTGAGAGAACTGCTCTTGAGAGAACAGCTCTGACAGAATGGTGACTGACCCAAGGTCACCCAGCTGGCTGCATGTGGAGAAGTGGGGAATCAAACCCAGTTCTCCAGATTAGAGTCCGCTGCTCTTAACCACTACACCACTTGCACACAATACCACAGTACCACAGAAACCACGTGCAAACAATTGCTAAAGTGCATTAAAAACACATTATCCAGCATTTGTGAAAGTTCCCAGAGACTGTAGTATGATGGTTTCTATGGGGGAGAAATCATCTACTGTCGTCACTAAACAAACTCCTGTTCATTATTATGCATTAGCCTAGATTAGAATTACATTTTTCCCTCAGAGTTTATAGGGATTCCCATAAACATAGCATCAGGTCTCTTTTTGCACAGCTTCCCTCACCAGTGAGTAGAGCAAAAACAGAAGAAGATCCTTGGCCCAAGGGTGATCCTGTAAAGATGGACTTCTTTTGGAAGGAGATGGGGCAACCAGAGGCTGCTGCCTGAAATAAATCACTGCCACTGATAGCTCGAAGACAGAACAGCAATAATATGTTAACAAAGAAATAGATGTCTCTGTCCCGAGGTACATATTTTCACATCAAAGCACAGGGAAATGAATAGGAGTCCATGTGACATTGATGTCTTGGTATGTGTTTGTTTTTTTAAGAAAGTGGCCCACACATCTGAAGAAATATATGGACGCATGATGGAAGGGTTGCCATGGTGAATGCCATGCATCATTTTAGTTGAGCAGCAGGATAAATAAGTTTGCAAGAGCTACCTCAGAGGTGTCAGTGGAGATGCAATATTGTATACCCTGCTGTTCAAATGTTTCTCTTGAGCTTTCTTCTTTCTTTCATTACTCATTAACAGTACAACATTCTGTTATAACAGAGTTTAAAAGGGGAGTTCATTACTGATTTACGTCACAGGTTTGCCCTTATAAATTTAAGGGTTCTGCAGAGTTGTGGTTTAAAAACAATGCAGTAGATTACAAAAGTGTCTTAAATGCACAAAAAGAGAGCAATCTTCACTGACAGTTTTCCTAAAGGCAAAATACAAGACATTAAAGTAAATTTTTTGAACCAAAGATCTTTGCTTCAGCCACTGAGAATAAAGGTTACCTTCATTTTCTTTTCACTAAGTAGCTTCTTCTACCAAGAAGTTGGGGGCGGGGGGGTTGCATGACACAAACATAATTGAAATTTCATTCTGGTAGGGTTTGTGCAAGAGGAGGAGGAGGAGGAGACAAAGAGCTGGTTTTAATAACCTGTTTTTCTCTACCCAAAGGAGTCTCAAAGCAGTTTACAATCACCTTCCCTTCCTCTCTGCACAACCTGATGAAGTAAAGAAACAGATTAACAAAGCAACAATGGTACCCAGAGAAAACCTGTTGCCAGACAGGCCCAAGAGAGACAGTAAAAGAACAGCACTAGTGGTCACATACAGCTCTCAACTCAAAACAGTTCAATGCATCATCAGTGACTTACAACCCCTATGGGATAATGACAGTTCTCTTTCACAGACACCCTCCCCCCAATCTTAAACAACTCCTCACCCCCAATAATACAATGTCTAATTTGAACATGGATACTGGCACCAGAGCTTCTAACATCATATATGCCATTAAATGCCAACAATGCCCTTCAGTTCTTTACATATGCCAAAAGATAAATGGACACAAATCTGACATCAAAAATCACAAAACTGGGAAACCTGTAGGAGAACACTTCAACCTTCCAGGGCATTCAATGGGGGACCTCAAAGTAACTGTTTTATTGCAAAGGAAATTCAGATATAGACTAGAATGGGAGATTGCTGAGTTACAAGTTATTACTACAACACTCAGAGCAATTAAAACCCCAGGGCTTAACAGAGATATCGCTTTCTTATCTCACTACACATGCTAACATCATTCAGAAGTAAAATTTT
>NW_015165235.1:1408708-1408876 GCF_001447785.1 Gekko japonicus
GCCATCAACACCAACGGATCATGCATATCATCTTGTTTCGTGTACAACTTTGTCAAAGTGAATAGCATCGAAATACCTACATTTCATTACAAAAATATATAATTCTATTATTAGTATTAATGTTAGCAAGAAAATAGCACAAGGCTGTACAAACAACTGACTGTTATA
>NW_015165235.1:1411589-1423642 GCF_001447785.1 Gekko japonicus
TTTTACCCTTTCAGACACATCAGTAATTGCTGTCATCCCAACAGTCAACCCATTTGACAAAAAAGAACTATTTTACCTGGGACAAACAAGACAGAGGGAGAAGAACACCATTTAAGAAGCCACCATAATTTTACACATGAGAAACCCAATGCTTTACGCTCATTACAAAAAGACTTATCAAAAGGAAGAAACACCAATAGAAAACCAACTTGATCTTACATAAGAAAGCACATATTATACAAGCACAAAACCTTACAAAAAACAGATAAGGTCCAATTCAGCATTAAGCCCATTAGGTGTAAGAGAATTAAGTTTATGAATCCATCTGGCCTCCTGAAAAAGAACTTGCCGTACATTGGCAGTTTTGTCTGCCACAAAAAGTACAGTGTATCTAAAGTCATCACATTTATGTTTCTTAGCACTGAAATGTTCAGTTAAAGCAGCCTCAGAAATATTATATTTAATAGGTGAGATATGTTCCAGGATGCGCACTTTGATAGGTCTAGATGTCTGTCCGATATAAATTAATTCACAGGGACATAAAATAAGATACACCACATTTCCACTTGAACATGTTGAAAACTTGGACACTTTTATCTGATGTTGACTGGGAAGATTAATCACATCCCCCTCCATTGCTAAATGACAAGTTTTACAGCGAAAGCATTTATGGTGCCCGGGGGGAAGTGTCCTAACATTTACATGACCCCTAAAGTTGGAACATACCACTAAATCCTTTATGCTTTTAGTTTTTCTAAAGCCAACTGTACGGAAATTGCCACACCCTGGGATATCTTCCACTATATTCCATAACCTTTGTACAGTCCTTTTTATGGGCATTAGCCAAAGGTGTATATTGCAAGGCCCAATTAATACTCTCATTTTTTACTCTCATTTTGTTGGTCAGCAAACTGTATCTAGAGACACCCAAAGCTCTCACTTCTGCTTTTTCAATGATGTCAATAGGGTGTCTGTTGTGGGGAGGGGAAGGGAAAAGGAGTTTGTAAGCCACTCTGAGACACCTTTGGGTAGTGAAGGGCGGGGGATAAATCCAATCTCTTCTTCTTCTTCTTCTTCTTCTTAACCACTCCACCCTTAACCACTACACCAAGCTGGCTCTCAAGCAAAATTGGAGGGGGGGATGTTGTACTTACTTATTTAGCACTAATAAAATGCTGCAGTGCTGTGGTAGCTCAAGTGGTTAAGATGCTGAACTGCAGACTGGAAGGTCGGTAGTTTGGCAGTTCGAGGCCCGAGTGCCGCATGACAGAGTGAGAGCCCATCTCTGGTCCCAGCTCCTGCCAGCCTAGCAGTTCGAAAGCAAGAAATTGCAAGTAGATAAATAGGTACCGCTTTGGTGGGAAGGTAACAGCGTTCCGTGTGCCCTGGCATCTAGTCATATCGGCCACATGACCATGGAAATGTCTTTGGACAGTGCTGGCTCTTCGGCTTGGAAACAGAGATGAGCCCCGCATCCCTAGAGTCGGATCTGACTGGCTTTCGAGCAAGGGACACCTTTACAATGCTAGGTACAAAGCCATGGAAGTTAAATGACCTGTAAAGGAAGAAAGCAAAGATCAAAAATGTTGGATTGAAGGAAAGCAAGGATGAAAACAACACTCTTCATACATTATTTCAGTGCGAGGATGGGGGAAGGGTCTTTGTGTGCTCTTCCTGCTCCTATCTAAGGATGCTGCAAACTTTGCAGCAAAGAATTTCATCAGGCAAACAGACCATCTTCAACAGCTGTGAACTCTCATGAGTCAAGTTTCAGATCTGTTTTTCTCTCCACCATCTCTCCACCTCAAAAAGCTGACAAACAGCTTTGAGGATGCATGGTAACTGCAAGGTTTTGATTTCATTTCCTTATGTCTTGTGAACCAGTTTTTGCATCCATTCAATAGGTAGGGTTCCCAGCTCTGGACTAGGAAATTCCTGGAGATTTGGGAGATGGAGCTTAAAGAGGGTATTTTGGGTATAGTCTACTGTCCAAAGCAGCAGTTTTCTCCAGGGGAACAGATCTCTGTGGTCTGGAGATCAGCTGTAAATCCCAGAGATCATCAGGCTCCACCTGGAGGTTGTCAACCCTAGCAACAGACAAAATCACTTTCCCTCAGGATCATGGATGGTCGGATCAGGTAATTAAATGATGTGGTAGATACTACGTCTCCCATAAGGCTGTGCAAAATAACCTGCACAAAATAACCTTGATAATAACATGGAACCTATGGTTTCAGGTTTAAGACTTGTTTATTGATATTCACTGGCAGACTGATTCATTTACTCACTGTTTGTTTCTATGATTGACTGCCAGGTGGCGAGCAGCTCCGACAGATCTGTGCAGGAAGGATAGGTAGGAACTAGAATTCCCATTGGGCTATGTGATAAAACGTACATGCATGAACGACTTCAAATCGCATTGTACTTTACTGGTTTAATATACAAAAAGTAACCTGATGAACAGGGTCGAATTGCATGATAGTAGCCAAATAGCCAGTTGAAAAATTGTCTCCCTGCTCACAAGTGGCATGCAGAACATGAGCCAAACTGCCAGGTTAAGGATCCATATTCTCAGCCTCTGTTTATCTGAAGTTTTGAATGGAGTCTAGGCATATTAAACAGGAGAATCTCCAGATGACTGGTTTGACTCCAAATGCACATTACAAACATCTCTGCTTCACTTCTGAGTTTGCATGAACAATGTTAGCATGAATACTTCAGAGATATCCAAAGAACAGGTGGAATGCCTTTACCACGTTATGTCCTGTGATAGCAGTCAGCCAAGATTAGCTCAGGATTTTATTGTACTCATTGGCCCTTTCTGCATGCACTCTTTACTCCTGACTTTACCAGATCACGAGTCGTTTCGCTGTTACTTCAGGTGAAGTTCTTGCATTCTGCACTATTTTTTTTGCTCCAGCTCTTTCCCCGGGTGCCTAGATTATGCAGATTAAGCTTTCCACATTCCATTTGACAAAACCTTCATTTAGCCCCATCTCTGAACTTGCCGCCAACTTTAAAAGTTTGTGGCATTGGCTGACAAAGCTGTTGTCAGGTGGAGTATTGGGCCATGTAATTGGACCATGCTTCTAATTATGACGGAGGTTACAATCCCCAGATTACTTGATGATTGAACCAATTTGTTGTTGTTCAGTCACACAGTCGAGTCCGACTCTTCGCGACCCCATGGACAAGATCACGCCAGGCCCTCCTGTCTTCCGCCGTCCTCTGAAGTTGGCTCAATTTCATGTTCGTTGCATCTATGACACTGTCTAAACATCTCATCCTTTGCCGTCCCTGTCTTCTTTGACCTTCAATCTTTCCCAGCATCAGGGTCTTCTCCAGTGAGTGCTCCCTTCTCATTTGGTGGCCAAAGTATTTGAGCTTCAGTTTCATTATCTGCCCTTCCAGGGAACAGTCAGAGTTGATTTCTTTTAGGATTGACTGATTTGATCTTCTTGCAGTCCAAGGGACTCTCAAGAGTCTTCTCCAGCACCATAGTTCAAAAGAATCTATTCTTCGGCGCTCGGCCTTCCTTATAGTCCAGTTCTCGTAGCCATACATGACTATTGGGAATACCATTGCTTTGACCATGCGGACTTTTGTTGGCAGGGTGATGTCTCTACTTTTTATCATGCTGTTTAGGTTCGCCAACGCTTTCCTCCCAAGGAGCAGGCGTCTTTTAATTTCATGGCTGCTGTCACTGTCTGTGGTGATCTGGGATCCCAGGAACGTGAAGTCTGTCACTACTTCCACGACTTCCCCTTCTATTTGCCAAGGAGTGATGGGGCCGGATGCCATGATCTTAGTTTTTTTTTATGTTGAGCTTCAAGCCCACTTTTGTGCTCTCTTTTACCCTGAGCAAGAGGCTCTTGAGGTCCTCTTCACTTTCTGCCATTAGAGTGGTATCGTCTGCATATCTGAGGTTGTTGATCTTTTCCCCAGCAATTTTAATTCCCGCTTGTGATTCATCCATTCTTAATTCCCGCTTGTGATTCATTCATTGAACCAATACCCCCAATGTAATATGATAAGTAGTAGTTCTGTAAACTGTGCAGACGAAAGGATTTTTAAACTCAGCATCTTAATTGTGGACAAAAGGAAATGTAAATGCAGCATCTTAAGTAATAAATGGCACATGCCTGAAATTCCCATCAAATGTACACTAGCAAGGTGAGAGCAAAGACTCAACTTGCAAACATCTTTTAACTTCCATGGACCACAATGGACCAACGGGCAGAAATGGGTGGAGACATGAGCAGGAAATTGGTATTATTTCAAAGTCTGAGGAAATATGTCCGCTTCAGCATTACCTCCAACTTGGAAGCGGAGCAATGTTTAAGTCCACAGCAAAAGCACTTCTGGAAAACCTGAGGTGACGGAATAGAGAAAGCAATCTGATGGCTGAATGCCCAAAAATATATGCAGAAGAAAAAAGAAAACCTAACAGACAGTAGAGGTGAAAGCAGGAGGAAATACAGAACGATATTTAAAAGGCAATGGAGAAGCACAGAGACAGCAAGGGGAAAGGCAGGTGCAGAAAGAGCCTCTCTCTCTCTCTCTCTCTATCTATCTATCTATCTCACACACACATATCTGGATCAGACCTGGTTCATCCACAGCTATTGATGTCTATTGATGTGTAGGTGTGGCCATATGTATACCACAGTTGTTTCCCACACTGATCTGCAGTTGATTTCAATTTGATTGTAAAGGGAGACACTCGAGAGTATTCTTAAAGACCATATGAATAACATAGTTCTAAGATCCTGAGATCACAAGGTCCCTGGTTTAAGCCCCAAAGAGTCATAGAGTCCGATCAGACGGCTCTTTAGATCCATGCGAGGCACGATTGCCTCACGGATCTAAAGGTAATGTCCAGACACAAACATCTGGGAAATGTTCCTCTTCCGCGGGCATCCCGTTTTACCGCACTTTGGAGCCCTACTTAAAAGGTGGCACTTTAAATCTGGGGGTTTCGGTTACCTGCGGGACAACTGCGGACTTTCACCCATCTGATCGTTCCACCAGCGCGCAATCCTCCCGTCGGGGTGGTCTGACATCAGACCATCCCGAGTGGGCACCATTTTAAAAAATCTCTACACATGTGCGAATCAACAAGGATGTGCTGTCACATCTATGTGCATGTGCAAAAAGTTTTTTTTAAAAACCACCGTGCACCTCCTTCAACAAGGACATGCTGTGATGCCTATGCACATGCGCAAAAAGTTTTTTTTTAAAAAATCCCATCGTGCATGCCTCCTTCAGTGAACACCATCTAGACAATCCACGACGGCGGCAGCGCGGTAAGGCAATTCACCAGGGGGATGTCTGGTCGTGCTACGATAGATTAAAAAGATCGGGATAAAATTCAAGCTGGCATAATGACGGGATTAGCTGTCCATCTGAACACACCCGTAGATTCAATACAGTATAGGAAATGCATGCAACATGTCTACCAGCTGTTACATACATACATACATACATACATACATACATACATACAAAAAGCCATCACAGCTATCATGTAAAGCAATTAGCCCAGGAAATACATTCCAGAGATGGTACTTTTTTCCTCCCTCTATCTCTGTGCAATACTTTTGACAACAATAACAACAAAAGATGGGATGCTATTTTGGTGTCGTCCCCCTCCACTTGATTTGCAAACATATTTGCATCTAGTGCTGAAAACTAAATTGTAGTTCATAATGTGTAACTCAATGCATCACTTAGCAGTGGCCTTCCATACCTATCAAAACCCCAAAAGTTCTGTTGATCTCCCCTGCTAAATATCACCTTTTTTTTTGCAAACAATAGAGACATAACATTGGCAGAAAAAAATAGCTGTGAGAATGATTGAGAATGGAAAATATTGATGACAGTGATGAGTCACTACAGCCAGGGCTATTTTTGGGCAGGAACGCACAGGAACAGAGTTCCGGCTGGCTCCCGAGTTGGCCACGCCCAGCAGGAACTCATTAGCATAACAGGCCACGCCCGACAACAGAAACTCATTAGGATTGGCTACATTAGGGGTGTGTGGCCTAACATGCAAAGGAGTTCCTGCTACAAAAAAAGCCCTGGGTTTTGACAACAAACAAGGTAAACAGAATAAGAAGCAAAAGGTGGGTGTGGCTGGATGACTACACTTCTAGTAATATGGGGGTGCGGCCTAATATGCTAATGAGTTTCAGCTGTCAGGTGTGGCCTATTATGCTAATGAGTTCCTGCTGGGCTTTTTCTACAAAAAAAGCCCTGACTACAGCCATAAGAGATCCTGGTCAGTAGAGTATCAGGTCCTAGGTGTAATGTGGTGGAAGAACTACTTTTTAAACATGAGCTACTTTCTCATTGTATAATTGAAGTGATGCGAAGCAATTCATGTAAACATTTTGTTCCTTCTGTGTGCAACCCCCACCCAAAAAAACCCTCAGTGGGGAGATGGGCGGGGCTGCTTGATTTAGTGCCGATGAGCAAAGCTCTTTTTTTCTGCTTGGCTTTGGTTTGTGATCCATAGGAAATGATTGATGTGCTGCATTTCACATTGATCCTGGCTCACTAAATTGTTCCAGCTGAAAAAGCAGCATTAAAAACTAACAATTTCCCTAGCTGGAAAAATAACAGATGACTTTATATGTTGGGTGAGAAGCTGTCTTCTGTCATTAGTGTATTAGAAAAATCACCTATATGAGCAAGCATGCACAAGCATTGTTTGAATTTTTGAGCTAACAGTAGGAGCATACTGAAAACTAGAAAGGGTTGACTCCTAGTCGATCTTTTCTCGCTGTAGACTACTCTAACAGCATTGTGACTTAGTGGGGACTTTATTGTGTATATTTCAAAAGCCAAGAGGTGCTGTGCTATTTTACAGAATTGCCTCTTGAAAAGAGACCAGATTAGGAGACAGTGAGCTCTGGCTCAGCAACCAGTTTTGTGGACAGACCACTTTGAGGAAGAAACTTGAGTGGTAGCCAAGGTTGGAGCACCTTCCCTATGAGGAAAGCCTGAAGAGTCTGGTTGTTTTCAGTTTAGAAAAGGGACAACTAAGGGGGGACATGATAGCGGTTGACAAAATTATGCATGGGAGCGAAAGAGTTGACAAACATATTTTTTCTCCCCCTCCCAAAATACTAGAACTTGAAGTAGGTTCAGGGTGGATAAAAGAAAATACTTCTTTAACAGAGAGTTATTAAAATGTGGAATTTGCTGCCAAAGGATGTAGTGATGGCCAAAGGAATACAAAACTTTAAAGGGGGATTAGATAGATTCATGGAGGATAGATCTATCAGTGGCTACTAGCCATGGTGACTGAAAGGACTTCTACATTCAGAAGCACTAAATCTCTGAATCCCAGAGCCAGGAGGCAACATCAGTGGAAGGCCTTGGCTTCTTTGCCCTGTTGTTTGCCATCTGGAGGAACTGGTTGGCCACTGTGTGAGACAGGAAGCTGGACTGATCCAGCAGAGCTCTTCTATGGCCCCTGCCACACGGCAGGGGATAAGTCGCTCAAAGCGCGGCTTTTAAAAGCCGCACCAAAGTTGAGACGCCGCGGCGGGATCTCACGGATCCCCTGGGCCGCAGCGCCTTTTCTCCCCGGCACGATCAGATGCCGGGGAGAAAACACAGTTCAGACGGGGAGCCTGCCGAACTGCGCATGTCGGAGCATGCGCAGTTCGGCTAGGAACTGGGGATGCGCCGGCGCAAAGATGCGCCGGCGATCCGACGGCCCGGCTTGCGGCGCCTCGTCGAGATGAACCACCTAGGTAGGTGGTTCTACGTTGATGCGCTGTTTCAGGCAGAAGGGCCGGTTCGGGGACGGAAGCACTACGCTTCCCAGATGTTGTGGTGGGATCGCGCCCGTTTGCTGCGTCCCCGAACCATCCTTCTACCGGCCCAAATTCATCCGTGTGGACGGGGCCTATGTTCTTATGTTCCAATCTTTGCCCCTGAAAGTTGTCTATCAGTTCAGCTGGCCCCAATTCCACAATCACCTGCCTTTTTCTGTCTCTGGGATGACCACTGAGGGCCAAGTGATGTATCTTTGGTGGCACATTTGGCCCAGTAGCCTCCAGATACATATAGTATAACACAGAAGGTAACTAATGTTAAGAACTTTTTTTAAAAAAATCCTTACCATAAACTCAAGCTGGAGCAATCCTCTTCCCCCCCCCCAATATACAAACTGTATCTGAACAATTATTTGAAAGTCTCAATCCAGACCATAACGGAAGCCCTGAAACATCACCAATTCCCAGAAATCATGCTCCCATCCCTAATGCTGGACCAAGAGCAGACTGGGATGTTAAAGGAGTCCTGGAGCAAGCAGAAAGTCTGCATCTGTTGCCATGATCACCACGACCTGAGGTAGAGCTTAGAAGATCCTGTGGTGGTTTCATCACCACAGGGGCCACTTAGCCCAGCTTGCCCTTGACTGCGAGGTAGAGCTTAGAAGATCCTGTGGTGGCCCTTGACTTCCAGTGGCTTTCCAAGGGAATGACCTACCAGGAACTTTTCTAGTAAGTTAAAGGACCTATCCAACCTAGGCAAAGAGGAAGGCAAAACTCTGGGAGGTCGTTTCTAAATTGGCTATCCTGCAGCTTCAAGAAGAATGCCTGCCCTGCCCATAGTTCTGGGAACTGACTGAGAAAATATGTTTTTTTGTTATTCTGTAAAAATGAAGTGTGGTTTCAGTTTTACTCTAGAAGAAGACAGGCTCAGGCATCAAAAATTTGAGATAACCTGCTTTATGGTATCAGTATAAGAGAAAGACTCTATGTAAAATCTGAAATATACTACTTATGAAACACTAAATTGTTTCTCATTCTTCCCAAGCATATGACGGAAAGGTCATCACTGTTTTATTATGTACACAGTAAGGTAATGTAGACACAAGGTATACAAGGATATGAGACTGAATATATTGCAGCTCTCTGCTGAAGGTTTATGAAGCCAGCTTTACCGTCGAAGTTTATTTCTTTGGAGGTGTATCACCAAATAGCTTTATGGGAGAAGAAAAACTCATATGTTAAAATTTTCCCCCCTCACAGCTGTACTATGAGGTCATCTATTCCATCACACTGTCAATGCAAGATTGTTCCCTACAGGGTAATTTTAAGTCTGCTGTCTAATCCACTTTTAAGAGTCTCAAGCAATTCGGGGTGGGGGGGGAGGTCCACCACTGGCCTTGGGAATCCATTCTGAACTCTGACATACAACTGACATTATGTTTTGCTCACTGGAGCAAAGAAGCAGTTTAGGTTTTAAAAAGTAGCATTTGGCCAGTATGCCTTGGGTTTTTGTTTTTTAATCTTCCCTCTTAATCCAGAGATGGGTCCATGTTTTGCAAAAAGGCATGTTATGTATTATTTTATTGAATGCATTTGTATGCTATCTCTCAACACAAAATTCCCACAGCAGCTCAAACTAAAGTTTTAAAACATTCAAGAAAATGATCTATTAAACAATATAACAGCTGTAAAAAAATGGCAACAGTAACATTGACAGTAAAAATTGCAATAGTAACAATTAAAATTATACAACACAAACAAAATGAAAGAAACAAATAGCTACCCCAGTGGTCCCCAATACGGTACCCATGGTCACCACCACGCCCGCCATGTTTCCTTGTGCCTGCCAAGTGTTTTCAAATAGTTGGCAGGGCCAGGCAGAGATTTTGCCCAGCAAGGCTTCTGACTGGCCACTGGAAAACTGATTGGCTGTGTAGAGTTTTTAAAATGTTGCTTTGGCAGGATCTTCACTGCATGACTCAAGGCAAGCTGCTGCAGCAACTATTTTGTTCGTGGCTCCACCACCTGCGGCAGCCATTTTGGGCTGCACCCCCTACACTATCAGGATTCCAAAGGTGCCCACACCTCAAGAAGGCCAGGGGGCCCTGAGGTATCCTCACGCTTCATTCCAGATAAGGGGCTAGACAGCCTAAGTTCAAGCAACTACCATTCTACCATCAGAGCACAACAACACCTAGATACTCCCCTGTTTGGCTCTCAGGACATGAGAGGCCTCTAGTCCTAGGAGGAGAGGCTAAAACAGGAGTCCCCAGTGTGGTGCCTTGGGCACCATAGCACCAGCTGACACCTTTCTTGGTACCAAGTTGTTTTTTTAGAAAGTGTGTGAGGCTGGGGTGGGCTGTTCTGGCCCCACTGGTGGATCTCCTGATGACACCAGGGTTTTGGCCACTGTGTGACACAGAGTGTTGGACTGAATGGGCCATTGGCCTGATCCAACATGGCTTCTCTTATGTTTTTATGTTCAACCAAAAGGACAAAACTGGAGCAGCTTGGGTAATACAAAATAGATCAAGAGCTATATTGGATAAACTACTATCAAAATATAAAGTAGGATTTATACTTTAAGCTTGAATCTGTTCTATCCCAATTTAAATATCATGGTTTCCCCCCAAAAAAACTCTAAGAGTGGCAGTTTAGTGAAGGTTATTGGGATTTTTCTGATGAATAACCTGGGCCAACACATAGAATCTGCGTTCCATAGAGCAACCTGGGGAGAGGATCAAACTGTTAAAGGAGTTATTTGGAAGGCTGAGGCCACAAAATTATTTTTTCATACTGGTCCACAAGGCTAAAGAAGACCATCATAACACCGAGTCAGGCTGTGCATTCCAGTTGGTTGATCATCATGACCAGTGCAGAACTGTTGGGTGGAGGGAGAATGAAGTTTTCAACCTTTTCATCAAACATTTCTCATGTTCCTGTTTGTGCTCTATAGCACTGATTTGAGCAATGGTAGCCTACCACCTGAATACTCCAGGTGACTCTTGCTGTATATAGTAATTTAACTCCTCTTGAGACCTGACTACCTAACTTGGATGTTCTCCTGCATTTAGTACAATGCTAAATGCAAATGCAACTTGAAGCATCATTCTGCCTACTGCAATTGAATGGGCTTCTGGAATTTTCACCGGTAGAAGCAAAGTCTGCCTTGGAGCTGGCAGGGCACTTGTGGTGGAACCATATCAGAAGCAGTTTATGGTCATAAACAGAGATGGGCATTACCTACCCCCTCAAAAAAAAAACCCCTAACTGCTGTTATAAATAAATGATCACATTCAAACTTGCTAATCTGAATGCTTACATCCAAATGCCATTATTTAGAAGGTTATAAATCTTACACACATCATAAAGAAATGGAAAGTCTGAATCATTCTATAGCTTGTGCTACCTCATCACCATCTTAAGATTAAAAGGGGAAAATGTGCTTGGAAAATTAGAACATGAACCCCTGAAAGGGTTCAGATGCAAGATTTAGTGATGGGTATCAATGTTTTATTTTCAGATGTGCCAACTGGGACGATTCAAATAGGAAAGCAGCAGATGCAGTAATTCCCAAACAGTTTGCTGAGGGAGCACAGTGGTATAAAGCACCAGAACTGCTAGCATGCCAGAAGTAACATATATTTCCCATGAATCTTAAACACCCATTCTCAGACCAGGGTACCTACCGTGTTTGTGCATGATTCACTGATCTAGGCTTGCATTCTTGCAAACAGGAAGCACCCCCAAAATCAAAGTGTTACTAAGAGACCGAATGACATGGGAAACTAGCGTTCCATGAGTGGAATTCCAGAAGAATCGGGCCCTAAAAAGAACTAGGGTGTGTGTGGCTATCTTGATCACTGGTCAGAGAGAGAGAGATATGTTTTAATCTCTGTCAAGTATTGACTCAACGCCGTCTTGTAAGTAACAGTGAATTAGCTTTATTGGTTTCAAACAGGAACAGTGAAGAACACACAACAACAAACAGTGGAGCAGGGCTCCTTTTAAACTATCCCGGGCTGGTGTAGCCACGCCCTAGACCAGTTAAAGAACAATGGCATTACAAAGATAACATCCAATCAGATCAGTTCCCTCCTGAACATTTCTCTGCACTCTGATTGGGTACATTCATACATTAGCCAATAGGATTGTTCCAGCTTACAATCCTTGTCCAGGTCTTAAACTTTACATGGAATGTAATAAAGACATAACAATCTCCATTAAGAAAAAAGATAAGAGTGTATATTGCACTTGTCTTATTTC
>NW_015165235.1:1423663-1423847 GCF_001447785.1 Gekko japonicus
CTTAGTTCCCTACAGAAATAAAAGCAGTAGGAAAGCAGCAAAGTTAAATCCCCGCTATTCTGGATCTTATTGCCTTTAACAGATATGTTTGCATGAATTGTTCTGGGGTTTTTTCTTTCCTCGTTCTAAAATCCCAGCCCAACAGCATTATTTTGTCTTCCTAGCAGGGCTATTTTTGGGCAGG
>NW_015165235.1:1423999-1468834 GCF_001447785.1 Gekko japonicus
TTAAATTCCCCCCCTGTGCCTTCCCTGGCCTGTCCAAGGGCCGGCTTGCCCAGGCTCCCTGCAGCCGCAGGCCCCCGGGGAAAGCCAAAAGAAGGCAGTTTAAACTTCCTTCCGTTCCCTCCAAGGGGGGCTTGCCTGGGCTCCCCACAGCCACTGGGCACCCGGGCAAGCCAAGGGAAGGCATGGGGTGTGGTCTAATATGCTAATGAGCTGTACTGTCAGGGGTATGGCCTAATATGCTAATGTGTTTCTGCTGTTGGGTGTGGCCTATTATGCTAATGCAGTCCTGCTGGGCTTTTTCTACAAAAAAGCCCTGCTTACTAGGAATCTTTGCTGTTAGTTTCAAAGGTTATCGTGTCTTGCAATCCACTCACTGATTGCCTGGACGTTTTTCTCTCATACTTGTAATCCACCTTGAGCCCCAGTGAGAAAGGTGGACTAAAAATGAAAATAATAATGAAAATAAATTAATAAAAGCCACCTGAGGGTGAAATTGTAGGCCAGTTAAGGCTTATGCACTGCAGAGCCCTTAAGATTTCTCCTCTCTGTCTTCTTCACTTTAGAATATTGGCGTCTCACTTACATGTATTTATGATGTGTACCTGTTCGTTAAATAACTTGCTCAGAAGCACAGGAGTATCTATTGTAACTATTCCTTAGTCTAACACACTGTTCCACTGGTGTAAAACTGTGTTGTTCAATGAACTTCTCAGCCCTGCATTTGTATTTCTAGTTCAATGTGTTTAGTTGTTCACACTCAATTTTACTGATGGTTTCTATCAGGGATTTTTTTGTAGAAAAAGTCCAGCAGGAACTCATTAGCATAATAGGCCACACCCAACAACAAACTCATTAGCATATTAGACCACAGTGCAGCTCATTAGCGTATTAGACCACTCCCCCTGCCTTCCCTTGGCTTGCCCGGGCGCTCCGCGGCTGCGGGGAACCCAGGCAAGGGAAGGCAGTTTAAACTGCCTTCCTTTGGCTTGCCCAGGTGCCCCACGGCTGCGGAGAGCCCAAGCAAGCTGGCCCTTGGACAGGCCAAGGGAGGCATTTAAATGCCTCCCCGATCCTTCCAGTCCCCCCCCTGGCCTGCCCACCTTGGAGTCGCCGGGGGGTCACTCTCCAAGCCTTGCCTCTGTAGCCACACAGGCAGAGGTTTTGGCTGTAGTGGGCGTGGCCAACTCTGAAGCCAGCCGGAACTCCGTTCCTGTGCGTTCCTGCCCAAAAATAGCCCTGGTATCCTTATTATACTGTTCAATATTTCAATTCTGTATACTTGAATGCTTGTACTCTGTTCTATTGAAAGGCAGTAATATTATATGATTAAATAAAATATTTAAATTTTTAAAAAGAAGGACAGGAGTATAAGCTATTCAGAGGACAAGTATATCTTCGTGCATATTCTAAAATCAACAGGAGTTGAGGGGCATTTTCCAACCATCTTAAATTCAAGAGTTCTAGTCCATGACATTTTATGCTGGAATAAAATGTGTTGCTTGTCTTTACTGTGCCACACGACTCATGCTTATGTTTGCTGCAACAGGCTAGCACAGTTATGCAGGAACATATTGAGAGGCAACAATGGCCCTAGAGAGAGCCCTGCCACCCAGTCCACCCTAGGGTTGCCAGGTCCCCCGTGGACACGGGCAGGGGCTGAGGAGATAGGGTTGCCAGCTCCAGGTTCTATTTTGTCTTCACAACAATCCTGTGAGGTAGGATACGCGGAGCGTGTGTGACTGGACCGGGGTGGCCAAACCTTCTCAGCGTAAGGGCCACATAGAATCAATGTCAGATGTTTGAGAGCCGCAAAACATGAACAAATATTATACACATGTTTTTATTTTAAAATATGCACATTTGCTTTTTTATTAACATTAAATGAGACTGCCAAAAATAAACACAAAAGGGGTAAAAACAGATATTGATAATGATATTAATTTGTCCAATGATATTTATTTGTTTGCTAATAATATTTATTTGTCTAAGAGAGTGAGAAAAAGAAAGGTAGAAAGAAAAAATGAAAGAGGTGGAAAGAGAGAGAGAGAGAGAGAAACAAAGAAAGCAAATAGACGGGAGGGAGGGAGAAAAAGTATGCCTCCCCTTCACATCCCCAGCGGCACTGCTGGGAGCCACACAATATGTGTGAAAGAGCCACATGTGGCTCCCAAGCCGCAGTATGTTCACCCCTGGACTGGACCAAGGTCATCCAGCAAAGTTCCATAACATTGGGGATTTGAACCTGGGTCTCCCGATCCTAGTCTGAAACACTAACCACTATACCATACTATCTTTTGTGGGGTGACAGCTGTTGAACAGTACCAGGCAACTAGGTTTGGGTGACTTAAGCAAGTCGCATGGTGCCATGTTGCCTGGCGGTTGCTGTCAGGCCTGGTCCCAATGAGTCCTCCCTCAAGGGCCAGAACAGTCCTGGAAAGGTCCTTATTCCTCCCCCTGGCTTTCATTGACAGAAATCAAGGGCTGAAGATGGGCGACACTGTTGTGTTTTCCTAGTAATGGCCACTGAGGGCATTTGTTTTGCTAAAGTTACATGTGCTGCTTCTATTATTAGGGGGGATTAACCACCAGTGTTGTTTGTTTTAGGGGACAGAGTTTTCTGCTAGACTTGCCAGACCCCCTGGTTTGGCAGGGAATGCCCAATTTGGAGGGGCTCCTTCCTGTCCACCAGCCAGCAGGTGGGCAGGGGATGCCCCGCCCCCAAGAGTGATCATCTGGCCTCCTCCCCACCTCTTCCCAATAGTGGTTAAAGACATCCACTGGGGAGAGGCAGGGGCTGTGCACCTGCACTCCGATCCCCGAATTTGGGGCTTGGAGTGCAGGCATGCGTGGCCTCCACCCTAGCCCTCTAAAACTTAATATAGTTTAAACCACATATCCACATCTTGTATCTTCAGTCTGGGATGTGCAGACAAAGAAATGCTGCTTGCAGCATACTCATCCCAATTTTTCCTCTGGTAAATAGGTTTGGCAGTTGTATTGTCTCCAAAACCTGAAAAACTTGCTTTATCAGGCAGAATCATGGGACAAAAAAGAAGTTCTTGTTCAACAGGTTAAAAGGGCAAAATTTGAAAAGCATCAGAAATAGTAGAACAGCATACATCTGGCTTCCAATCTGAGTTTAGTTTTCTTATAACTTTTGTAACACCGTGCCTTGGCTTGTGTGTTAAAAGAGATGATGTATTTCCTCCAATTCATTATTTGCACTGGGCTACTGAAGAAAAAAAATCATGAACTGTGTAACATATAATATTATTTGTGCCAGGAATAACAGTGCACCTGTGCCTCATTAGCTGATGGAAAACCGTACCCCAAGGAAACAGCAAGGTGTCAACATGAAGCATTTCAGCCTTCTGAGTAACAGAGATGCCGCTTTGACAAAAGCGGATGGACCTCCTGGAAATGTTGTCAGTATGCTTACATATGGCTGCATTACCATCTCCTACATTTAGCCTAAGCCATATGGCAGGGGTGTCAAACACATTTGTTATGATGGCCGGATCTGACATAAATGAGACCTTGTCAGGCCAGGCCATGTGTGTCATAAAATGTAATGCCAGGTAGCGGAGATATAATCTTTATAAAGGACACCGAAAACACAATTAAAGAAGTTTTTAAACTTAAAACATGCTTAAATCATTAGCACTCTTGCAATATTTTGTTTATTTAACAGTCTCTGATAACTGAGACCTCTCGCTCTGAGTTATTGCATCAAAATCTGGAGACAATGTCTGTGCTATAGCAATCTTGAGTATGCTGTGCAGGTGTTGTTCAAGTGTGTATCTGTAAGTTGCAAACATACTTTTGATTTCTTGACATTCATTACAGAAATCTCATGGTCAGTGCTCTGAGCCTAAGACCCAGGGGTAAACATGAAATGGCTGGGCATTGCAAGCGTTTGTACTTAAGTTACTTCGTGTGCTGGTCAAGAACATATGAAGGCACTATGACCCAGGCTGAGGGCTATGTGTTTGTCTACAAATCCATAGTCTTCCCCAGAGAAATAACTACAACTCCTATGAGGCAGTGCAAGAACAGAGAGAAGCTTTACATGACCTTTATGAATCTTAAGGGAGCATTTGATTCAGTCAGCTGAAGCAAGCTGTGGGAGAAACTGGTGGGCCAATCCATTGACAAAAGACTACTGAGGCTAATTAAGACCCTATATACCAGTACAACTGCCCAGGTCAATTGTGATGATGAGGGACAACTCTCAGAGGATTTCACCATCGAAATGGGTAAAGCAAGGTTGTCCGCTTGCTCCCCTTCTCTTTAATTTATATCTAAATGACTTGATGTCACTTCTTTCTTCTGCAGAGTTTCATGCCCCTAGATTAGCTTCAAAAGAAATACCCTTGCTGCTGTATGCCAATGATTCAGTTCTTATCTCCCACACCAAGACTGGCCTGAAGAGACTCCTGAGATGTTTCTCAAACTATCACCTAAATGAGGAGTTGCAAATAAACTATAACAAATCTAAAATCTTGATTTTTTTCTAAAAATGGCAAACTGGGACTTTCCAAATGAACTATAGCAAACTCAGACACTGAACAAGTCAGGGATTTCTTCTACCTGGGGATTGTTTTTTCTTCAAACCTCTTCTGGTCTCACCAGGGTCAATTTGCTCTAAATAAGGTTAAGCCTGCTCTGGAGCAATATTTTGCTTCTTTACAGGGGGAGGAAGATATATCCTTGGTGCAATTCAGGTGTTCCAACTCTAAAATAATAACCCAGTTACTATATGATGTCACTATCGGGATTTCAGTGATCTCATAAGCTTTTGACTATCCCCTAAGTCAATTTATATGTAGGATAATAGGAGTCTTTCATTGCATCTCTGAGCTGAACTCAGCCAAAGTAATTGGAAGCCAGAGGTATGGCAAGCTGCCAATCTTGTTGGTTGAAGTCACATGGCAGCCCGGTTGAAGTCACATGGCGGCCCAGGGCTCACCTAGGGCATACAGGTTGTTTCAGCAGTTGGGTGAATGGGTAGCCCCAGTGTCTGGTTGGGGGGTGCCAATGGTGACTGAGTTGGCTAGAACAGAGTGGAGGTGGCCACAAAACCTGGTTGAATGCTACAGGTTGGGAGTGAGCTGGCCGCACTGGTTCTGCCTGAACTGTCAGTTGCACAGTAGGGAGCAGTGCCAGTGCTGGGTGCCCAGCTGGGTAACAAGTCACCAAGCAAAGGGCCCTCCTCCAGACCTAGAGGTCGGGAGGTGGCCAGCGAGGAGAGGGCAGGGCAATGATAGCTGCTAGGGCTGGGTAGGGAAAAGTCATCTTGGAGGAGCTGGGCTGGAGCCAAAAAGACACCTGGCCACACAGGAGGTCTGGGACCACAGTAAAAGGGAGAGAGAGTTCTGCAGGTAAGACCAGGGATGGGCAGGCTACTAGGCAGGGAACCAGTCAGGGTCTGTCCCTCCCAATAGAGCCAGGGAACACCTAAGAATAGTTGGGGTCAGCACAGGAAGGAGAAGTTGCAAGTCTGAGAGCTCAAGGGGGCAGAAAGGCGTGGTGCACTGATCCTGGGTGCTGTTAACCACAGAATTCATTGTCTGCCTGTCCCAGTTCCCAATGAGGACTGGCAATACATCATGGCAGAGAAATCCCCATTCCCGGACAGCCAAATTGTAATGTATCCAGCTCCGACCACGTGCGCAGCTAGGTCGCCACACGGTCATGCGAAGCGGCTGAGCTTTGCTCTCAGGAACAATGGGCCAAGCGGATCCTAGCCCACTCCAATCGGAGGGCTAGGCTCCAGGCCAAGAGCCTATGAAACTCTTGGCCACTGTAAATAGCATATGACTGTTGTAGGGGTGTGTTTGGGGTGTGGGTTGTTTGCCTTTATAAACCGGCCTGCGAGCCGGTAGTTCTTGTCTTTTTCTGAGCTGAATAAAGTATGAGAGCTGAAATCGCTAGTAAGTCTCAGTACTTTTCACACACCTAAATTATTTGTTATCACCTGCAAACCCCGCTGATGCAGTTTTCACATCAGCAGACTACAATCTGGAACACAAAACACTAAAACACTAAAAATGACAACCATAAAAAAGATTAAAAACAAGTTGATTTTTAAAAGGTAAAGGTTTGCCTTGCTCAAAAGCTAGTCGAATCCAACTCTAGAGGGTGGTGCTCATCTCTATTTCCAAGCCAAAGAGCCAGGATTGTCGGAAGACGTTTCCATGGTCATGTAGCCGGCATGACTAAACGCCAAGGTGCATGGGATGCGGTTACCTTCCTACCAAAGTAGTACCTATTCATCTATTTGCAATTTCTTGCTTTCGAACTGCTAGGTTGGCAGGAGCTGAGGCCAGAGATGGAAGCTCACTCCGTCACATGGCACTCAGGTCTCGAACTGCCAAACTATAGGCCTTCCGGTCTGCAGCTCAGTGTCTTAACCTCTGAGCCACCGCAGCCCTTAAGTTATTTTTAGCCACTTAAAATTTTGGAAAACAATCTTTTCTCCACATGTTAGTGGGAAGCAAGTGGATATCTTGAATATAGGCAAACCCTAAAAAAACTGGACATTTATAAACCACTTGACATCCCTCTCCTACAAACCTACAAAGGAGAGGACTCTTCATCTGCTTGGGCAATCCCTTCCACTGTTGGACTGCCGTACAGCATTTCTTAATATTTAGTTCCATCCTCCTGTCTTGAGTTAATTGTTCCCTGTTTTTCTTTCTTCTTGCATCCTTAAGTACTGGATAACTCTCCCTTTTTACTTAACATGATCTTAGGCTGTATTCTGCTGCCTACCCAGCCCCCTTTCTCCCCTCTCTGTCCATCACCTTAAACCACAGCAAACTAATCACATTTTCTGGAACATGTTCCGAAAACAGCTATGGCTTTAAAAGAAGAATTCCAGCCACTTGCTGGCCCAGAGAATGTCCCTCCAGCATCACCTCCTGCTGTGACTACAGGTGCTCCTCTTTAACCTTTCCCTCTCTTGCAGAATCCATCCCACCTCTTGCAATGCTTAGTGATCCATAGCCACGGTCTCCTCTTGGGTACACATCTCAAATTCTGCAATTAACTCCTTGGTAAAACAGCTGCAAATGTTCTGAAACAATTGGCCTGAGCTCCCTTCAAATATGGATTGGATTTTATTTTTAGAGGACAATCATATGAAAGGCACATTAAAGAGGGTTACACCTTTTAATGAGGTTTCAGCTTATTAAACTATCATCTCAACTGGAAAAGTTACAGATGCTCAACCAAGCACACGGGAGCCTAAACTCAGTTTTAAAAAAATTAATGAAACAGATACAGATCTGCTGCCTGTCTTTCACAGCATATTCCTATCACAGAATGGCTTGGAGGCCTGAAAGAGAACACAAGATGGACACTCCAGAAGGGATACAAATGATAAAATCTTTGTCCCCTTTAAAACTTAGATCTGAGAAAGCCACTTCTCTTTTCACAATTCTGCCCTAGAATGCTGCAAATGGGGGTGAGGGGTGTGGATCCTGCCTAGAATTTCCATGGCTGCAAGGAGGAAGGGTGGTTTTTGCCAATTCCCTGTTCTCATGGCAACACTCCTTGAAACCCTGCTCCTGGGGGACAAGGGACTCCCAGGAAAAGCTTGATGGGATCATAGATCTCCTGCAGAAGATCTCCCACAGAGATCACACACACACACACACACACAAATCACCCCTCCCTTACATCCTCACAAAATTCTAGGCAAGTTTCAATCTTGTGCGTGGGCCTGTAACACGAATTCCTTGCCAATTACGATTAGGGATACTGGTTTTTATATATTTAGATATTTCTATCTCAGTTTTCTACCCAATGGGGATCCAAAGCTGCTTGAAACATAACTGTCTAACTCTGTGAAGCAGGTTAGGCTGAGAGAGTGTGTGACCAGCAACATGCCACCCAGAGAAATTCCATGGCCAGGTGGGGATTTGAACCTGAGCTTAATCTGACCCTCCAATCACTACACCAAGCTGGCTCTCTTTTCTGCTCAGGACCATGGTGATTAGCTCCATCCTCATGCTTCCGGGCCATTAAGTATTACAGAAGCACTGGGGCATGACCCACAGAAAAATAGCTCCCACAGTGCTAACATAATGTTTCAAGGGGCCCCTAGAAATCACCACAAAGGATTCTCTGATTGTCCTGCGTGTATCGAAGGAACAAACTACGCTGCATCCATTTGTACCCAAAGGCCCTCTTTAATCGACACAGTCGTCCGTCCCCGTCCCCCCCGCCGCCCAAGTTCAAAGATATACGAGACTCTCTCAGGTTCATTCGAGTCCTGCTGGCCTGAGGTATCCCGCTTAAGAAACAGCTGAGATTCCCCATTCTGTTGCCCTTGGCAAGGCAACAGTTGCAACAAGCGATCCTTGGGGAAGCCAGGGGAGATATTGGATACCTTACATTCTGCTGGTCATTTTCTATTACAGTTTCTGTCAAGTCCAGCAGAGCACGTGGACCGTCTTGAGGGAAATAAATCTATGGCACACTTGAAGGAACCGGTCCAACACTATATTGCTGGCTGAACACCAAGAGCCTGCTTCACACTCAGTAACAGCTTGTGCCCTTACTAATAACTGATCCTAGCAGCACTGCTGGGCTTCTCGGGTTACAGCCACAGACAGGTTTAAAGGGACAAAGCATAGCAACCAGTTCTGTTCAAGCTGCTGTCGAACCATCTGTCTTATAAGTGTTCACAGGCTTTGAAAACACTGCTGGGTTTTCCCCCCCACCCCCGCTCCAAGTCAAAGCACTGTAGGAGTACTTTACACGTTGGATAAAGGCAAACAGAAACATATTTGATAGTTATCCCTTGATTTTCATATTGTAGAATTCATGCCACTCTCCTTGATCGTTCTAGGCCTTTCTCCCACGTCCATTAAATTGTTCAGAAAATTTTCGTTTTGCCCTGAAGGGATGCAGATTTCATCGCTATCGGTAAGAAACCAATACTTCACTGTAACCAGCTCAGGGGTATAATGATGCCATTGTGCACTTATGCATTGATACATGAGCAAAGTTTGAGTCCAGTGGCATCTTTAAGACCAACAAAGTTTAATTCTGGGTAGAAGCGTTCGTGTGAAGAAGTGTGCATGCAGATGAAAGCTTCTACCCAGAATTAAACTTTGTTGGTCTTAAAAGTGCCACTGAACTCGAACTTTGCTCTGCTGCTTCAGAACAACATGGCTACTTACCTGAATTTATCTGCACTGATAAATGGTCATTCAGCAAAACATTTTGCTTACATGTTGCCTTTTGGAGACATTTGGTTAGAACACATTTCATTTTATATATGACCAAGGGAGTAGTTGTTCAAATTGCTTACTAGGACCGGGGTGGGGGGCTGGGTTCAGATCTTCACTCAGCCAAACTCATTATGAGAGCTGGGGCCAATCACTCTCACATATGTCACCTTGGGGTTGAGTTCCACACCTACTCAAGGCACCTGTAATACCTTTGTGGGAGGCCTTAGCTGTTGGCAGAGTTCAGAAATAATCCAATTCACGCTTTGGAGTTTGCTTTCACTGAATTTACTGCAACACGATTTTTAAAAGAAGTCAATAACTGACTACAGTCCATTAATACAACCGAGAGACCTTCAGAGCACAAACACTAACACATACTAACACACAGGAGAGAGAGAAAATAACAAGAGGTAGGCTGAACCACAAGAGAAAAAATTCAATAAAATCTAAAAACTAGAGAATGCTCCCCAGCTCCCCCTAGGGTACAAGCGGACAAGTGAATTCTTTCTGCAGTATTTACAGTAATTAGACTCTTAGCAGGCTATTGCTTCTCCAACACCCCTTTTTGACAGCATGTCTATTATTCCACCATGTTTAATTTTGCTATAACGGTCCAATGGCAGTCTCCAGGTAATAATTTTGTAAGAGCGTCCACAGTAATTTCTTCAGTTACTGCATGTTAATGAGTCACAGAATCACAGAGTTGGAAGGGGCCATACAGGCCATCTAGTCCAACCCTCTGCTCAATGCAGGATCGGTCTAGACTCTAGAGTATCCCTGACAAGTGTTTGTCCAGACGTTGCTTAAAGACAGGGGGAGTTCAACACCTCCCTAGGCAGCTGATTTCACTGTTGCACAACTCTTACTGTAAACATTTTTTCCCTAATGTCCAGCGGGTACCTTCCCATCCTTAATTTAAACCCATTATTGTAAGTCCTATCCTCAGCTGGCAACAGGAACAGCTCCCTGCCCTCCTCTAAGTGACAGCCCTTCAGATACTTAAAGAGAGCAATCATGACCTCCCTCAACCTCCTCTTCTCCAGACTAAACATTCCCAAGCCCCTCAGCCTTTCCTCATAGGGCTTGGTCTCCAGGCCCATGATCATCCTTGATTCTGCATATCTTTCAGAAGATGATACTTAACATCAATGTGTTTAGACCGTGGGTTGAGCTTTTTAGTCTGTGACAATTTTATACACCCTTCATTGGCCACAAAGATTGTTATTATTGGTTCAGGTCTATCCAGCCCTAAGTCTAAAATTAACTGGTGAATCCAGATAACCCCTTGGCATGCTTGTGCAGCTCCAACACATTCTGCTTCTATTGAAGAAAGTGCTATAGTTGTCTGTTTTCAACTTGCCCAGCTTAATGGTCCCTTCTCCATACTGAGACAGATATCCACTGGTGGACTTCCTATCAGTGGTGTCACCAGCACAATCAGGGTCCACATATGCTTTCAGTAGTCTAAAATTAACTGGTGAATCCAGATAACCCCTTTATTGGTTCAGGTCTATCCAGCCCTAAGTCTAAAATTAACTGGTGAATCCAGATAACCCCTTGGCATGCTTGTGCAGCTCCAACACATTCTGCTTCTATTGAAGAAAGTGCTATAGTTGTCTGTTTTCAACTTGCCCAGCTTAATGGTCCCTTCTCCATACTGAGACAGATATCCACTGGTGGACTTCCTATCAGTGGTGTCACCAGCACAATCAGGGTCCACATATGCTTTCAGTTCTGGATCTGCAGTTGCTCATAGCTGCAGCTTCAGTTGGCTTGTTCCCTTCAGATACCACATCACCCTTTTCACTATGATCCAGTCTGCCTAGCTAGGTGCAGAAACTTTCCTAATCAGAAATCCTACAGCAGCACTTATATCTGGTCTAGACACTGTGGCTAGATACAATAGTTTTCCAATTGCCTTATGATATTATTATTTGACAGTGCTTCTTGACTGCTGTCATTTTTCAGCTATCCTACATCCATGAGTGTTTTCAACTCTTTTGCAGCTTTCATTCCAAAATGCTCCAGCATCTCAGTTATTTTTTGTTTCCAACTAAGGAGATAGGTCCTGTCAGCTTCTCTTTTATCTGAGTACCAAGGTAATATGTGACATCTCCCAGTTGTTTCACTTCAAAAATTTGATTCAACTGGTTCACAGCCCCCTTCTTGTTCAAAACAAAGTATTATGTCATCCACATAAATCAGGATGTATGTCCATCGGTTATCTTGTTTTCTGGTGTACAAACATGGAGCTACTTTGCCTCTTATGAATCCTTTTCTGGTGAGTGCTGCATTTCATTTCTCATTCCATACTCTGGCTGTTTGCTTCAGACCATAAATATTCTTTTGGAGTTTACATACAAGAGTCTGGTCTTCTGATTCCTCAAAGCCAGGTGGCTATTTCATGTAAATATCTTCTGTAATATCATCATTCAAAAAGATGGTTATGTTTAAATGTTTGACATGCATTCCCTTTCCAGCTGCTATGCTGTAAGGTTCTTATAATGGGATACTTTACTACTGGAGCAAATGTCTCATCGTAATCCTCACTATGTTTTGGGGAATATCCTTTTGCAACAAGTCTAGCCTTATACCTTTCAGTTTCCCCTTCTGCATTATATTTAATTTTGAATGACCATTTGCATCCTATAGTTTTGTGCTCAGGTGACAATTTGGTGAGCGTCCAAATCTTATTCTGAAATAATTGTATCTCTTTTGCCGCTGCCTTTCTCCATATTCTGGCTTCAATTTCAGGCAACTTGGAGATATTTACCCAAGACAAGGGCTCAGTTATTTTCTCAGTTTTAACTATATAGGATAGTCTGCAAGGTGGTATACCTTTAGTTGCTTGGGTGTCTGAGGGTTGTAACTTTGCTTGGTCCTGTTTCCTCTTGAAAACCTGACATGTCTGTGCTGAATTCCACCTCTGCTTTGCTTGTTCTTGCTGTCTCTTGCTCACTTGTTAATAAGTTTTATTTAACTTCTGTGGATTTCATCAGACTTACTCCTGGGGTGTCAACATATACTGTACCACTTATTGTAACCTTGTCTGTCTTCAGGAATAAAATTCTGTACCCTTTAGAGCAATCACTGTAACCCACTAGTATTCCTTCCATGGCTCTATTGTCCAGCTTTTTGCGTTTTCACTGGGAATGCATAGGCTTTGCATCTGAACACTCTGATGTGCTTGATGCTTGACTTTGATCCATGCCATAGTTTGTATGGAGTGCTGCCACCAGGTATGGCCATTTACCCAATAGTGAGAGAGTGGGGAGGCGCTCCAATCTCTGGTTACCATGCATTGTCAGGCAAGGTATGTTTTGATTGGCTCGGAGTTGGGCATCCCACTCCAGCCTCTTCTATTGACCATGTGTCATGTCAGGGAAAGCTTTTGATGTGCTAATGTACTGGGCATAGCTCATCCCATGCTTGGGAAGGTGCCGGCAAGTTGCTCTCTCCTGGCAGAGGTGTCAAAGTGTCTTGTATATGGAGATGCGGCCTGGCCATCTGGCAAGCCATTTGCACAGGTGACAGGAATCACGCGGTAGTGTTACCAGCTAGGGCCATCTGGCCCAAGCAGGGAGGATTTTAGAAAAGCCTTTTTCTATACATACACCCCTCCCATTTAGTATGGGTCATCATAGGTCTAGGAAGCCTGAGTTCAGGCAACCCCACTCTGACTCAAAACTCAGTTTAGGAAATGCTACCGTATCTTGACTTCCATTGCTTGTACACAAAGATGTGCCAAGAACTGCTGGCCCCACCTGAATTACCCCACACTATATAGCAGCTGGATTCAGCTAATTCTGCCCAACATCAAAGGATCTCCCTCCTCAAACCCTTCTGACATAGCCAGGAAGTGGCTGGATTGGGTATATTCCCTTCATTATCAGATGCTTCATGGTGTTCACCAATAATTATCTATAAGGTTCTCTGACAATAACTGGCACTCACTGGGAGATAGACTGGGCAAGGACAAGCAGACACCATCGTTGCACATGATTTGATGTAATTTTCAGATTTCCCTCTAGGAATCACCAGAAACTCTATGGATGTGACTTCACTTCCAGCCTCTTCCCTGTCTCAGGGTGTACTGCCATGAGCACAACTGGGGCCAGCCCAGGCTTGTCATCGCCAGCTGGGGGCTGGTTGATGAGGGCCGCTACAGTGCTGCTCACCCCAAAGTCCTGGCCCTTCCCTGCCAGTTTGCCTCACTGCCTGGCCTCCTCCTGCACTCCAGGTGAGCACGTATTTAGGAAAAGGGAGAACGGTGCGTAAAGTTTAAATGGGGGAGGACAAAGGAGGGAGGGAGACAGGCAAGGACAGCCCAATTCTCTTTACTCACAAGAAAGACCAATGGGACTTGTCCCCCAAAGATGCATGGATGTGATCGCAACAGGGTTGGAGACAGTTCCTTGGAATGATAGCAGGGGGAAGGGGATGGCATTTGGACAAGGGAGCTCCAGCCTCCCAGAGAATGGGAAAGAGGAGTCCGTTTTGATGAGGAGAGTGAGAGATCTGCACCAAAGCCAGTGCATTGAACCGGGATTTTGATAGGCGGTAGGCAATCAAGTTGCAGAGAACAAACCGGAGTGCTTCTAAAGAGAGGTTTGGGGTACACAATTTACACAGGTGCAGAATGGCTGGAGAACTGGGGCGAAGTTAGTAGGTGCAGAAGGGTCCTTCTAGGGGTTGGAAGTGGGTTCCGTTGTTGTGATAGTTGATAATGACCATTCAATACCCCACCTTTTGACATGGCGAGTTCTCCACCCCATCTCAGTGGTAGGTAGCCTGTGCTTCTGGCAGCGTTGCCGAACATTTTTTTTGTAAAAGTCTTGGGTAATAAAATAAGTGGCCAGTTTGGGTTGGCCCTGAAGTTCTGTAGAGTGTCTAGCTGGAAGACCACATCGCGTTTCATTGCCTGTATCTGGTTGTGTACGAAATATCACCTCCCCACCCCCGCAACAGTCAAAACCTCTGATGGCAAAAAACAGGCTTTAGTAACATTCCAGAGTATGAGTTCCCCTGGAATCATGGGACTTGCTCTCAAGTAGAGGTGTTTAGGGTTGATCATAAGGGAGGAGAGGGATAGTTGTATAGCCACCTGCATCCCAAAGCATACTGATGTTTGCTTTAAGATGTGTGCTGATTGTTTAGCTTGAAATGCAGGGTTGATTTTTGCTCTTGGTTGCCTTGTTGTTGCCAGTGGTTGAACTGGGGTTTCTGTTGTGAGCAAGGAATGACCCTGGATCTACTACAGCATAAATCCTATGTGCATGCACCTATATGTATGCCCCATTGAATCTACAAGTGAGTGAGCATCAGGGACACAGCAATAACGTTGGGCCGTTGGGCTACAGGTTGATGATGCATTGCAAAGCTCTTTTATCCTTCTCTGTATCTTCAAATATTGCGACCCTCCAACAGAAGAGACCTGTGGGGGGCTTTTGACATGTGAAAGAGTTGCTATTTCAACTGCCTTTTGTTTGAGTGTGTGGAGTTTGTTTGTGACAGAGAGTAAATTTTGCTGAAATGTTTTTTTTTTAATGTAGGCTCACTCACAACTTTAATCCCAGTAGGTCTTTTGGCTCATGAAGTAGAATTTTGACTCGCAAGACTCTGCAGCTTAGGGGGGAACATTGCTAATATGAGGCCTAATTAAACCAAAAAAATTGCCCCACCCTAAATATAACAGCAGTAAGCAGGTGAGAAAGGACCCCACCTCAGCCAACCTGGCAGAGCCTCCCCAAAATGCTCAGTCCCTAAACAACCAATTAATTCTACACAGGGGGAAACCAGATGGGAAAGGCCTGTTGATGAAGGACAGCATGGCTCAAACAACAATGCCTTGGCCCTTTTCCCCATGGGCCGCACTGTACAAGGGGCCAGTGGCCAGTCACCTCTGCCCAAAAGGTGCCTCATCTTCATTGCTGCTAAAGATGGTGTGCCCAAATGCCAGCTTCCACTCCCATTCAGGTCAGGAACAGGACTTCTTTGAGCCCAGCTGACTTCTCAACATTATTCTGAGGATAAAACTAAGGAGGGCCGTACTATGTATACTCCATGAAATGTAAACAGATTCTTCTCTTTTATATAGAATCCTGACGGAGTAATTTAGGGGAAGTATTCATCTTAACCAGGGCTTTTTTTCTGGGGAAACATGCTGGAATAGAGTTCTGGAACCTCTTTGAGAAAATTCTTTATAAAACATTCAAAGGTTCGTGAGTTTTCAGTATACAGACTGAAAACTTCATTTCCCTCTTGAGAGTTCCGGCACCTCTTTTTCGACACACACACAAAAAGCCCTGATCTTAACTGTTGACATTCTGCCCTTCACTGACAACTTCAAATTGCTCCTTAAGTCACAACCAATTTTCCTCAACAATTTGTCAAAAATATTTTCTCACATGCTTTCCATATTCTGAGCTATGCATTCTCAAGTATGTAACCTTCCTTTTTTTCCGGTGTTACGTTTTATAATGCTCCAACTTCTGTTTTTCCTTGGTCATTAATATATACACCAATGATTTCTGACTTCTGCTAATTCATTGAGAGTACAGAGACCTGACTAAACATATTTACTGTTTTCTTGCCCTGACCTGGATAGCCCAGGCTAGCCTGATCGTTAGATCTCAGAAGCTAAGCAGGGTCGGCCTTGGCTAGTATTTGGGTGACCTTCAAGGAACACCAGCGTCATGAGGCAGAGGCAGGCGATGGCAAACCACCTCTGAAATTTTTGTTCAGGAGAAGTGGAATAAATGTTTTAAATAAATAATAAGTGATTTATGTAGTTTGGACATCAGTTCTAGTCTAGAAGCTGCGGTGGCTCAAGTGGTTAAGACGCTGAACTGCAGGCTGTGGAAGGTCAGTAGTTCAGCAGTTCAAGACCCGAGTGCCGCAAGACGGAGTGAGCTCCCATCTCTAGTTCCAGCTCCTGCCAACCTAGCAGTTCGAAAGCAAGAAATTGCAAGTAGATAAATAGGTACCACTTCGGTGGGAAGGTAACAGCGTTCCATGTGCCTTGGTGTTTAGTCATGCCGGCCACATGACCACGGAAACGTCTTCGGACAGTGCTGGCTCTTCAGCTTTGAAACGGAGATGAGCACCGCAACCCTAGAGTCGGATTCGACTGGCTTTCGAGCAAGGGAACCTTTACCTTTACCTTTTTTCTAGTTCCAGGAGATCTTCAGCCCCAACCTAGAGGTTAATCCAAACAGCTGAGAAAACTAGCATCACAGAGATACCAAACATATAAATTCTGCTAGGAAAAACACCTTGTTGTCAAGAGAAATTGTTGAAATCGGGGTGAGTATATTTTTTCAGATATGGTTTTCCAAAAAAATTATTTCTTTCATACGTGTTTGTACAAGGCGGTTTTTTGTAACTATTTCCACAGTTCCAACTATGCAGCCAGAAAACTGAAGAAGTTGTTGAAAACATCTCCTTTAAGTATCTAGAACGGGTGTTTTTGCAAGGGCTGTTTTTGAAAGCGTTTTGCAAACGTGGATTCCTCCTATCAAGTTGAACTGACTATACAGACCAATACTTATCTTTGAAGGAGGAAACATTGGAATCTATACCTTGTTTATAGTTCTATTTATAGTTATAGTATGCACTTATTTAGATGTTGTGACACCACCAACTTTAAAATTGTGATAATAGAGATTGTAATTGTTAAATAGAGTTTATATATTTTGGCAATCTTTGATGGTGTTTTTCCTCGCGGAATTTGTATGTTTGGTACCGACCTAGAAGTTGGTTCCCCTGTGTTAGTCTGATTAATTATTTAAAGCCTTTATATCCTGCCTTATCTCCTCAGACTCAAGGCAGCTAAAAATACAAGGCTGACTGACCAGGAGAATACACAGTATTCAAGATCTGAACACACCACAGGTTTATACAAAAGCTTTATGATAGCAGCCATTTAAATGAAGAGAGAACATTCCTACCCTGTACTTCCCACCACCTCCTCAACTGGCAAAATAATTACTTATCTGCCTGATACCGTCATGAGCTATTACTGAAAAGTGAATGTAATCATATAGCCCCCCTTAGGTTGGTAGTAGGCCAACCGGATAGAAATAAGGTACATTATCTCCTTGCTTCACGAGACCCGGAGATCATTGAACTGACCGCTAAGTTTCTTCATGGTTTTATAAAACGGAGGAAGGACTCTGAGCATATTAATGATTCTTAATTTATAATTTTAAAAACTTAAGTTTAAAAGTTTAGATTTTAATTTATTGTACGACTTAGTTATCTTTTGTATGGTCAAATCTATCTTGTGACAACTTGAGGTATGTTATAGGCCTGACATATCCTTGGAATGGTTTAACACAATTATCCATTTTATAATCTCTATAGGACTGTATTAATACTGGGAAATGTTTATTTTAATATTGTATGCCAATAAAAGGTATTTGAAGGTTTGAAGGTTAAGGTTAATGTAATCATATACATTATAGCGGGTTGGTGCCAGTTAATTCTGTATTCATATTTGTAAAAGTTGTTTACCTGGGACCAAAATGTGTTGTATGAGCACCAAGAAATCTGAAAGAGACAGTTAATGGTTTTAGCTCTGTTTCACGAGCACCAAGAAATCTGAGACAGTTAATGGTTTTAGCTCTGTTTCATGTATAGTTCCCATCTTGTCTGAGCCAAATTTGTCTTACTTCCAACACATATACAAGCAGTAGTCAACAAGATTTACAGTTACTTTTGCACTAATGCAGCAAGAGTGAAGAGGTTAAATGAATTATGTCATTTGAAGGTCAGCACTAGCAACTGATAGACCATAGCAGTATCCATGGGTGAGGCACTACCATCTGTCACACAGCAAAAGAGGAGGGGAATAAGTATGGATGCCAGCTTTCACAGAACAAGATTAAACAAATATGTATGCATGCCTTTTTGGTTGAATCCAGAATTCTGAACCTCAGATGTTTAGAGACCTCTAGCAACCCATTCTCTCTTCCAGTTCCTGGCAACTGCAGCTCTCTTGATGACATTGTAGGCACTAGCCAATAGGTTACCATGACACTCCTGCAGTCAGGTCCCAGGTTTTACTACAAATCACAATGGCTCCATCAGCTGGGGAAGAAATTACATTTTCCCAACTCAGTCCCAGGAAAATATGATGTCCCAAGAAGGGAAGAATGACTGACCAAAAAATGTGTGGCGGGATCTCATATAACAAATGAGCAACACAACTCCTTAATGAGGTGATAGGAATGGATCGAGATGATCTTTCTTCTAACCCACTCTGGCCAGATGGTGAGCTTACCTGCACTAATGACTTTTTGATCTTCCACAGATGTAAAATGGCTTACACTCAGATTTAGCTAACATCATACAATAAGCTGCCACGACAGTAGATGAGTGTTCCTTAGCATGCATGAGAACACCACATTGGCTAAAATCAATCAGCAGCCAGTTCTGCCCCCATCTGGATCCAAACTGTAGAGAACCAACTACTGGGTTTAATCTAACAACTAAAGGTTTGTGATAAATAATATCAACTGGGATTGACTTGAATTCCTTTCCAATTGTCCAAGTATTCTTTGAAGTTATCATGATCTGCATTCCTTCCCACTATAGTCAAGGTGCATAAACCTGAGAAAATTATTGTGTGGTGATAAACTGACCTGAAAACAGTATGATTACTTGTTACGAACAAATGATGCCAGACAAATCAAATTTCCTTCTTTGATAAGGTAATGACTTTGAGAGACTAGGAAATGTGATAAGTATTCATGACATGTTCATTAAAGTCTTGAGAAATGGGATCCTGGAGGAGTTACTCTGCTTTCCGAGGGGATTTGTGAATTTTGGAGAGTAGTCGGGATTTATCAGCATCCGACCAAAAAAAGGATTATGCATTTTTCTAGGATGTGTCAATGAGGGGTTCATCATGGTTGTGAAAAGCCTTTTTCTCTACGCCAGTCACCTGTGCTCCAGTCCAGCATAAAGTGGGTGCAGTCCCTTATCAGACCACCAATGAATGCCAAAAAAATGAGTGGATGGAAAAAGTAACATAAAACACAAGTGAAAATGATAGGTGTTGATTTTAATCTAAGATGCTAATGGAATTCAGGGTTGTGGGAGGCGGGTTATGAACTCTTTTATCTGTTGCCTCAAGCACAAGGGAACTATATTGATTGACAACAGAGCCTGACACATTCTTGTTTTAGTAGTAGATCTGTGACAGTGTTCAGATCCCATGCCTTGTAGCAAAATACACCTTAGGATATGTAAAGCTGTTCATTACATTTCCATGTTTTGACTTCCCCTGTCACATAACCCTACCATCTTTTGAGCTTGACTTACTCTTTGGTCAATTTGTTTCTCTTTTAGCTTCCTCCACATCTAACCTAAACTGGGTGAACTCCTGTGCCTCTGACATGGCAAGCTTGGAACTGTATCAGATCACTGAACATATATGAAGCTGCCCTGTACTGGGTCAATACAATGAACTGTTTAGGCCAATAATATTTATTGTGATTGACAGTGGCTCTGGAAGGATCTTGACCCTTGTGCTTACCTTTCAAATGGAGATTCCAGAGATAAAATCTAGGACTTATGGCATTGAAAGCATGAGCTCCATCACTGACCTATACCCCCAATAGGTATGGCAAAGGCATATTATGCCACTGATGTTCAGGATGGTGGAAACCAAAGATGACTGTGAAGAGCTCCAGGAGGATCTCCACAAATTGGCTGAATGGACAACAATATGGCAAATGAAGTTCAGTGTTGGTAAGTGTAGGGCAGAGTTCCCCCTAAGCTGTGCTAGGGGGCACTGGCGCACAAAATTTTAGGTGGCAGCTCAGGGATTTTAGCTTCAGCTCACAAGTAAACTGAGAAGGCATTTCCCCCTCCATTGGAAACAATGGAGGATGGGGGCACCTCCTTCTGGGGTCAATAAAGTTGGACCCCCTGGTCCAATCTTTTTTAAACTTGGGGGGGTTTGAAGAGAGGCACCAGCAGCTATGCTGCAAATTTGGTGCCTCTACCTCAATGGAGAATATAGATGCTTGGGAGGGTGGACTGTGTGGCATTATACCCTGCTGAGGTCCTTCCCCTCCACAAACGCCGCCCTCCCTAGAGTCCACCCCCAAAATCTCCAGGTATATCCAATCCAGAGCTGGCAGTTCTAGACAGAGGTAAGGCAGTCAATACACTCTATTCCACATTCCCCAGAGAAGAAGGAGCCACATCCAGCCTCACTGTCTGATCATCAAAAATTACACCTTCAGAATCTTCAAACTAAACTTGCTCTGTGTATGTCCACTAGGGCTGAGCGAAAATGATAGGTGTTGATTTTAATCTAAGATGCTAATGGAATTCAGGGTTGGGGGGGGGTTATGAACTCTTTTATCTGTTGCCCCAAGCACAAGGTAACTATATTGATTGACAACAGAGCCTGACACATTCTTGTTTTAGTAGTAGATCTGTGACAGTGTTCAGATCCCATGCCTTGTAGCAAAATACACCTTAGGATATGTAAAGCTGTTCATTACATTTCCATGTTTTGACTTCCCCTGTCACATAACCCTACCATCTTTTGAGCTTGACTTACTCTTTGGTCAATTTGTTTCTCTTTTAGCTTCCTCCACATCTAACCTAAACTGGGTGAACTCCTGTGCCTCTGACATGGCAAGCTTGGAACCATTAAAACAGGTATCAGATCGCTGAACATATATGAAGCCGCCCTGTACTGGGTCAATACAATGAACTGTTTAGGCCAATAATATTTATTGTGATTGACAGTGGCTCTGGAAGGATCTTGACCCTTGTGCTTACCTTTCAAATGGAGATTCCAGAGATAAAATCTAGGACTTATGGCATTGAAAGCATGAGCTCCATCACTGACCTATACCCCCAATAGGTATGGCAAAGGCATATTATGCCACTGATGTTCAGGATGGTGGAAACCAAAGATGACTGTGAAGAGCTCCAGGAGGATCTCCACAAATTGGCTGAATGGACAACAATATGGCAAATGAAGTTCAGTGTTGGTAAGTGTAGGGCAGAGTTCCCCCTAAACTGTGCTGGGGGGCACTGGCGCACAAAAGTATTAGGTGGAAGCTCAGGGATTTTAGCTTCAGCTCACAAGTAAACTGAGAAGGCATTTCCCCCTCCATTGGAAACAATGGAGGATGGCGGCACCTCCTTCTGGGGCCAATAAAATTGGACCCCCTGGTCCAATCTTTTTTAAACTTGGGGGGGTTTGAAGAGAGGCACCAGCAGCTATGCTGCAAATTTGGTGCCTCTACCTCAATGGAGAATATAGATGCTTGGGAGGGTGGACTGTGTGGCATTATACCCTGCTGAGGTCCTTCCCCTCCCCAAACTCCACCCTCCCTAGAGTCCACCCCCAAAATCTCCAGGTATATCCAATCCAGAGCTGGCAGTTCTAGACAGAGGTAAGGCAGTCAATACACTCTATTCCACATTCCCCAGAGAAGAAGGAGCCACATCCAGCCTCACTGTCTGATCATCAAAAATTACACCTTCAGAATCTTCAAACTAAACTTGCTCTGTGTATGTCCACTAGGGCTGAGCCTTTTTAAGTTCACCCAAGAAGCCACATAGGACTCTATGACACAGTGCTGGACCATTCATTGCTTAGCTGTCTTTAATTTTATTTTATTTGGTAAACAGAGGGCTTAAAAACAAACAAACCAAAGATTAGTGATAACAGGCAGAAGACTATTCTAGAGGACCAGACATCTGTTTGTTTAAGTGTTTTCAGCTTTGGATTGCCGCATGTGCTCTCTCTTGCGCAAAGAATGTCCTGCCGCAAAACTGCCAGGGCCAGCAGAGAAAGCAAAGGGCTGAGAGCCAGAAACTTTTAAAGTCAAAACCCAGAAAGCTAGGAGTTCAGAACGACTAGTCCATAAGAGTATATAATGTCATGTGTTTTAGAAATGAAAGAGCAGAGAGACAGACACACTCATGATTTGGTTTGCTTATTTGCCATGGCACATTTGCAGTGCCTGGACTTTACATGGGGGGGGATCTTTCTACCCCCCCTAAATTTCTGCAGTGGTTCATTTGGCTACATTTAGATATATTGCATGCGAAACTGAAGTGCAGGCTTAGAAATCAAAATAGAATTAGTTCTGCTTTCTTCCTTTCCCCCCATTTGTCCAGGCACTTGCTGTGGGTACCACATTAGCCGTCCTTTGAAGAAGTGAGATACATACAGGGGAATGGAGGGAGGGAGAAGAAATTCAGAATAATGGCCTTCAATCTGAACACCAAAGTGTCATCAACAAGGTGCAGGATATGAGTTACTCACCAGGGTCTTGTTCAAATGATCCTTGGGATTGTACCTGGGGAGAGATCAGGTATGGATCTGGAGCTTGCATGCTCCCTCTGTTGTCTTCTTCACAACAGCAAGAAGTGAGGAAACCAATGCTGTATACATTTGACTGCATGCTCTCCTCAGCCCACCACTCTGCATGGAATGAGAAAGCTAGAAAAGTTCACAGAGGAGCATAGAAGAGTTTGCATGTAATTCAAAGGCCAGGAAGCCCAGGCACGTTCCCAAGGCTAGCCAACAGGTTACCCTACGGATAACCGAAGCAGGGCCCTTTGTTGGTCGTTAGCTGACTGGTCTGCAAAGTGTGTCCTATGATGCTGCTAAGGTAATCATGTCAATTCATCATTAGGCCTCCACAGATGTTCCATTCCATTCATGTTAACCAGGAGCCTGGCAGCCATGCATATCGGGAATGCAAACTGCACAATCACTATCCCGTGTGAATTGCGTGGTGCATGGATTTTCCATGTGGGTATAGCTTCCATTCCATACCCACATAGAATATCTATGCATTGCTGTCCAATTCACAAAGGACAGTGACCATGCGGACCATGTTCCCAATATAAGCAGCGGACAAGCTCTCAGTTTGTGTGGATGGAACGGAACGTTCAATAGCAGAGGATTATCATAGGTGTTTGTTCCACTCTATTCTTATTTATTTATTATTTGCATTTATATCCCGCCCATCTTGCGGGCGGGCTCAGGGCGAGTAACATCACTGAAATAAATACAATTTCAGTTTGAAACATTAAACATTAAAACACAATTAAACATTATAACAATTAAAACAATGGGTACAGCTTGGGTCCTACATACCAAGCCCAAAAATTTATAGAAAGCATATAAAAAGGTAGGAGTAAAGATCCCAGCACAATAAGCTCCCAGCTCATGACATTTTGTAGCACAACGTTTATGCCACAATAAATGTGTTAAGTCTTTGAAGAGTCACCAAACCCTTTGTTGCTTTTGTTCCTGGCACAGCTCCTTCAAATTGCCATCAAAATGAACAAATGTTGTATCAATTTTTCATGCTGACCCTAACAGTCAAATTTGAACTCTGCAGTAAATTCTGCTGGCCCTTCAAATGCAGACTTAAAACCTGATCCTCAGAAGTCAGCCCCATTTATTTTGGAGTCTTACATCCAAGAAAGGATGCTTAGGATTGCTGCATTAATCACATTAAAATAGCTCTTGCTTTTGCCGCAAGTTATATGCCCCCCTTAGGAGACCGTCATCTGATCAGAAATATAAATTACCTCTTATATTCATAGCTAAGTGTTGCATACAGTTTAGTTCCTTAATTACATTTAGTCACCCTATGCTGTAAAAACGTATCAGACCCCAGGAGCACTCCATCCACATTTAACATCTGGTACTCATCATGTCTTGTAACATCCGTGTTTTATCATCTCTTTTCAGCTACAGATTCCTTAGGCAGTATAGCAGAAGTCTGATTCCATACTATCTGAGCAACTTGCAGAGCGGGAAGAGTGTTCATGTTACATGAATATCACAGTGATGGATCTCTCAAAGATGAAGCATGAGGTGCTCATGGAAGCAGATCTTTCTGTGAATTCTCTCTTCCTCAGCAGCCCCTTCAGACCCATGAAGAGGGCCTCAAAAAGCCATCCAAGGGTGGGGAGGATATCTAAGAGTGATCATGTCAATTGCCCAGGTCATTTCATGATTCTAGAAGTAGACCAGGGCATCAACAGGAGTACCAACCATAACAACAAGAAAATTCTGTAATACCATATGAAAACCAGTTGGATCCATCAGTAGGGTTCCGAGTCCCCCAGTGGGGGCGGAGGAATCCCCACTTTCACAGGCTCTTGCCCACCACCAGGCAACTGGCTGGAGGGGGAGCATCCTGCCGCCAACTAACCCTTCCCAGGCAACTTCCTGTAAAACCAAAAGTGCAGCCCCCCCTCCTGTGTGGTAACATCAGCCAGAAGTGACATCATCATGTTGGGGGTGATGCTCTGGTTTGTGGGCAAAACTCTATGGTTTGAAGCCAAATTTACCATAGAGCTTTGCACAATAACCAGAGCATCACCTCCAATTAGGGTTGCCAACTCACGAAAATGTAGCGATCACTTCCAGGTGACATCATCATATTGGGGCCTGCATTTCCTGTTTTACCAGAAGTTGCCCGACATCACTTCAGGTCTCCTGGAAGGATGTCAGGAAGAAGAAGAAGAAGAAGAAGAAGAAGAAGAAGAAGAAGAAGAAGAAGAAGAAGAAGAAGAAGAAGAAGAAGAAGAAGAAGAAGAAGAGATTGTATTTATACCCCATCCTTCACTACCCAAAGGTGTCTCAGAGTGGCTTACAAACTCCTTTCCTTTCCCCTCCCTACAACAGACACCCTGTGCGGTAGGTGGGGCTGAGAGAGCTCTTGACAGAAACTGCTCTCTTTCAAGAACAGTTCTCATCAGAGCTACGGCTTGCCCAAGGTCATCCAGCTAGGTGCAAGTGGAGGAGTGGGGAATCAAACCCGGTTCTCCCAGATTAGAGTCCGTGCACTTAACCAGTACACCAAACTGGCTCTCGCCAGCCAGGTAAGTGGTCCTGGCAACCCTATCCATCAGGCTGCAGGAGAAGACCATCTTAATTGATCCACATCCCTCGGTATCCCTGTAAGTCTAAACCCCAGCAGCTACTCATCTGTCCATGACAAGGAGACCATCTTCAGTCCTTCTGCCTTCAAATCACCTTCTTACTGCCCAGAGCAAAACACCAGATAAAGAGTGTGACCTGCACAATATGTGGGGTCTGCTTTTAATCAAGACAGACCTATGGTTGGCATGGAAACCATGAAATCCCAAGCAGCTCCCAACAAAGGTGGCTTCAGCATGGATTTTGAAGTCATAGAATCGTAGAGTTGGAACGGGCCATACTGGCCATCTAGTCTAATCCCCTGTTCAATGCAGGATCAGCCTAGAGCATCCCTGACAAGTGTTCATCCAGCCGCTGCTTGCAGACTGCCAGTGAGGGGGAGCTCACCACCTCCCTAGGCAGCCAATTTCACTGTTGAACTACTCGTCCTTTAAAAAGGGGGGGGAATCCTAATATCCACCCAGTACCTTTCTCCCTGTAATTTAAACCCATTATTGCTAGTCCAAGCCTCTGCTGCCAACAGGAACTACCCTGCTCTCCTCTTGAGAGCCTTTCAAATACTTAAAGAGAGCAATCATGTATCCTTTCAAGCTCTTCTTTCCCAGACTAAACATTCCCAAGTCCCTCAGCCATTTTTGTAGGGCTTGATCTCCAGGCCCCTGATCATCCTTGTCACTCTCTTCTGCACCCACTCTGTTTTGTCCACATTGTTTTTTAAGTGAGGCCCCCAGAACTGTACACAATACTCCAGGTGAGGCTTGACCAATGTAGTGTACAGCTGGACTATGACATCTTGTGATCTGGATGTTATGCCTCTGTTAATATACCCCAAGACTGCATTAGCCTTTTTTGTCACTACATCACACTGACTACTCATTAATTTAAAGTCCGCCCATACCCCAAGATCTTGTTCACACACACTGCTGCCCAGAAGTGTGTCTCCCACCCAGTATGTGTGCTTTGCATTTTTGTTATCTAGATGTAGAACTCACACTTATCCTTGTTGAATTGCATCTTGTTCACATCCACCCACTTTTCCAGTGTGTTGAGATCTCATTGAATTCTATCTATATTTTTGGGATGTTTGCTACGCCTCTCAATTTGGTGTCATCTGCAAATTTAATAAATAGTCCCTCCACCCCCTTATCCAGATCATTTATACCAGGCCTATAACCAAACCCTGCTGCATCCCACTGGACACCTCCCTCCAATCAGATGAAACGACATTTACAACTACTCTTTGGGTGTGGTTCTCCAACCAGTTCCCTATCCACCTCACTGCCCTAAGAGTCCAGTCCACAGTCCTCCAGTTTAACCTGTCAAAAGCTTTACTGAAATCCAGGTAAATAATGTTGATGGTGTTCCCAAGATCCAGTAAACTCTCCACTCAATCAAAGGAGGAAATGAGGTTGGTCTGGCAGAACCTGTTAGGGACATATCTGTGCTGACTTCCCAGGATCACCAAATTGTCCTTCAGATCCTCACACACTGGCCCCTTTAAAATCTGGTCCAATATCTTCCCAGGGACAGTGATCAGACTGACTGGCCTGTAGTTTCCAGGGTCATCATTCCTCCATTTTTTAAAAATTAGGATAACATTTGCCCTCTTCCAGTCTTGTGGCACATCTCCCATCCTCCAAGAAGTCTGGAAGATGATGAACAAAGGCTCTGCAAGCTCTTTAGAAAGTTCTTTGAGCACTCAGGAGCCAGTTTGGTGTAGTGGTTAAGAGTGCAGACTCTAATCTGGGAAAACCAGGTTTGATTCCCCACTCCTCTGCATGCAGCTGCTAATGTGACCTTGGGTCAGTTGTAAGTTTTTTCAGAGCTGTTCTTTCAAGGGCAGTTCTCGAGAGAGCTCTCTCAGCCCCACCTACCTCACAGGGTGTTTGTTGTGGGGAGGGGAAGGGGAAGGGATTGTAAACCGCTCTGAAACTCCTTTGGGTAGTGAATGGCGGGATCTAAATCCAATCTCCTCCTCCTCCTTCTCCTCCTCCTCTTGGATGCACACCATCTGGCCTGAAGGGATTTGTACACACCCAATGCAGCCAGGTGCCTCTCAACAACCTCCCTATCCATGTCAACCAGCAGCCCGGATGCTGTGCCTTGCCTACTACCATCTCTAGATCAATCTGCCCTTGCCTACTACCATCTCTAGATAAACCTTTTATTCAGGGGGGAAACTGAGGCAAAATAGGCATTGAGCCATTCTGCTTTCTCTCTGTTCGAGTTTATCCGTTTGCACCCCAAACAACTAGCAAAGCAACAGTGCTGATGTTTTCTCTGTGCTTTATATCATTTTTTAAAATGTGAAATATAACGATCAAAAATATTCAGCTAAAGTTATGTCAAAAGAAACTTGTTCACATCTTTAAAAAGTAATAACGTTACTCATGCCCCTTGGTAAATGGTGCCTCAGGATCTGGCTTTGGAGGTCCTCCACTATTTCAGCATATGACTTGTGTTTGTTCCTTGTACATGCTTCATGCATCTGGGAAAAGCAAAACACAAGCAAGTTCACTAACTGCAGAATACAAGAAAGTCAGGTTTATATCCTGAAGTTTAACTGCTGCAGTAAGATATAGGAGGGCGGATTGTGCAGCTATATCTAGATGAGTCCTGTTGTCACACTGCACATTAAGAAGCTGAGTGACACTGCTAAGTAAAAAATAACTATAATCTAAATCCCAAATAGCTGTAAATTCCCCTCCCTTAATGAAAAAAGAAAGTGGCTGGACACTTCATTTTAACTATTTACGGGTGAATATTACCATTTATTTGGGACGTTGTCAAAGTATTATTTTCATTACACCAATAAATACTGTAAAAGTCAAAATAAAAAATGCTACAAGTTCTGGAACATGTCCTATCTAAATCTATACGATCTGGAAATATTTGGCAAGGGAGTTCAGTAATACAAAACAGAAACAGAAAGGGTCCTGGGCGAAACTCTAGGGAAATGCCAAACTATTAATTGCACATTAAGTGTATGGTTTTTATTTTTCTGTTTAATAGCAACTATGCAGAGCCTATGCTACAATGTAACACTACAATGATTTCCAGTATTATAAGTTCAATTTATTTGGGCCCCCAGAGTAAAATGACAAAATAAAAAATGTATTGGCCATTAATATTTGAGTTAGGGAATGAGAGACAAATTCTGATCCATTAGCACATGATTTGGCAAAAATTAATGATAAATCAAAGTTGGGAGCTGGCAAATATTCTTGCAATTAGAACACTGACCACTTACTTGCGAATTCATTTGCTTGCTTGAATTATTTTCATCCTCTTGAGAAATAATTTGATGAATGACCTGAGCCACAAAATATTAAATCAAAATCAAGTCAGCCACTGGACTGAAGTTTCTAACCAAACTGATTTGCTCATACTGGAGGTGTCCCATGCTAGTGGATAGTGAGAAAAGACACAGTTAGAGGGAGGATCCATAGTTCAAAAGTAGAGTATTTGTTTATTTAGTACATTTCTATCCTATCCTACTTCCAAGGAGTTCACGGCAGCATATGTTGTTCACCACTCCACCATTTTACCCTCACAGCCCTGTGAAATACGTGAGGGTGAGAGGATTGCCAATAACCTGGAGAAATAAATGCCTTGTCTCTTTAACAGAGGCTTGATGCAAAGAAATGGATAGGGATTCCCAAACACCCATCAGTTCTGCTTGCAAACAGGGACCTGATGCACTGGTTGCGAACAGGGACCTGATTTTTCAACAATGTTTGACAGTCATTGGTCTGTTTGTCAGTGTTTGACAGTTTGCTTTACAGTATTCCTTCACTGTACTCCTACATAACCATGCTGCACAGTGCCATTGGCTTTTTATACACGCATGTTCTCACACATCCCAATAAAATTTTACTATCCCACCCCCCTTTCTTGCTGTGTAACTGGTTCACTCAGTAGGCAACTGTTTAAATACAAAATTAGATCACTCACAAATCGTATAAAGCAGTCACAAATAAATGCTGTGTTTCAATAACGTCCTTCTGTGTTCATCTAAGTAGTGATGCTAAAGGACACCAATACATTTGAATTGGCAGCATTTGTGCATGCACAATTTTGCAAAAACCTGGGGCAAACTGGTCCAGCAGGCATTCGTGGCTGTTCACCATCAGGGCTAGTTCCGACTGGCTTCAGGTTTGACCGTGCCCACTACAGCCAAAACCTCTGCATGTGTGGCTACAGAGAGAAGGCCTGGAGAGTGACCCCCCCCAGTGACTCTGAGGCGGGGGGGCAGGGGGGGGCCTGGAAGGATTGGGAGACATTTAAATGCCTCCCCATGCCTTCCCCAGCTTGTCCAAGGGCTGGTTTGCCCAGGCTCCCCGCAGCTGCAGGGCACCCAGGCAAGCCAAGGGAAGGCATGGGAGTGTGGCTTAATATGCTAATGATATGCACTATCAGAGTGTGGCCTAATATGTTAACGAGTTTCTGCTGTTGGGTGTGACCTATTATGCTAATGAGTTCCTGCTAGACTTTTTCTACAAAAAAAGCCCTGTTCACCATCATGGTGAAATTTTCAGTATCACTAGAAATGACCAGTTGAAGCTTTTCATGGCACAGAAGTAAATAACATCACCCAGTATAATATTCTATTATGCCTCTGTTCAAGGGGCAGGATATTTTTTTTCTCCAGATAATGCTAGCTGAGAGAGAGAGAGAGAGAGATGGGCCCAATCTCAGCCAGTAAGTTTCCTTGCACAATGAGGATTTGAACAGATCTCTCAGATCCTAGGCTGGCACCATAACGCACTGTGGCACAGTACCATACTTTGCACACAGAAGTCTTAGGTTCCTATCACTGGCATATCTGGTGAAAAAATGCTCTGATAGTAGGGCTGGGGAAAGACCCTGCCTGAGCTGCTATCTGTTGGAATAGTGAGATCAATAGTCTGACTCAATTAGGGTAGCCAGGTCCCTCCTGGCAACCAGTGAGGGATGGGGGGGACTTACCAGGGTAAAAACGGCTTCTACCATAGAGCTTTTGCCCAAATACCAGAGCATTGCCTGAAAGTCATTGGTGTGATGACATCACTTCCTGTAAATCACCAGCAACATGGCCTGGGCCTTCCTCTTTCTATTGGTAAGCCCCCCTGGCGGCTGGGGAGCAGGGCCTGGCAGCAGGGGATCCCTGCCCCCCACTGGGAGATCTGGCAATCCTAGTCTCAATACAAGGCAACCTCATCTGTCCAGTGGCTTTTCCTTGTGGTTGGTACCACATAGACTATCAATCAGACCTTTTGGGCTTTAGCTTCAGAACCTACACTTGTATTAGAAGGACAACTGCTTCACAACACAAGAAGAAGAGGTATTAGCTGGTCGAAGGAAATCCCTTCCATCCACAGAAATCTTCTGTGAGATCCAATCTATAACGTCCTTCATCACTGGTTGCCCTCCCCCATTCTATCTTATGTATAGCAATGGAAAGCCTGAAAATAATAAGAAGCATGATAATAAAAATAATAAATCTCTCCCACCTTACAGTGCTGTTCTAAGGATTGATGAGATAATTTTTGTGAATTTCTTTGAGCATTATAGAAAAAGTGCTGTTTAAATACTAACTTATCCCACTTCCTCATGCAAGGGTGCAGTGCCCACACGTGGAGGGATCTCCACACAGCTCCATGTGGACGCCTTCTTCCCCTCCTCCCTTTTCACTGTGTGCACACAGGCATGCACAAAAGCAGAAGACCAAAGCACACCGGGGAACAGGAGGTCTGTGCACAACTCCCATATTCCAAACGATCCCTTCTTTTGACACCGCAAGTTATTCAAGATAACTCTTCCATTTGTTTTAATAAACATTGGCAGGGAATCAAAGAAAGGACTGTCCGAGCCCATGAAAGGTGTTTTCAAGTTAAACATGGAAAGAATGCAAGAGATGCAAGTGGTTCTGTGGTATGAGATGTTGTCGCTTCTCAATTTTCCTAAGAGCTACATTCTTCCTTGGCTTACATGCACCCTAAAGAAAATGAAAGTCTCTAAACCTCTGCATGCGGAAAGTTGTCTGCTTAGTCCTCTGGCCACTTTTTCTGTCTGTGTCTGTGTGTGTATGTGTGGCACCCTGTGCTTAGAAATCAGTGAATTGGCTATAGGTATTTTTCAGTCTTTTTGATAGAAAATTCAGGTTTCTCTGCCAAACTGTTACCCCAATCTTCTGTAACAGGATCCAGCTCCTGCAGTATTTTCATTTAAAAAGAAAAGCTAAAGTCACTCAGTTCAAACAACCAAGAGCAATCCACTTGCATCAGCAGCCTTCCCCATGTGCTGCAGATGAGGACGTGACAAGTATTCCTAAGGTGCTTTCTGATATTTATCCACACACCACCTAACCTGTACCTGGGCCCACTGGATCCAGATAATAAAGAACTTATATAATGAGTCAAGTTCCACCCTGAATAATGCCAATTATATAAAGTAATTAAGGTGCTTTCTGATATTTATCCACACATCACCTAACCTGTACCTGGGCCCACTGGATTCAGATAATAAGTCAAGTTCCACCCTGAATAGTGCCAATTATATAAAGTACTAAATATGACTAATCTGACTGTATTAACCTCTGACATTCAGTCATTATATGAAATGTTCAGATTTGGCTGTCTGCTACTTTACTACTTCCAGTTTCCTTGACAATGGGACTGGCAACAAGAGGCAAGACAATGGGAGAGAAGACAATGACTCCCCGGATATGTGCTGACATGGGCCCCCCCCCCAAATGACCCCTGATTATATGAAATGTTCAGATTTGCTACTTTACTAACTACTTCCAGTTTCCTTGACAATGGTACCGGCAACAAGAGGCAAGACAATGGGAGAGGAGACAATGACCCCCCGGATATGTGCTGACATGGGTGTTGTCCAACCAGAACAGTTCGCCAATGTTCCTACTGAACTGGATAATCTTGATTAGCATTCTGTACAGAGCGTTTCTACTTTCCACTGATTGTTGTATCATCTCAGTGGCTTTGGGAAGCAGGCTTTCTGATTCAATATAAACTCAGGTCCTGTTTGTCTGATCTATTTCATTACTTGAACTCATGAAGCAGCAATGTGCAAAACAGATTTATTCTGGTGGGCATTCTTGGAGAGAAGTGGAGCTGAGAGCTATAATGTAATCAATCAGTTCAGGACATAACCTGTACACTGTGTTTTTTTCCTTCCACTTCTTCAATCCCAGCCCCACTGTATTACGTTGTTTTACTAGGAATCTTTGCTGCTAGACTCAAATGTGGTCATCATATTTTGTAATCCAGTCGCCGATTGATAGAATAGCTTTGTTTGACTAGGAATCTTTGCTCTTAGGTTCAAGTATTGTTATCATTCAAATGTTACCATATTTTGTAATCAGTTTATTGGTTGATTTAATAGTTCTATCATACTTGTAATCTGCCTTGAGCCCCAGTGAGAAAGGCTCTCCAGAGTCTCACATAGAGATCTTTGTAACTTTGAATGTATGGAGATGCCTACTGCTATCACCTGTGGGCATGGGAAGAAGCCTTTACGAGAGGCAGTCCCTAAATACTGGAATGTGCTTCTAATGTGGCATCGATGGGTGGGACAGCAGCTGCTTTGCATGCATGTGATTCAAGGTTCAATCCCCGGCATCTCCAGGGCCAAGATCTCAGGGTTGGGACAGGCCATTCTCTGTCCGAGACCCTGAGAGCTGCTGCCAGTCAGCGGACACAATACCAAGCTAGATGGACTGTCTGATTTGATTGAAGGCAGCTTCATATGATAAGCAGTCCACTTGTACTGCGGGGAACAAGAGAAATAAAAGCAGCGTTTGTACTAGATGGTAGGCAGGGCTTTGCCAACTGGGGGAGACAGAGGCCGAGCTCAAGGGAGCTCACTGACTGCCCTGGACTTGGAAAGGGATAACTCTGTTTAGGATGCCACTGTTAGTGCCTAACAGGCACACACTACACCGGTTAAAGACACAAGCAATCAGTAATGAAAAAGGATCAGGTGATCTCTCTGTGTGTGAGAGAAGAGCCACAGATTCACTGCCTGAGATCCCAGCCTACGGGTGGTGGATTCCAGTGTTCCCTCTAAGCTGAGTTAGTGTGAGCTATCTCACAGTTTTTTAGCCTCCAGCTCACAGATTTTTATCTTAGCTCAGGAAGGATGGCTCCAGAGCAATCTAATTTATGCAGTAGCCAAATCATTCGCTCACAATTTTAATGCCAGTAGCTCACGAATTAGAATTTTTCCTCACAAGACTCCACAGCTTAGAGGGAACATTGGTGGATTCCCCTTTAAATATTTGAAGACAGGTTTGAAACGGGCAGTTGTTTTCTTTAAAATGTCAGATGATATTTATAAAGAAAAGAACAGCAAGCGTTGAGGCCAGTAGCACCTTACAGACCAACAAGATTTTAGAGTAAAGGTCCCACGCCCCGCAGGGCTCTTTTTGTAGCAGGAACTCCTTTGCATATTTAGGCCACACACCCCTAATGTAGCCAGTCCTCCAAGAGCTTACAGAGCTCTTCTTTCAGGGGCTACTGTAAGCTCTTGGAGGATTGGCTACATTAGGGGTGTGTCACTTAATATGCAAATGAGTTCCTGCTACAAAAAGAGCCCTCCCTAGCATTTTCCCTAAATTCTCATGAATGGCATTTGGCTAATTCCCCATGACGATTCAGCCTCCAGACTTTACTTCGACACTGAGTATGGCCAGAGACTCATTATATGCAACTTAATCCAATGCAGATGAACTGAAGTCTTCTTCAGTTCTTCCTCCTTCCAGATTCATGGTTTGCACAGAGCACAGCCTCTAATGATTGAGTCTCGATTTGGCTTACTAACATAAAGGTCAATATGAATGCATTTTCCCTACTATTTTCTTTCAGGGGCTGCAGAGGTTAGTCATCTAGTATAATAAAGTTCTATTTCATAAATTATGTGTGCAACATACCCAGATCCCAGAGCATCTAAACATGCTTATTACTTAAGGCCAGGGTTAGTTCCTGTAGGAATTGTGATAAATAAAAAGGAAGCCAATGATGTACACAGGAAAAATCTGCAAGAATCCATGATTCATGTTTTCTGTCAGGGCATAGAGAAAATATAGCTCTGCTGCAGGTGCAGCTGAATAGATTCTGCTCTTTTCTCTGGAAAATAAGCATAGATTGTCATAATTATTATAAAGTATATGATATAACTCCATTTTGTCACCTTGTTAGGCATAGTTTTCCTGTAGCATAATATCCAAAAGCATTTATAAAGTGCTCTATATGGGAACTAGACCAGAGCTAGTTTCAGAGAGTAGCCATATTTTCCTGCAGTAGAACATAGAGATCCTAGTTCAGTAGCACCTTAGGGATCTTCGGGGTTTCTGCTTTTGAGAGTCAAAGCTACCTTCATCAGCCCACAGGTCTCCTTAGACTGGAGACAGGTGATAGATTTTTCTGGAGAGATGGAGGCATTGCTGCTTGGGGTATGTATATTCTAGGGGTGCTTAAACACCTGCTAGTTCAGTTCATGTCCTACTTCCTGGTTGGAAACACAGAGCCAACTTTTCAACGGCTTGTTCACCTGTTTGTTCATCTGTTCGTGGCTGTTTAGCATGTTGCTTCCCCTATTCTTTCCTAACAGTTCACTACTGCACAATTGGCTTTTCATGCATATGTGTTTTTATACAGCCCAATTAAATTCTACTCTGCCCTCCTCTTCGCTGTGCCATTGTTCCGGCTGCCAAAAAAGTGTTTATACAGTTAAATTAGTGACAAGACATATGTCGGTCATAAGTAAATGCCATGGTTTTTTTTTAAAAAAAAAAATCCTTGTAAGTTCTCTGCCTTTTAATGTGGAAAAGGCAACCCAAGGGATTAACAATTTGATGAAATTAAAGCAACAAAATGGCCTTCAAAGGAAAGACTTTGACACACTCAGAGGTCATTTAGGGGGGAATCGCGGGGGATCGCAATTCCCCCAGGTGAGGTACAGGGGGCGGGGCACATGACGAAGCCCTGCCCCCTGCTTCCGGCCGCCCCGCTTCCGGCCCTCATTCAGCCAGGAGGAGGCAGGAGAAGAGGGAGGGTAAGTTGCTTCCTCCCTGCCTCTCCCCACCCCTGCCTGCCTGGGGCCAGGGAGGGCCTTCGTGGGGCTTCCTTGTACTCCCGCCGGCCTTGCAGGTCCACCGCCGGGCCCCTCATGGGGCTCGGCAGTGGAACTGCAAGGCCGGCGGCGGCCGGGACCGTTGGGGGCGGGGTGTGTGGCCTTATGACACACTTCCAGTGATGTCAGGGGGTGTGGCCTTATGACACACTTCCGGTGATATCAGGGGGTGTGGCATATGCTAATGAGTTATGCTAATGAGTTCCCCTAGCTCTTTTTCTACGAAACGACCCCTGGACACAAAGGTCGAACACCAGGGGATTTATTGTTGAAGGACATCTTAAAGATGATTTTGTGATTCAACATATTAAAAAAAAATTAAAAGAGCTGAAGGAAACAAACAAATTAAAGCAACAGCAATCCTTAAACATGACTACTGTAGCTCTTTGCCTGTGTTTCCGGGTCATTTATGAATGAACTACACCACAGCGGATACAGCTCTTAGGGCAGTGGACTTCAGCCTTTCCAAAAACAGAACCCAGGGGACGTAAGACCCACTGAGCAACAAGCACATGACAGGAAGTCTTGTGACATCAGTCATGTGACAGGAACAGGGGGAGCCAGCATTATGACTTCACCAGTGTCCAGGCCAGGACCACAGGCAGACTAAGAGCGGTGGGGGCAGGAAACACAAACCAACACCAGGAGGTGTACCTTGGTAAAGAACAAGCCAAGCAGTATAGACAAATCCTCTCTACCACTGAGTGATTACACCTTGCCATCTTGATGCTCCTCTCAGCATGCATCCAGAAGTGAGGAAGGGTGACACCTTTGCTCCCTCCATACGCAAAACAGCAGGAGGTCCTTCCAAAAGGCAGACAAAAAATGGCTGGGTTCACAACCCAGGGGGTGGGGTGGGGGCCCGGAACCATGGAACCAATCCATTTGTGTTATACCACTGCCATAAGGAGAGACCACATGGTTTATTCCCTCCCATTGTGAAAATTATTCATTTATTCCTGAGACTTGTTTCTGTGGGGGGGTTTTAACCAACTACTGATATCAACCAATGGCTGTTACGTTTTTTCTTTTTTAAAAAATTATTTATTTGATTTATATACCACCCTCCCTGCAAGTAGGCTCAGGGCGGTTTACAACAATACCGATTAAACAGTTCTTAGGAACTTTGTCCAAACTTTTTGAAAGCCTTGTTATTTACCTGGCCAAATTTCTGTGCAAATTTCTGAGTTTAACAATACATTCCTGCAATGAATTTTTGACCTCTTTCCTTTCAGTGGTCTGAGAACTGAGCCTTCGGTCCACTTCAACAAAAAGGTTGTTGATGCCTTCACCATCTCATGTAACACTATGTGCAGATCCTACTGCATGTATTCTACACAAATATCATATGTAATTTTCTACATGCACACAATTCTAGTGTGAGGGACTTCCATGTAGCAAATTTTCTGACCTCTGAATAATTTTTCATTGTAGTTTATGGCACATTCATGATTTTAATAACGTTCTGAAGTCCCAGGGATGTGCAGAAACCATCAGAAATCTCTTTAATTTAATACGTTGTGCCTGGAGATTAAGTCGCAAAGAAGCTGCTCTTCTTGGCTAATCCTACAGACCACAGACGCGTGGGAGAAACAGGAGGATTTTGCTCCTTCCTTATACTTTTCATTCTTAGAATCAGTTTTGTGAATCTTTCCAACTATGTAATCCTCTCTATATAACAGATGACCAGTTTAAACATACATTGCCAAGTCCAATCCACAGACACTGAAGAGCATCTTCTGGATCATTGATCCATAAACGTACAGCCCACCCAGCTTGGCCTACTGAGGCAAGATCTCCTCTTCCTTGTTCTGTCAAGATAATCTCCATGTGTTTACTACATCTTTATCCACTATATATTAAATGTTCTAACTTCCTTAATTTTTCAGTTTGCTGTAAGAAATAGCTTACTACTCATCATCAGAGGGTTTCAAAGAGTACATACACTCGATTAAAGTCCACAAGATTCTTGAATTTTGGTTATTTTGTACTAAATTGCCTATTTGGACATTTTCTAACCAGGTACTTGCCCCAAATGTAGAGAACAAAGTGCATTTGGGGGCAAAAGACCTCAAGGTCGTAATGAACCACTTCTGTCAACATCCCTGGTTGTGCTTGCAGGGAGCAGCGTCTTAACCGCGGAGATGTGGATTGGTGGCTGCCCTGCTTCCCCTTCAGTTCATGTTAGCATAAAGGCCACTCTGCATGCATGTTTGGACCCTGTGGATATGGTTGCCAACCTCCAGGTAGAACCTGGAGACCTCCCAGAATTGCAACAGATTTCCAATGATCATTCCCCATGCAGAAAATGGCTGTTTTTGAGGATGGAGTTTATGGCATTGTACCCCACTGAGGTCCCTCCCTTCCACAAACCCTGCTGTCCCCAGGCTCCACCCCCAAATCTCCAGGAATTTCCCAACCCACAGCTGGCATTTCTAGCCGTAGGTGGGCAATATGCTTGTCTTAGTAATCCAGAAGTGACTTGAGAATTTCCTTTAGTCCATCTTTCTCACTCCTTTCCCACTCCATGAGGAAGACAGGTAACTACAAACATGTATGAGACCCAGTTTGGTGTAGTGGTTAGGAGTGTGGACTCTAATCTGGGAGAACCGGGTTTGATTCACTACTCCTCCACATACAGCTGCTGATGTGACCTTGGGTCAGTCACAAGTTCTTTCAGAGCTGTTCTCTCAGGAGCAGTTCTCGAAAGCACTCTCTCAGCCCCACCTAGCTCACAGGGTGTCTGTTGTTGGGAGGTGAAGGGAAAGGAGATTGTAAGCCACTCTGAGACTCCGAAAGAAGGGTGGGGTATAAATCTCTTCTTCTTCTGCCTATGCTTATAGGGGCCACCAGTAGGAATTAGTATTTACACAGTATTGATCAGATGGAAATTGAAATTACCTCAATAAAGTAACTTTCTATTTTTTTTCTTTATAACTCTGTCTCATGCCTCTAATAATTGCTTCTTCTAAGCCAAATGCTATGAAACCCAATCTTTACTGCTGGGCAATTCTGCTTGATTCAATATATATACACCAATAGTTGGGGACATTAGAACAATGCCAATGAATTCCACTCTCATTGTCACCCACATGTTTTAATTTTGCCATTACTTAAATTGGCAACACTCAGAATGTAACAAATAGTTGATGGGGTGGCTTTGGCAGAGGAGAGAGTGGCGTTTTAGAAAACAATGGAAAGCTAGTGTTCAAAAACATTACAACATAATGGTGGTATCTTTGGTTTTGGAACTACTGCTGGACGATTGTAAAAATTGTTCTCGTCTTAGTAGTGTCCCACTGTGTCCTTATTTCTTAGTCAACTGTTGGGGGGGGTGATCAGAGAAAATTTTTGTAATAACTGGTGAGTCTGGACTGATTCATCCATGCATGTAAATCTTACATTTAACCTTATTTCTTAGTCAACTGTTGGGGGGGTGATCAGAGAAAAATTTTGTAATAACTGGTGAGTCTGAACTGATTCATCCATGCATGTAAATCTTTTGATTTACATTTACGAACTAGCAGTTCGAAAGCAAGAAACTGCAAGTGGATAAATAGGTACCACTTCGGTGGGAAGGTAACAGCATTCTGTGCACCTTGATGTTTAGTCATGCCGGCCACATGACCACGGAAACATCTTTGGACAGCGCTGGCTCTTCGGCTTTGAAACGGAGATGAGCACCGCAACCCTAGAGTCGGACTCGACTGGCTTTCGAGCAAGGGAACCTTTACCTTTACTTTACTCACTGGTATGTGAACTGCTTGCACTGAAAGGTATTGCATTTGACGGGACATCTGTTTTTCTGTGATGCATGTTGTCTTATGGGTGTTACATATGTGAAAGTTATCAGGGCCACAAAGAAGGGGAAGCTAGAGGTACAAGATCTGAGGAAGCCCAGGTCCTGGAGAAGCCATGCCACGTGGCATGGGGGGGTAGAAGCAGCATGCCAGTTTTAATCAGGCATTTAGTTGTATGCTCTGTCTGGGAGGCCCAGATGAAATTTCTGTCTGGAGGGCCCTAATGGGCCTTGGAAGCCCTGATGAGAGGGAAAGTGGATGGAATGCACATGAAGCATCTCACACATGAACACACAGGAAACTACCTTATACTGAATCAGACCACCAGTCCATCAAGGATGGTATTGTCTACTCAGATTGGCAGCACCTCTCCAGGGCCTCAGCAAGAGGACTTTCGCATCACCTACTACCTGTTTATTTCTAACTAGAAATGCTGGGGATCGAACCTGGGACCTTCTGCACGCAGAGCAGAGGCTCTTCCACTGAGCCACAGGCCCTCCCATCCCAATGGAGTTCTTTCCTATGTGTTTGTGATCTTTCCTTTAGAAGAAGTTTACTTGTTTGTGTTTTTATGGTTTTGCATTGTTATTTTCATTAACGTTCTCTGAGAACAGCCATTGAAAGATGGCACAAAGAAGTAAAACAGATACCATTAAAGATTTCCCTCTCTGGATTGGCAAGCATGATTGCTTCCCTGACTTTTTAAAAGGGCCAATATATTCATCATTTCCTCAAAATCACTTATGGCTGATGCTCCAAAGAACAATACCTTTAAAAAAAAAAACACAGGACATTCTTTGCTTTCTGCTGTTTTTCAGTTGCATTGAGAGGCCCTGAAGAATTACAGATCTCTCACTACCAGAGAGGTTTAACTAACACTTTATAAAAACACATAATTATTCATTATGTTTCAAAAAGCCATCAGGGGGATCCTGGAAATATGTTACGCTCAGTGGAGCCTTTAAGAGGGCAATGGTATAGACAACATATTTTATTGATCTGTTTGCCCTCCAGAAATCCCTTGTGCACAGTGCAGAAATAGGACCCAAGATAATGAGGATGTAAAGAAATCAAGAAACAACATTCCATATCACTACTCTTTATTAGAGGTAACATTTCAAAGGTTTCTGTCTAGCTTAAAAACTGAAGTTCTAAATTAGTGGAGCATAATTCTGGAATATAGTGTAAAGAAACAAACTTATACACATTCCTCAGGATCAGATAAATCACATGGCATAGAGACTGGCTGAGGAATGTGCCGGAGTAGCAGGGACCTGGGAATGGCTCCAACCACAAACTTCCCGGCTATGGAAAGCTAGCATGTTAGGAGACAGATGTGAGCCTTGGCTTTTCTTCCATGCTCTACTATTTGACATGCTGAGAATTTTTGAGATGGTGGGTCTCAAAAACATCATCCATAAAGGAGCATTAGCCATAAAGAATCCTAAGTGATTCTGAGGAAATGAAAGATAAAATGGCCTTGCAGAGGGTGTCCTACACACAGATACACAAACCCACATTGCCTTATACTGAGTTAGACGCTTAGTCCATCAAAGTCAGTATTGTCTGCTCAGAATGGCAGAGGCCCTCCAGGGTCCTGCGCAGAGGTCTTTCACACTGCCTACTTCCAGGTTCCTTAACTGGAGATTCTGGGGACTGAATATACCACTGAACCATGGCCCCTATGGGACTATGTCATTATGGGTTACCCACTTTTGATTGTAGAACTACTGGCTGTTTAAATGTAGGATAGAGCCTGGTGAGTTGGGGTGCAGCCTGAAGGATATTGGTTGTTCTGAACCCACCAGACAAGCTCTGGCTTGTCAGAGGCAACACCTGGAAGGCTGTGGCTCTCCAGATCCAATAGCAGCTGTGCGATGAAATGAGATGAACCCATGAAGCCCTATCAAGTATTGTCTACCTTGACCAGCACTGGCTCTCTGGGGTCTCAGGTAGAGGTTTTTCACATCAAGTGCCAGATCCTTTCAAATGGTAATATGGGGAACTGAACCTGGAACCCTCAGCATTTAGAGCAAATCTTCCACCCTACAGCCATGTCCCCTACAAGGTGTTGCCAGTTGACAGCCTAGGAGATACAACATATAGCTGCAGGGATTGCAAAAGGATACTGATCTTTTGTTTCATCCAGGAGCTGTAGATGTGGGCAATCGTTTCATTTCCTTTTGCTTTCCCACCCTTATTTTGGACTGTGGTTCATCAGCTGCACTGCAAACCTTTGGAAATATGACCTTTCCACTCTTTGCTAGCAGCTGACTAAGCTAACATGACATAAAAAGTAACCAGCTCCCATAACCTTAATTTTATGGTTGCAAACTATATTTATTGCTATATCATAAGTTTCAAAGGACTGCTAAGTGTTTATCATGGGAATTCTGAGAATTTTCCTTAAGTTAGATTTATGGGTAAATGTGCCATTAAAATGAGAGAAGTTTATGGTCTTTTTAAAATTCACTCTGCAAAACAGAATGCCAATTTGATTAAACTCAGAACTTAATAATGCAAGCCAAACGATTCTTCTTCATCATTTTGGGCCTCTTTCTTACATTACTTTTTAAAAGGCAAAGGTTCAGTCTCGCAGCTCAGTTTTCTCTCAGTGGGAAATTCTGTAGATTTTAGTTGCATAAATCTTCAACCATGGATGGAACTCACGAAATCATACTGATGAACATGAATACATGAAGCTGCCTTTCACTGACCACTGATGAACATGAATACATGAAGCTGCCCTTTCACTGACTCAGACCATTGGTCTGTCAAGGACAGTATTGTCTATTTAAACAAGCAGCAGCTTTCCAGGGCCTCAGGCTGAGATCTTTCACCTACTACATGATCTTTTTAATTGGAGATGCCAAAGATTGGATCTGGTACCTTCTGCATACCACCGAGCCATGGCCCATCCCCCTGATAATACCCACAGGTTTTCTCTTGTTTCCTCAAATGCATATTCACTTTTTCCTTCCATGGCTGTGCATGTACGGGCAGCCTGCGTGACTTTAATAAGATTAGCCCATAGGGATGGGCACGAACCAGGAAAACATGGTTCGGTTCAGTTTGTGGCTCATGGCATGCCCAGTTTGCAAACCATGAACCGTCACAAACATTTGATGCCAAATTAACCAGTTCATGAGGTTCATGACATAGTAGAATGCACCCCCCTCCAGCATGCTAGAGACACCAAACCTGCAGGGGATATCCAGCTGACTTAGGGGGTCTGAGTTATGCCCCGCCCCCCCAAAAAAAGATGCCCCCAGGAAAGTGCTTTCTGGGGAAATGACAGGCACAGGTTCAGGAGGTTCAGAAGTGTATAGAACGGACCCTGTGCAAGCTAGAGGCATTAAACTCACAGGGGACCTCCCCCTCACACTCCTCTTTAAGCCTTCCAAGTTATATGCAGACTGGACTTAGGAGGCCCGAGTTATTCCCCCCCCCCATAAGATGCCCTCAGGAAAAATGTCAGGCACAGGTTCAAAAGTGTATAGAATGCAAGCTGCACACACCAAACACACAGGGAACCTTACTCTGCTACCCACTTCTCTACAGTCTCTTAAAGCTGGGGGTCCCAGTTATGGGCCCTCAAAAAAGGTCTCCCCAGGGCTCCCTCTGGAAAAGACAGCCGCAGTTACAGGAGTCTGTGGAACAACTCAGGAACAAGCCAGGGACACCAAACTCACAGGGAAACTGCACCTGGGCAGACCTCCCCCCCAGCCACACACTGGAAGCAAGGCAAGCATCCCCCCTACGCTTGCAGGGGGGGGCAGTCTCCAAAGGCAGGTTCTGGAAGTCAGAAAGGCACACATCCCCCAGAGTTCCACCAGAGTAACCCCACAATAGCTTAGTAGGCACTCTAGCCACACCACACAAGCAAGGAAAGCATGCCCACAACTACAGCCCCACCCACTCCCCCAGCCCCCCCCCCCCCCGGCTGAAACATACAAGTCCAGAGCACACCCATCTACTGTGGGGGACCAAGTTATGGCCCGCCAAAGAAGATGCCCCCAGGAAAGGGCTTTTGGGGAAAATGTCAGGCACAAATTCAAAAGTGTGGATCCTCAACCAAGGCACCCAGTAGCAAAGCCCCCACCACTCAGCATGAGCAGAGAGACGAGGTGGCTCAGAGATTAGTTCCCCTGTAATAAATGGCAGTTTTGGAGGGTGGGTTCTATGGAATAAATAATGCCATCAAACTCCCCCCCCCCATCTCCATCCTTCTCAGGTACCACCGTCAAACCTCCACAAATTTCTCAAGCTGGAGTTGGCAACTCCAATTGTCATCCGATTACTCCCCATCAACCTCACTGCAGTCTGATGACCTCACCAGGTGTTCTAAATTCTCCAAGAGCTTGGATTTCAGCTCTAATAAAATGAATGTTTTGACTAAACAACGTAAAACTCAGTTTGTCCAAAATGGAAACTGAAGCAAGCAGAGGAGTGGCTTTTAGCACTTTGTAATTCATAAACCATATTTTGTAGTAGCATGAGCAATCCTGAGATGAACTGCTACTGTGCCGTTTCCATTCATTCCAGTGGGATTCTCCACACAGGACCCATTGAAGTGAATGGAAGTCGTGTGCTTGTTAAAACTTGATGGTGGTTTTGTGCCCTTGCCAGTTGTAAAATAATGGAAATAATTCAGTTGGAGGTTTTAAAAAGTTGCTTCTGTTTGTTTGGAAATAATATGTCAATATGTAGCAATATAAATACTAGACGATTTTTTTTCCTCAGGAGAAATCAGAGTTTTCCATTTAAAGAGATAAGTGACGCAAACTGCCTTGCATAATAAAGAAAGACTGTTTACAGTTTCTTGCCCAACCAAGTGTTTATGGATTCAAGTGTTGACGTATGTTCATTCACTGAAATAACGCACGAGGGCAATTCAAGTATGTTCCTCAGTAATAGATGTGCCTCTAGGGTTCCTTCCATACTGGATGTTAGGACGGGCTCCTCTACAATCTCTTCAAGCTGGGGGCAGATTACATTTCGGGGTCCCAGTCAGTGTTCCCTCTAAGCTGAGTTAGTGTGAGCTAGCTCACAATTTTTTAGCCTCCAGCTCACACATTTTTGTCTTAGCTCAGGAAGGAGGGCTCCAGAGGAAACTGATTTATGCAGTAGCCAAATGGCTCGCCCACAACTTTAATGCCAGCAGCTCACAAAGTAGAATTTTTGCTCACAGGACTCCACAGCTTAGAGGGAACATTGGTCCCAGTCACAGACCCCCCCAAAAGGTCTCCCACATCTATACCCTCCCACTCCTCCTGAGTGTGAGCCCCTTTGTGTGCCATGAGGGTGAAAGTGGGTGCAAAGGGTGCTCATCTTGTGTGGGGGGGAGAAGTCCTCCCTGGGTACCATAGGTCCCCACCCCCGGGCACCGAACCCATCCTGCCAGGCCACAGGAGCCCGGCTTGAGAAGGGCATCACCGGGGGGCGCGGAGCCTCCTTCCCCTGATCCGTTCCTGGGGCTCTGCAGAGGCAAAAGAGTTGTTAGCACTGCCCAGAAACATGAACAGTTGCTAACACTATTTGGAGAGCAGGACTCTGAAAGCAGTGGCTCAGGGGGTTGCTGCTCCCACCTCAAGTACTTGGCCCCTCCCAGCCCAGTGCCAGAAAGCAGGGGCACAAACCCCAAACAGTTGTTCTCCTCCGTCCTCTGCAGGCACCTGCAAAGGGTGCACCCAGCCATGTTGCCACTGGAGGAAAG
>NW_015165235.1:1469219-1570922 GCF_001447785.1 Gekko japonicus
CTTTGCTTGAAACCTGCTGCCACCTGTCACCCACCTTCTGGTGTAGCATCAAGTCTGCCCATCTGCTGTGCAAGAGGCAGGGGGAGGGGGATGAGGAACTCCACCAAGGCCATGATTGTGCATTTGACGGAGCACAAGAGCACGGCACAGAATGTCATCTCCTCCATGACCATCCTGCATGGGGAAGAGGAGCTCAGCATCAGCTCCTACGACTGGCTGACCCTCTCCCAAATGGTGCATGTCCTCAAGCACTTCCAGGAATCCACTGACATGCTTTGCACCCATACAGCCAGCCTGGGGCATGTCATCCCCCTGATTCAATGACTGGACCAGGCAATGGCCTCCACACTGAAGCCAGCTGTTCTCCCATGGGCCAGGGCCTTGTCACAGAAGTTGCAGGTGGGCATCACCTCCAGGATGCATCTTCTCTGCAATACAGGAGAGTACACTCTGGCCTGTATCTGTGACCCCCAGATAAAAGGCAGCACTGCTGTCCTGAATGCAGAGTTCTTCCAATGGAAATGTGAGCTCTGCAAAGACATGCAGAGGCTACAGGCCAACAGATGTGGCAAGAGGAAACAGTGGGTGGAAGAGGCTGGAGAGGAGGAGCTGTAGCCCCCCACCTCTTACTCCAAGAGCCCAACCAGCTAGAAGCCCCACTACTGGTTGCCAGTAGTGAACTCAGAGGTCAGCAGCAGTGGGACACCAGGTGTGCAATGGCGGAGGATTTGACACAGGTGATAGTGATAGAGTACCTTGCCAAGTCCCCTTAGCCCACCAATGCTGATCCCCTGGAGTACCGGTCACACAAGGCTGACATCGGGTCCAAACTCTCTTGTGTGGCCATGAGCCCTGAGTCCACCCAAACCCCAGCAGGGAAGAGACGTTCACAGGCAGGAGGGTAAAAAACATGAGTCCTCAGCTGAGGCAGTTGGCGAGAAGGAGGAGGAGGAGGAGAAGAACTGGGTTTATACCCCACCCTTCACTTAGAGTGGCTTACAATCTCCTTCCCTTCCTCTCCACACAACAGACACTTTGTGAGGTAGATGGGGCTGAGAGAGCTCTTTCAAGAACTGCTCTTGATAGAACAGCTCTGAGAGAACTGTGACTGAGCCAAGGTCACCCAGCTGGCTGCATGTGAAGGTGTAGGGAATCGAACCCGGTTCTCCAGATTAGAGTCCGCCACTCTTAACCACTACAACAAACTGAGCAGAGAGATGGGGTGTCTCAGAGCCCTGAGTCCACCTAACACCCAAAGCCTGGCAGGGGAGAGGTGTTCACAATCAGGAGGGCATAAAATGTGGATCCTCAGCCCAGGCACCTAGTAGCTAAGCCCTTCTGCTTGGTGTGAGCAGAGAGACGGGGTAGCTCTGAGCCCTGAGTCCACTTAACACCCAAACCCCAGCAGGGGAGAAGTATTCACAAACAGGAAGAAATGAATGTGCTCTGCTTTTAACAAGTTCCCTTGTTAACAACAAGCCACTTTTGTAAAATGTTGTGCTATGCTCAATATTGATGTTATTGTGTTTTATCTGTGAATTATTTTTATCTGTGAATTTTCTGGTTACAGTTAAATATGATGTATATTACAATTTAATAAAGTTTTTGTTATTTAAAAAAAAAATTTTCCCTACCTCTCTGTCTAACTGCTAACAGCCAATGGAGGAGAGGCTGTGGAGCTGAGCTGATAAATAGCATTCTGATCCCAAAGAGAAGAATGGGAACTCTGTTATTGGCAGCCAGCACTGCTTGGTAAGCTTTGGAGAGCTCCTATTGGTGTTTCCAAGGCTGGAGAATTCTGCCCCCTGTTACTTTGAAGTTTTGTAAATCATTTAATTGAGCTGAGGCAGTCTGTCTGGAAATGTATGCATTCACAAACCACCACGAACCACCACAAATGGTATGAAAGTTCATGGAATGTTCGTGCTAGTCACCCTTCCACAAACATCACTTCGCAAACCACAGACTAAAGTTCGTGATGAACTTTAGTTCGTAAGCCGATTCCTGCCCATTCCTATTAGCCCATGGTGGTGATTCCTTGTAGGCAAAGATGTTCCAGTGTAAGTATGAAGCTTCTTTACCCCCAAGAATTCAGTGAAGGGCACAGCTCTGCACAGGCATCCTTTGCTTTCCCTTCTCAGTTCATTAACCTGCTTCCAATCCTACTTGTGTACTATGTTTCAAGTTTCTCTAAATTCCTGTATAAGATACGAGTGGCGGGGGAAATTAAAATGTAAACTGAATTAGGATGCGGCTTTGCACATTATCACGAAACACTGAAAGATGTGGACACTGGTGTGGTATAAAGGCTAAGCGAATGAACTACCATTTGGGAGGTCCCTGATTCTAATGGGGGGTAATTATAAGGATTATAACAACAAAACATTTGAAACACTTTGAACACGGAAAACATTATACAAATGCTAAGTAATATCACTGTGTCCCCTGCCAACAGTGCTGAGCATCTTGTAAGAAACTGTCTCTACTCAAGCCAGCTGATGGTAGAAAAGTCCCCGCGGTTTTCCCAAAGTGCCTTTGGCACCTTGACAGATCCCCTCATAACTCAATAGTTTGGCTTCCTCTGCATTCCATGGATGGCCATGCCTGTGCCTCGTTCTTTGCTGCCTTGATGTTAACAGTCGGTTTTCAGTTAGAATTGCCAACACAGAAAACCTGGGTCTTTTAATTGATAAATTGGGTGTGGGGGGGTGGGCCAGCCTGGGGCATGTCATCCCCCTGATTCTCTGTCTCTCTGCATAAATAAAACAAACAAAATAAAAAAGCACAGAAATGTCGTGCTCAGGCGCTCTTGAGGAAGGCACACGCATAGTAATCACAGAGTAATCTCTGGAAAGATGGGACAGCCAAGTCTGATGTACTATTCTTCCCCTCACAGCAGTGGTTGGAGAACTGGGGCACAAGCATCATCATGCATTCATTAATTCACACGACTGCTTCCCGTGCAGGAATCACCGTAGTGTGACCTGACAGTACACGACTGCATGAATCATCAAGGAATGTGCACAAATAAAAATACTTTGTTCCAGGACTTTTTTTGTAGAAAAATCCCAGCAGGAACTCATTAGCATAATAGGCCACACCAAACAGCAGACTCATTAGCATATTAGGCCACACCCTATGCCTTCCCTTTTCTTGCCCAGTTGCCCCGCGGCTGTAGGGAGCCCGGGCAAACCGGCCCTTGGACGGGACGGGACCCCCTGGCCCGTCCACCTCGGAGTCGTTGAGGGGGTCTCCAGGCCTTCCCTCTGTAGCCACACATGCAGAGGTTTTGGCTGTAGTGGGCATGGCCAACTCTGAAGCTAGCCGGAACTCCATTCCTGTGCGTTCCTGCCTAAAAATAGCCCTGCTTTGTTCATATATAGTGACCTTCAGGCAGAATTACAAAAATGTGAAAACATTTGCTCAGTGCAATCAAAACGTCCTGTCTTATGTGACAATGAAGATTTTAATTTTTTTCCTTTGCTGGCTGAAGGAGCAGCAGGAAAGGAGGGTTTCCTACAGGAGGTCTCTACGGCAGAAAGAGGCAACCCTACCTTGGAAGACGTGTGGGGTAAAAATGCACTAAATGGCGCTTCCTGGCTGAACAGGCACTGGAACTCAGGAATCCCTAATCAGAGTCTAATGCTTGAGCCACTGCCTGAGCTCTGGCGACTGGCGCTCAGAATGGTGCAACAATCAGCCACTGAGGGCATGTCATTCTCTTGGATGTACTGGCAGCCCCTGAATGTCCCAGATGTACTCAGCAAAGAGATGGGGCAGAAATACTACCCCCTAGAACATCCTGATTGGAAGTCAGCAGGTCCAGAGCTGTAACTCATGTGGAGATGCAACAGGCAGCCTCTTTTACGGATTGGCACTGTGGATTCTTTGCAACTTTTAGTTATTAATTGCATTCTTTCTTGAGGCACACTTTAGCAGTTCTCCTATGGCATGCAACTGAGGAATTGTTGCTGTAAAGTACATCATGCACAGCAGGGCAGGAAGGATGGGGGAAGTGGTTCATGGTTAAAGTGGGGCAGGGAGTGTGACAAAGGAGAGTAGTTTAAAGAGTGAAACAGCTTCAGGAATGGTCTCTCTCTGAATGCTTTGCAAAAAGAGAACTTGAATCATGGGGGTGGTGTAATGTATTCAATAAGCTGCCATTGAATGCATAATGTGTGATGAAAACATCTAATTGAAATGCTATGTTAAGCTTCGTCCTGGGCTAGGATTCAAATACATCCAATCACATTGATAGCCCAGAAAGCACCTAAACAATCACTATCAACAAGCTCCCTGAGCGGGAATGTCCGTGATTGGTCCTTATGTATGCAACCTTATTGGTTGGTAAATGTACAGTAGGCATGGCTACATTAGCCGGGAGAGTTTAAAAGCAGGACAGCTTCAATGCTAAAGCTGTTCTGGCTATCAGATGTTGATCCGTGTTGGAGTTGTGTTCGAGTTGATGAATAAAGCTGAATCTTTGCTGAATCCCTCTCCGACTACTTTGTTAAGCGAGCGACTTAACAGGTGGTACAGTGCCTGTGGTCCTCAAGAACCCTTTTGGAGGTGGAGCCAGGGAAGGGAAAGCACTGCTGACACTTTGCCATCACTTTGGGGTAAGAACCTAGAAGTGCTGCCTCCCATGACACTCTTTTTCAGAGTGAAATGTGCATCCAGTTTCTGAAAATGTGCCAAATTTGAAATTTAGGGAGTACTGCTTTTTGCATGTTCCCAGAAAGGAAATAGCACCCATTACTACTTCCTCCTTCAGTGTCTACCAGTTGTGGGCAAAATCCTAAAGGTTACCAGATTAAGTGTGTGTGTGTGTGTGTGTGTGTGTGTGTGTGTGTGTGTGTGTGAGAGAGAGAGAGAGAGAGAGAGAGAGAGAGAGAGAGAGAGAGAGAGAGAGAGATTAGCTGCTAGACTGGTCTGCATTTTACACATTACAATTATCTGGGAATCTTCTTTAAGTGTTTTGGATTACTGTGACATTTGCCTGGTGTTAAAATTATGTCTGCATAGTCCATGCAATTATTTGTAAGGAGAGAGATCAGAAGTTGTGCGTCATGCATGAGATTAAAAAGACAAACATTTGTGCAAATATTTTATACCCCCACACCAGAAATCATTATACAATAACGGTTTTACGTCCTTTTTGTCCAGCTAGCCCTTTTGCTGAAATAACTTTTTATTTTAAAGCTGCAGATGATAATTTGGCTATTTTCCAGTTAACATTTGCTAAATTAAATGTTGAGGCTGTTTGTATGAAATGATCCATCAAAGGTAGTTAAACTTTAGAGAAGACTTTACTTGTATTCCCTTAAATGTCACACTCTAGTGCCCCCTACTGGTAGAGATATGCCAAAGTCCAAACAAAATTCATGCAGATCTTGGAGTTTGAGAGGAGAACAAAATACAGCATTATTTGATCTGATCTAAGTTCAATTTCATAACTTTCATGCATTTCAAATACATTGCGGCAAATCTTAACCTCCACAAAGTAATCCTAACCACTTAACTCTCTGGAGATTCTTTGTATTTAATGACCGTTTATACCCCAATTTCCTCCTCAACAGGGACCCAAAATGGCTTCGAACATTCTCCTCTTCTTCATTTTATCCCCACACCAACAGCCCTGAGGCTGAGAGAGTGTGACTGGCCCAACGTCGCCCTGCAGGCTTCCATGTCAGACAGGGGAATTGAACCTGGGTCTCTCAGTTACTTGTCTGACACTCTTAACCACTATAGCACACTGGCTCTTATACTGGATTCTAGAACTCTGTGCAAACACGAATATGCATGTGCATCCTGCCATTTGGAGCTGCTCAGTTACATTTTGGACTATAGATAGAATATTACAGGGCAAAAGAGCTTTTAAATTAACACTGGAGAAATTATGGCAAGAATACGCAGCAGAGTCGAGCTTTCTGCAGCATGGGAAAGTGAAGGAAGGAGTCTTTGGGCGGTGACCCTTCACTGTGAGGATAGGGTTGGTACACTTGTGTCTCTTTGTTCATGTGTGAAGTAGTGCCCTTAGCATGTGGCTATTATTTCTAAGTTCCCTGGTTGGCAGGCTTAGTTTTCAAGTGACCCATAGTGCTGACATCTCTCTTTTCCTAAATGAAACAGGGCTTGCTGAGCGCCTGCAGGGTCTGAAACACTGTGCCAGAGAAAGCAGGTGTGGTATGTTTGTTTTTTTGATGGTGCACATAATTATTGCTGAGTTGGAAGTGGGAGCTCTTTTTTATGCGAGTGTGTATGTGTGTGTGTGTGTATATATACACACACACCAGCAACAACCAACCGGACTTTTTTTTTCCCTGCCAGAAACTCTTTTACAATGTTTGCTATACCTCATAGAGATCAAACAGGCGTGGTTATGAGCAGAAATGTTGACACAATGCCAGATTCATTAAAAAGGGATACTGGCTCGTGGGTAGGGGTTGCTGTTGGGCTAAAAGGGGATTTCCCCCTCCCCTTTTTCTTTTTAATTTGCATTGCAACATCTATTTATTTAAAAATATTTTCCTGCTGTGTCTTGTGCATAGTGAAACACCTGTGCTGTTCCAGGCTGACCTATTTATCCAGTTCTTTTTCTTTTTTCCTGTGCGGCTGTAACTACTTAGAAATATGTTATTCCTGGGTTAGCTGAAGCCCTACGGGAGACAGTCCAGGTCTTTTAATAAACAGGTCGATTGGAAGGCTGAACAGACGGGCAACAGGTGGTAATATTTTTAACCTCTGTGTTCTGAGTTCAAATATGTCCCTGGGCTGCACAGACTCGGCCAAGCCATTTATACTGGACTCGGGTTTGTGAGTGTTAAACCAGCATGGGCCTACAGGCTGCATGCACACCTGGGACATCACCATTCAAATTCCTGCTCCACTATGAACTCCGTCATCACATTCATTCCCCTGTGCTCTTCCAATCAGTTCCTGCTCAAGATTGCCCCCTTGTAGATCTCTGAGAACCTCGTCTGCCTACTCTTGGTCCTTCTTGGTGGTCGGGCCATTTTTATGGAGTCAAATAAGGATAGGAACAGCATATCATGTATCGCAGCAGCATCCAGAAAAATGTGAAAATTTATCCTCTATTAGGAGGCTTGTTTGTTTGTTGAGATCTGATGTTAAATATTTTAGAGGATAGCCTGTGAGGAAATTTTCAAAAGGGCTGTATATTTGGACATTGCCCCCACCCCCGCCGCTGCCCATGTTAATGCATTTTGCCTTTTGAAATGTTGTAAGTCATCTTGTCTTTGTAGAAAAGGGCAATATGTAAATGTCTTCATAAAATAAACTAATGGCCCTGACCTTGATAGCCCAGTCAAGCCCGATCTCATCAGATCTCAGGGGCTAAGCAGAGCATATTCTGGCAAGTATTCGGAAGCGCAACCTCCAAGGAATATTGGGGCTGGGACACAGAGGCAGGTAATTTCAAGCCACCTCTCTGAAATGTCCCAGCCCCACTACGGGTCACCAGAAGCCACTGTGACTTCCAGGCTCGCAAGCACACACACACACACACACACACACACACACACACGCCAAATACTCACCAAATAAAATAATAAATACATTTGGTTTCCTTGGGCCACTCAGCTTCAACTTTGCATTTGCAAAATGGGACCACTCATGACAAATTTCAGACATATCCAGCGCATGAAAAATCAGCTCTGTGGAGCTGCAGAGTATCCTAAAAAGCAAAATGACTGAGATTGACCAGCATGCACATACACAAGCAAGGATGTACCTGCCCTAATAATTACATTCTGTGGTGTTTGCATATTGATTGGATTTGCAGGTCCACTGACTGGAAATAGTTCCAGTTTCGTCATGCCATCAAACTGGGGAAGCCAGCGGTGTTATTCAGGATCCCTCTTCAAACACTAAGAAGAACATTGTGAGGAAGCAAACCCAATATTAAGGGATGAATCTCATGTTCCGACAATAAAACCCAGAAGTGAAACACTACTTAGTGACATGATACATGTTGCCCTCCCCATTCTTACCCCCCCCAGGGAAGTAATTAATACAAATACCTCACTGAAAATGGCTAGAAAGGGGGGGAAAGTAAAGTGCTGTGCAAAGCGTTGAATGCAAGCTGTCAAACAAGCTGCCAAGGTGTTCCTTTATATTGTCTCCTAGAACTGGTATTCAGAGGTTTACTGCCTCTAAATGTGGTGGTTCTTTTGAGTCACCATGTTAGGTGTTGTGTACCCAGAAAAACCGCGCACGCAGTCGGGTCCGCACGTGGCCATGCGAATGGCCCAAGTTTCGCTTCCAGAGACGATAGCCCAAACGGATCCTAGGGCGCACCTATCGGACGGCTAGGATCCGAGAATTGACCTATGGGACTTGGGTGCACTGTAAATATCCTATCACTGGTGTAGGTGTGTGTTTGGGTGTGGTTTGCTACGAGGATATAAGCCGGCCTCTGGCCTGGCTACTTCATCTCAAGTTCTCCTATGTACAAATAAAGTATGAGCTGAAATCACTACACTATGCCTCAGTCTCAGTACTTACACTGGCAATGAGGATGGGATCCCGTTGAGCGAGCCGGACTCTTCGACCAGCCAAGCCCCAAGCACTGTTCCCTCGGCCGCTGCCGCACCACACATCACTCCCAATCAGCTACTGCGCACCGCTCCCCAGGACATTGCGCCCCACTTCACGTGAGAGTCATGGCTGTCGCTCCGGGACACCTCAAAGTCTTCGACCCCACACACCCCGAGTTTTGGGAATCATGGGTGGACCAGCTCACCAGCTACTTCACCTACCATGAGGTCACGGACGCAGTAAAGAAACGGGCCCTACTGCTCAGCACATGTGGGGTGGCCACCATTCACCTGGCCAAGGGCCTCCTGGTTCCCAAGAAGCTGACCGAGAACACTTACGATGATATCATTGCGCCCCTCACGAAGTACTATGCGCCGAAGCCCACCAAGATGGCCAAGCGCATGGACTTCCAGGCGCGCCTCCAGCGGCCCGGTGAAACGCCCCCCCAACATGATGTAGGCATGTCACATTTATTTCCTGCTTCTTCCTTCCCTGCTTTTGGTAAGTCACATTTATTTCTGGTTGGGGGGGGTGACATTCCTTTCCCCTGTGCTTCCTGATAGCCCTGAAGTGGAGGGAGGCGCTCCAAACCAGGAGATTCCCTTGCCCCCAACTGGGGCCTGGCAACCCTAGTCACCATGGCTAGTAGCCATTGCGAGACCTGGCTAATGAGTGCTCCTGTACTAAAAATAAAATTGAGGATGCTCAGTGAGTGAGTGAGTGAGTGAGTGAATGAATGAATGAATGAATGACATTTCCCAGGTTCAGCCAGTTTAAGGATCTGAGTTGGGCTATTGATTATGGATACTTATGCTTTGTTCAGACAAGAACTCCATTTCAAATGTCTGCGATTCCTAACCCTATTACGTTACTTAATAGATATCTAGTTCTATTGATTGCATTGATTTACATCATGTAATCTGCCTTGAGTCTCAGTGAGAAAGGCAGACGATAAAAGACATTCATAAATACATACATACATTAGCTGTATCCTCTAAAAGTTGTGCTCAAGAGACTTGAAGTGATAGTAATAAAAGCAAAAGAAGAATACGATTACAAGTCACAGTCATCTCATGGAGGCCCCAACTATACAGTGCTCAAGGCAAGAGATGAGCAGAGGCAGTTTGCCGTTGCCTTCCTCTGCATAGCAGCCTCTGTCTTCCTTGATGGTCACCCATGAAAGTACTGACCATGACTGACCCTGCTTAGGTCCCAAGCCTCAACAAGCTTGAGCCAAACCGAGCTATTCCACAGAACAAAATAGCAAGATAAAAGTCGCAGTAAAACCAGTTCAGTAAAAAAAAATTAATAAAGTCTTACCAAGCACTAAAATGAGGCCAGCACAGATATTACAAACAGTATTTCCCCAATACCCAAAGTGCCTAGACCAGGTGCCAGCCAGGTAAAGTGCTGCAGGACGAGTATTTCACAGCTGAGGTGCCACCACTGAAAAATCCTGGCTCTGGTTGTGACACACCTCACTTCACAAGGTGGGGAGGGGGGCACTGAACTGCTCTTCAGACAGCCTGTGCTGGCCAGAAACAGGGCCAAAAGGAGGGAGGAGAGAAGAACCCCTTTTTCAGAACTCTGTCCTTTCTCTAAGGACTCTTGAAAGGCTGCCAGAGAAGTCTTAGACTCGAGCATTCCTTGAGCTCTTCCCGTTGAAGCAACAAGTGCTCTCTTTCCACATGTGATGATGTATTTTGAGACAAAAGGTTTCTTCGAGATTTTCCAAGCCTTCGGGCTCCTCCTGATCCTTTTTCAAATTACAGGGATGATAGCATACTAGGGAGAATTGCGATTAGTCTAAACTCTCCACAGCTGCGAGGGATGAATGTAAAAATTCCATTTGAGGATCCACAACTTCTGGACTCAATTTACCTATATGACACCACGACCTAAACCGGGGGGGGTGCTCGGAGCGGCTTCAGTGCTATTCAATTTCTTACCCTAGCACCAACAACGAGGGGGACTCGCAGCCACCCCACCCGACACGTCTGTCATTACAGGGCAATGATATTATGGGAGCCTTGAGATCTGGAGGAAGGGGAATGGAATGATGATATAAAAAAAGCTTCAAGCAGGGGAAAATCTAAAGAGGGGCTCGCAATTCATTACTTATAGTACCAGGGGGATTATAAAACACCTTGTAACTGAAAGGCTTTGCCTGAAGCTGTTAAGGACTGCAGGCTTTACTTCTCCTTTTTTTTCAGAGGCTGACGCACGTCAAATGATCTTGGCAAGAGAAACACGGCCATCGGCTTTCTGTCATTCTGCTTAGAAGAGATGGCGGATTGTTCAGAAGGGGCTCTTGCCGTTGTTTCCTGGGGTTACCGATCCAACACAAAATAACACAGACGACTCCCTCTCTGTCACTTTTATGAGTCAAAGTAGACAATAGTGGCCAGGTGCCAATGAAAGGCCTTTGAAGGCTATGCAATTGAGAAGCATCAAATGCGTGCTGGGATATCTAGCAGGTACCTGGAGTGGCCCAAAGAAAGGTAGATTCAGTAAACCCAGTGCAGCCCAAGAGAGGTGGAGTGTCCGTTTCTTCAACTCTTATGAAATAAAACAGGGCAGCACCGCAATTGGTGCTGGTGGGAGAGCTGAGCAGGTGGTTTACCGTGTAACCCTAAACCAAGTTACACCATTCGAAGTCTATTGACTCTAGCAGGGTTGTATAAAATTGCCCTTTCTTTCTAATAATGAGTAGTAACTTGTGCTTATTATATTTTAAAGTATGTCATCATTAAGATATGTCAAGCAGCAGAGTTGCCAGCATTGGATTTGAAAAGCGATTGCACCTAGACAAGACCAGGAAAGAACAGGTCAGGCAGCAGAGCCCAAGGGGTTTTTTTATTGCTGCGGCGGCTGCGGCTGGTGTTGGTTGGTAGATAGCAGTGAGCGGAATCTCTGCTTGGAGTACAGCAACTTGATAGCCCAGAACAGCCTGATCTCGCCAGAGCTTTGAAGCTAATGGGAGACACACACCCCAGGAAGTCCAGGGTTGCTATGCAGAGGAAGGCAAAGGCAAACCACCTTTGTTCATAGCTAGCCTTGAAAACATGCTGTGGTCGCCATGAGTCAGCTGTGACTTGATGGTGCAAACTTATTATTTATTATTAGCGATGCAAACAGAGGTGGGTGTGAAGCAAGCCCCGCCACTGGGGCTCCTGCAAAGTTGCTCTGCCCCCCCCCCCTTCAGCACTGCCACCACGTCCTGTGGAATGGAGGCCGCTAGAGAAGAAGCAGATATGCATCCTTTGGTCTCTCCTGCAGCAGCAGGTGTGCAGGATCAGTCCTCAAATGTCCGGTTCCTTAGCATTCCTGTGTAGGCTAAAAGTCCAAGCATGCACACTGTGAACATTATACCACTTGCATTTATTAAACAAGATTCAGAATTTATTTTTAAAAGTACCTTTAGAAAACTTTTATAAGGTGTGTATGGGTGTGGGGGGGGGTGTTTGTGCGTGGGAATGTAAAGTGCCATCAGGCCACAGCCCCACTTATGGCAACCCATAGGGTTTTCAAGACAAGAGATGTTCAGAGTTGTTTTGCATTGCAACTTCTTAGGTGGTCTCCCATCCAAATAATAACCACGACCACCCTTGCATAGTCTCTGAGATCTGCCAAGATCCAGTTAACCTGGGCTAATTAAAGAATGCTTGGCTGATAAGAACTGTGCAGTCAATTCATTAACCCTTTGAAATTTAAATTAAATTTCCTTTTATTAGAACCTCAGTTTGTATATCTTTTTAAGATAATGAAGTGTGATGATAATGGATAAATAACACTTTCAAATGTTTTAAAATAATTTTTTATGCTGATTGACTGGTCTTTATTTATTGCTGAAGTTTAGTGCGTGTGTGTCTTGATAACTTGCTTTACTCATTCTCTCTCACAGTATAAGACAGTTAACTACTTGGGAAGATTCGTGTGCTTTTTCACTCTCGCGGCTAGGTGGCGCTGCTGCTGCTCGCCAACAACGTTTGTCTACTTCGTAGCAAAAGAATAGCTCTTTCCCCGCTTTTAAAAGTAGGATTTAATTTGCAAAGGCCTGTTTACAAAGCCCCAAAGGCAAAGTAGTGTAACTCCCATCACCCTGTGCAGTCTAATGCACCTGGTAGAGGATTGTGGCTTCAGAATTCTGCGCGAAGACAGACTCCATCAGGGCTCCTTGCGAACTGTTGTGTTCCCCTAAGGTACCAAGTATTCTATATCTTCATTGCGGTAAATAAAGAATGTATGTCAAATATACCCTGAATAAAATTGATTTTAAGGCTAGTTTTATGGACCCTTATTGGAAAAACTCCATGAAACTCTCTTCCGGGTGAGCGTGCATAGGATTGCCCCGCACATGTGCAAAAATACGGGCGGCGAAATGAGATTGCCGGAGATGCAAATTGGATTTCTGTGTATAACAAAACCATCTCGAAATTCCGTTTTCAGAAATAAAACAGGAGGAAAATGTAGGCCACTCAGAATATCAAAATGCAAAAAAAGTGTGCATGACTTTTAAAAATCTATATATTTTTTTAAACCCACCTTTGCTCTTTGGGAAAGTTTCTTTGTAGTCTTGCTTATATTGGAGCACTAACAAGATCCCTCTATGGGAGCTAATTTTATAGGTGTCAGCCTTTTTTAACAACGGAGGGTGTTCTAACACTATAAAACCTTCCTTCCCTGTGCCAGGAGCATAATTAAGTAAATTCAGTTATGGAATGAACATGACTTTAAATGTTCTGTAGTCGTGGCCGAGTGGTTAAGGCGATGGACTAGAAATCCATTGGGGTCTCCCCGCGCAGGTTCGAATCCTGCCGACTACGAATATTTTAATTTTTGTTCTTTCAGCCATTTTTAGTTTGCAGCTTTCAAGCATTCTGTGCCTTTAACGACACCGTTCTTCTCTGGCACTGTTTATGTATTAACTGGCCTTTCAGCGCTGCCCGGGTCCGCCAGGGATGAGGGCAGAAAGAAAGGGGCGTGGTTAGCCGGTCATTGCCTGGCCTCATCCCCCCCCCCCCCGCCGTCTCCTTGGCAACGTGAGGCTGCGAAAGACGGGCTAAGATGGCGGACGATCTAGACGAGCTGTTGGACGAGGTGGAGAACAAGTTCTGCCGCCTAGCCAAGCCGGATTGCTCTGATGCAGTCCGAACTTCGGGAGAGACAAAAAACCGCCCGAGAGAGGAGAAAGAGGCGGCTAAAGCAGCCTCGTCCGGAGAGAGGGCCAGGTGAGCAATGCGCATGCTCGTTCTTTTCTCCTTCCACCCTTACAGTGACTGCAAAGAGATCACGGATTGCACGACACTTCCGGTACCCGCAGGTGAACATGAGGGGCGATGTTTGCAGTTTTATTTGTCTACTTCATTTATACCCCGCGTTTTTCCCCAGTGGGGACCCAAAGCGGGTAGGAAAACGGTATGCTAGACTCCGCTTTATGATGCTGCTGCAGCAAAAAATGGAGGTACTCGTTTTTTGAAAATCCAAAATGTATAGTACTTGACTATACTTGACTATAGGACGGGTTTAAAAATCATAAACGAGCAAGTTTTCAAGTTGATCAAAAACCTTTAAACGATCTGGGTGTTAAGCAAAACAAGGAAAGGAAAGGGGGCAAAGTATGCTGCTGAGCTTAGGGAAGAGCCCTGCTGTGTTTCTTTACGCATAAGGCAGCGTTCAAACAGAAACCAGAGCTGTATATAAGTCTCGTCTTTTTGTATTTCTGTGGATGCTTAATTCCCTCTCTTCCGTCGTCCGGCACACACCGGCCCCGTTGCTCCGGTTGCGGGCTTCGTCCCGGAATTACTGCACTGTGCCTAGCCCTCGCAGCTTGTACAGACGCCCCTCATTCACCTGCTTCAGGCACTCATGCGTACTTTCCCCTAACACTCCTCCATCTTCCGGCTTTTCCCACAAATTCCATCTCTCTCTATTTTTTTGGAACTGCAAGTGTGTGTGTGAGAGCGAGAGCATACCGTTGTACCTGATCTATTTATTAAGTGCATTTCTGCCTTGCTTTTCAGCAAAAAAATTAAGTTTCTATGACCCATCAAGTTAAAAGGTGTTCAAGGATACGTTAAACCCATGGATAGAGCAACACAGCTACACAAATGGAATCTTCCTCTTTATAAGCCTGCTTCTACAGAGACTTCCAGATGTTGTATTTTGCAGGTGTTCAGCACTGGGCGTTAGAGCACCTGTCAAAGACTGTGATGCAATGGTAGAGCATGGTGTTTGACATGCAGAAGGGCCCAGGTTCAGTCCCTGACATCTCCAATTAAAAGGATTGGGTCAGGTGATATGTAGAAGATCTCTAGCAGCCAGAGTGGACAGTACTAACCTTGGTAGACCAATAGGCTAGCCCACTGTATGGCTGCGGGCTTCCAGTCCAGTCTTTGTGCAGTCCAGATTTCCAGGGTGCCAACCAGTGTTCCCTCTAAGCTGAGTTAGTGTGAGCTAGCTCAAACTTTGATGCCAGTAGCTCACAAAGTAGAACTTTTGCTCACAAGACTCCACAGCTTAGAGGGAACATTGGTGCCAACTGCTGCAGGATCAGCATGGTCATCAGCACAGATACCACCAGGGAAGCTCTAAAATGGCACAATAGAATGAATCTCTGAGATGCACAGATACCACCAGGGAAGCTCTAAAACGGCACAATAGAATGAATCTCTGCTGCCTGTTATGCTCTCTGAACACTCTCCCTATGTTATCATTCTTCTACAGTCCCTGGGATTTATAAATTGGCTACCACTTGGCAGCACTTTACACGCACACAATGTGTAGCTATCTGTCATCACTAGTCCCTGGGGTCAATATAACACACTTTTTTAAAAAAGCCAAAGAAAAAACAACCCTTTGCATTCCCCATCACTAAGTGACATCTTTCTTTGCTGGGAGTTGGTATGTATATCAATGAACATCATAATCTTTGAACAGGAAACAGGTGTCTGTAAAGATAGGGGGTGCATAGTGGACATACACCAAGGAGTTTCAGTTGGTTGCAGATCCCCAGTGTGTGTCAATTTCCTGCCACAAGTCTCATCTTCAGATGTTATGGGTGTTCTCAGTAAACAAGTGGCAGGCAAGCTGCAAACTCATTTTGCCACAGAAAGTGCAAATTGATCAGTGCTCTCTAGCTTGTACAGTACTTCCTGTCCTCTTTTAGTCACTGGAATTTCTGCAGTCCAAAACTACCTTGTATCTTTGTAGGGTTTTGTCCCTGTGATTCCTGCAGGCTGTTCAACTCTAAAAGACAGCCCTCCATCCACTATCATTGCTGGGGTCATGGTATTCTTGTCTCACCCGTACAGTTCCCACCCCCACCCCCAATTTCTTTTCATTTCAGAAGTTGAACAATGGTGTTTCTTTTCAATTTTCTTGTAGAGTTTCCAAAATATCAACAAAACATAGCAATGAAGAAGAGGACTTGGATGAAATAATTAAAGATATAATCAATGAGAAGAACTTTGCCAAAAATCCTGTGGTAGGTAAAACTCTGAGAGCATGGTGGAGGGCATGAGAGGTCATTCAGAGCTATTAAAGACAAACAAAAAAATCCTGGTAAAGGAGGCTTGTGAGAGGGAAAAGTATTACGGATTTGAAAATTTAGGAATTCAAATTGATTGTGGCGCATTGAAATAATAATAATAGGTACTGGTAGTCTTGTTTGCCTTGAGACAATGCAGCAAATGGCGGTATTACAAACAGGTGGGTTCAACTTAGATAAGGCAGAGAAGCTTGTGCTGTGTTACTGGTGGATTTTGATTGCTTTGCAACAGACTTCATAAATGAATTTATAAATGTTTTAGCCAGGCCGGTTTATGCTCACATTTTCCTTCCTCCTGTATGTATTTATGTAGCATCAAAAGAGACAACTGAAATACAGGGGTAGTTCCAGAGTGAGAGATGTTTGAACATCCAGCACATTGATTCAGCACTCCTGACAATATAGAAACTGATTCTCTGCTGATTGCTGCTAGTGCAAACAGACCAGATCAAGCTGGATCAGTGCAAAATAGGGATCAAACAACAAAACCTGACACTTTCAATTTCATCTCTACTTCCAGACTAGCTAATTAGCCCTGGGAGGAGGAGAGGGGAGCACAACATTTCCTAGAACTATTCACTGCAGCCAGGAGCCCAAAGTTCAGATGCTTCTTTATGCATTGCAGTCACAGCTCTGCATATACACACAGTCCCTTGGTGCACATGATGCTGCCCCTTTATCGAAGTGGCCAGGTCAAGAGACCTCCATCTCCCTGCTGGATTGAACTGATTGCGTTCCTATTCTCATGAACCTAAGCTGCAGATGGCTGTTGAAACAGGAGAGTCTTGAGGCCTCCGTACAGTTGTTAATTGCCTGCCCTCTGCCTGCTTCTCACTGGAGTAGGTTTGCAGCCCTTGTTATTTAAAATCAACAAAAAGAATAGGTGCATGACAGTACCAATTGACATGATCAGTCCTCTCCTCTCCTCTCTTTCTTAGAAATGTATATCTAAATGTTCCACCCTCCCAGCTGAAACTAATATTACCTCCATTCATGCTCAAGGTAAGAGGTAAGTAAAGATCACACGCGTGAATAAATGCTCTGATGCATCATTTCAGTCTAACTATGCTTCCATATTAGCTGTGTTGCCCGTCAACTAAACAAAATAATCAACCTTTCAGGAAACTCAGTTTTATTACTGGGGTGCAGGATTTTGGAAACATGGAGTTACTGGTTTGTATGCAGACTAGCAGTTCCATGGGCGTGATGATTTCTATCAGCAGAGCACAGCTTTTCTTGACCCCCAGGAGCCCATAATACGTCCCCCCCCCCGAACCCTGTTTGTGGGATACAAGGGAATTGAGGAACAGGGTTGGGAAGGCATTTGGGAGAGAACAGACATTTATACTCTGCCTTTCTTCCTGGGGGGGAGCACCAAAGTAGCTTACATCATTCTCCTTCTGGTTTATTCCCACCATAACCCTGTGAGGTGGGTCAGGCTGAGTGTGTGTCATTGGCTTAAGACCACCTAGCATGCCTCCATGACAGAGCAGGGATTCAAACCTGGATCTCCCATATCCTAGTCCGACGCTCTAACCACTGCACCACACGCGCTCTCATAGCCAGTCATGCTCTGGTGGAAGTCCTTGCAGTTGCAGAAACGCTAGTCTGGATCCACTTCGTTGCGATACCATGATGAACTGTAACCTCCTTCATAGGCGTTGAGGATATATGTAGGTTGAAGGGACACCGTGAATACCTTCCAGAGCCCCTCAGAAGAAGGGCAGGATAAACAAACCTGTAATATATTGATAATAATGGATTATATTCTGCCAAGAGAGATTATCTTGACTGGTTCCCTTCCTAAGAGCAGCCTTCTGACTTATGTGGTTTGTGAGACACTCCACACACTCTTTTCCCACAACAGCTTCTTTTTTGGGGTACAAGAGGCTGCCGGGAGAAGGGGAAGCCAAGAACGATCCTCTTCTGCCATCGGAGTGGTGGTAGGATTCAACCCAATCTAAGGAAGAGATAGCGCCGGTTCTTGTTTTAACTGCATGTAATATTCTGTAGCTTTAGAAAAGTTATTAATAAATTTCAGAAATTAAAATGTTCTGGGTTGTTTTGTCACCTGTGTTAGTGGGTCAAAACACTGCGGATTCTTCATTTATATTTGCTCCCAAGGTGTAAGTTACACACATACTAGTACAGCAGTTGATTCTGAATTGCTGTGCCTTACAGTTCTTCTGAAAGTAATAGGTTTGTTGGAAAAGGGTGCATGCTCACTAGAATAAGCGAACCTGAGAAGTTAGCAATGCAGTCCTAACTGTCCTTACACCCATGTAAATCTCTTGATGTTAATGGGCTTAGAAAGTTGCGTTAATGATGGTAATGTTTGTGTTTTTATTTCATCTTCAATACAGCTCAAATTTTCCATTTTAATTCTTGTAGATGTTGCCCAGCATACCTTGGAGGAAGCACTGCACCATATGGTATCGGAACCAATATTTCACAGAAGTAAGTTTTGTTTGGTTGTTTTTTAATGCTGGCGATTGCATTATTAGAACTTCATGCTCTCAAACTATTCAGCTAAAGGTCACTTCCCACAAAGTACCATTCTCAGCAGAGTTATACCCATCCAAGCCTACTGAAGTCAAGGGGTTGGATCCAACCATCATTTTACTGGTGAAAAGGGCTATGATCACCAAAAAGGCTATGCTGGAGGTGGTACAACCTGCATGGACAAATCCGATGGGGGATGTAATAAGGAGAGGAATTGGGTGAGACTGAGTGAAATGACTCGCCAGATCCAGTCCAGTGGACTTAAAAGGGTGTGAATCCACTGGGGAGGCACTGACGGTCATTTCAGTCTGTGGCAGCCACAGCAAGAAAGTGATGTCGTAGCAAGGCAGCTGGGAAAAGTTCTCACCATCTTCAGCATTCAGCCCAGGTCTGACTTTTCACATTTCCCTGCAAATGCCCTGGGTGTAGCCTCATAGCAGATGTCCTTGTGCACTTTTGGTGATTTCGTGGCCTGACTATTCTATATAAAATATTTATATCCCAGCCTCTTATCTAAAAGTTCATAGGCAGCTGCTGTGGGCAAGGATAACTAGTGGAGGAACTCACTGATACATCAACAGAGAGGCCAGCTGAGGTCATAAATATGGGGACTAAAATGATGATTACCGGGGAATTGCACAACTTTAAGGTTGACAATGAAGAAATTGAAATTGTTCAGATTTTCTATTCCTTGGCTCCATCATCAACCAAAAAGCAAGGCTACAGGCATGGACGGCTTCAAAAGGGAATTAGATAAGCATATGGAGCAGAGGTCCATCAGTGGCTATTAGCCACAAGGTATAGATACGGGCTCTGGGGCAAGTGATGCTTCTTGGTGCTTGGGGGGGGGGGGTCAACAGTGGGATGGCTTCTAATGTCCTGGCCCCACTGGTGGACCTCCCGATGGCACCTGGTGTTTTTGGCCTCTGTGTGACAGAGTGTTGGACTGGATGGGCCTTTGGCCTGATCCAACATTGGTGTCTCTTGTGTTCTTATGTTCTTAAGGTGCACCCCAGAAATCAGAAGGAGATTGAAACAGGGAAGGGCAGGCATGAAGATCCTTAAGTGTAAGGATGTGTCATTGGCGACCAAGATCAAATTAATTCATGCCATAGCATTCCCCCTTACTATGTATGGTTGTGCAAGTTGGACAGTGAAGAAAGCTGACAGGAAGAAAGCAGATTCCTTTGAAATGTGGAGTCAGAGGAGAGTTTTATGGATACTCTGGACCACCAAGAAGACAAATAAGTGGGCTGTAGATCAGATCAAACCTGAACTCTCCCTAGAAGCTAAAATGGCTAAACAGAGACTATTGTACTTTGATCACATTGTGAGAAGACAAGATAGGACATTTTGGAGAATGTTAATTCATCAGGTCACCATAAGTCAGAAGTGACTTGATGGCACTTAATACACACACACTCACAATCTTGAATTGGCACATGGATCAATGAAGGCTCTAATTGAAGATCATTTTATTGAGTGGAGGCACGTTTTAATCAACAGGGCTGAAACTAAGAGCCTAATAGTTCATTCCGAAGGTCTTGTTATATGTTATTTAATATACTAGTAATACTAATAAGTGTAGTTTTTTCATATAATAGTATGAAAAAAAATAACGATGGCCTTTCCTTCCAACAGTGAGTGCTGGTTATTATTTCATTGTAATTTTTCTGATACTTTCTTTAGTAGCTCAAAAAAAAAGACTCCTCTATTAAATAATATGGGTAACATGCATATTTATTGATGTTTCATTTTGGTTTGCTTTGTTTTTGTACATCACATGCATGTGCACAAGCTGGCACCATTCTAGAAGACACATTTCCTTCAATGTGTGAGAAAAGAGGGGGGTGTCTCTTCCAAGACAGCACTTGCTCTCTTATGAAATAGTTCAAAGCTTTTAAAAGTCTCTTGGTCAGCTAATCAGGGGGAGATATTTATAGAGTTACATCCTTCTCAAGCTGTTTATTTCTGTGGATAGAGAAGGCTGTAATTCTGTTCAGGACTGCACTGAACAGTTTTCTAAGGAATAGTTCAGTGATTTTAATGTTTAATAATGTCACAATATTTCTAATGCATCCCTGGTTTGTATCCAATGAGAACCACAAGCAGGGATTGGAGAATGGGACTTTTCCTGCCTCCCCCTTCCACTATTGCCCACAAAAATGCTTCCCCGGGAGGTCAGGGCACCATGTAAGGAACTGGAGTGGGATGGGGGAATTGTTGCGAATAACTTCCCTCCCTCCCACCGCCAGTAGACGTGTCTATCTGTTTGGAACAAGCTGTTGTATTTTAGATGCATTTCCATAAAACCAATGACATTGGTCCCTTCTCCCTTTGCACAGAACTTGTGATCGACTACGTTGTACTGCATGTGACTTCCGTGTTTTACACTATGATGACTACCAGTGGGATAAATCATGTGATTATCTCTTTTTCAGGTATGCAATTGAGATTTATATTATCAGGAATCGTTGCTGTGTTCATAGTGTACTGGTAGGCACACTGAATGTTCCTTCTTTATGTGTTCTAATTTCAGAACTCACAGAGTAGGGAATGGGGCAGTAAGAATGGTGAGAATCTTTTAGTATGTATGTGTTTATTTTATTTAATCTCAGAGTTGGAAGGGACCACAAGGGTCATCTAGTCCAACCCCCTGCCAATGCAGGAATATAATATCCCTGACAAATATCCAGTCGATACTTAAAAACTTCCAACAACAAAGAATCCACCACCTCGCAAGGGAGACGATTCCATTGTCCAACATACCTTGCTATCAGGAAGTTCTTCCTCAAATTTAGATGAAACCTTCTTTGCTGTAGTTTATATGCATTAGTCTGACTCCTGTCATCCAGCATGACTGAAAACATGTCCACCCCATCCTCTGCATGGCATCCCTTTAGGTATTGGAAGATGGTAATGGTATCACCTTACGAGTGTCTGTTCTCCAGTGTAGTGATTCCTAGCTCCATCACCTTACCATCATAGGCCATGGTCTCCAAACCCCTCATCAGCTTCATTGGCCTACAATGTAGATTGGAAGAAGCCTGAAGCAGAAAGACCAAGATCAATGATAAGGCAGAATTGTGTTTGCTTTTTACGGGCTGTTTTCCCTGAATATCTGGAGACGATCCAGTAGGATCAAGGAGGAAGCTCTGTCTCAATATCATCCTGTCAGATCTTGGAAGCTAAGCAGGGTCGGCCTTGGCTAGTATTTGGAAGGGCAATCTCCCAGGAATACCAGGGTCGTGACACAGAGGCAGGCAGTGGCAAGCCACCTCTGAAATGTTTCTTGCCTTAAAAACAAGTCTAGCTCACCACCTGGTGGTGCAGAACACTAAAGAGCTAGAACTTGTGGCTGCCAGACAGTCTTAGGATACAATAATTCTGCATGTCATACGATAATTATTAATACTGATGCAAGGTGTTCATTTATCCTGCCAAGATCGTCTTCGGAGATCTTGTCTGAGTGTCCTCTAAGATTTGATAGGTCATGACTAAGGAAAGGGCCCTTTCTGCAGCTGCCTCCCTCTATGGAGCTCCTTCCTGAGGGAGACATATCTGGTGCCTTCTATGATATCCTTCAGGTGCCAGGCAAAGCCAGTCCTCTTCGCCTGATTTTTTCTGCGTAAATGTTCTTCTCCTCTTTTCCTGTCGCTGCCTGCCCTGTAGCTGTTGTGCTCCTCGAGTTCTAATTGTTTTAGCTGCTCTCAAGTTTATTTTACACTGGAGTTTTAAGGGGTTTCGAATAGGTTGTATTGTATTTTTGTATTGACAGATAGTAAGCCCTTGTGGATCCTGTATTGAGAGGAAGGTGGCATAGCATTTTTCCTCCAATCAATGAATACATTTTTCATAGAATCAGAACCGTTTTGTGAAATGCCAGAGTTTACTTTATCCTATGAATATGCATGGTATTTTAACTTCCCCAACCACCACCCTGCACAAAAAAATTAAAATGGATTGTTCTTGATTGATAGGAATAACATGCCTGAATTCAGCAAGCTGAGAACAAAGATGGTAAAGAAGAAAGGAACACGGTCCTATGCTTGCCAGTGCAGTTGGAGATCTATAGATGAACTAACGGACGTGAGTGCGGACCGAGAGCTCCGCTGGGTTTGTAGCAAACATGCCGAGTGACCTCATCCTGCCCGGTCAAACAGCCATTTCTGTACGAAGACCGGCTTCAGCATTCATGGGTGATAAAACAGGCCCGTGTTCTGCGCACAGAATGAATCTTGTTATTCCAAGTATAACCTGAGTACTTTGCCTGGTCTGCGGTTCCCTTGTGAGCTAAGCAAACTGGATGGGATGGTCATCCAGAATCACAGCAGCCTGCACCCTAGAGAACTGGACTATTTACAGGGTTGTTAGGAATCCTTAGGCTCCTCAGCTCCCTCCACTGTTATCAGTACGAGGGGGAATGAAGGTCTGTGGCCTAGAAAGCGTTTCAGAAATGAAGGATGCACGAAGTGAAACTGGACCAAACTATTCCTTTACCTAGAACACTCTTTTCTTCCCCCACAGTGATCTACTACTGTGTGCACCTGAAACACTAAATGTTTAGGCATTTGGTATATTCAAAAGAAGGCTCTGCTGACAATGGGAGAAGGTAATAAAGCCTTTCCAGAAGACACGTACTGAAATAAACAACATTTAGTAGCAGTATTAGCAGCAATGAAATTGTCTGGGATCTTGAAGCTTGCAGTTGAGCAAGAGCAACTATCAGTATTACTCCAGTCTTGCAAGGAAAATGTACAGCATCCTTCAGCCACACTCTTATGCAGTCAGTCAGTCAGTTGGCCTTTATCGGCATATAATACTGCCATAAACAATAATATACATAGAGAAGAGTAAAAAAGGGGGAATCATATTACAAAGTACATAATTTTATAAAATACATCATATTACAAAATATCATTGATTACTTCTGTGGTGTTTCCTGGCACTTATGCTCATGTATCTGGGGTAAACCTCAGTTAACACAGTGGTATTTACCTCTGAGTAAACACATGCATGGCATTGGGCTGCACCACTGTTTAGTGCTGCTTGACCCCATCTCTTGCAGAGGGGATCACAAGGATTCAAAGTTGTTGGGGGGGGGTTGCATCAAGCATACTTATTTGTGGAAGATGGGAAGGGGGCACATGACCGGAAGGGGAGCAGAGAGGCTGTGCTTTCCTTACCCATCTCTGCTCAACTTTTTAGCTAACCAGACAGTTATCGTCCAACAGTTGTTATTAATGGGCTCAAAATAAAATGATCATCATGCTCAATTTTTCTGTTTACACCTTTTTATCAAAGTACTAACAAAAATAAGGTACTCTTGACTTCTTTCACACGTACACACACACATACCTCTCTTCAGGTTCCAATTTAAAAAAACATGGACTGTGTTGTTACAGTTGTATTTAGATTTAGGGTTTTTTTCCTGAATGTAATCCTTGTTTATGAATTATATATAATTTTCTCATTCTGTATATGTAACACCCCATTATTTCTCAGTATTTTGTTTTTTGGTAGCACTGGAAGCTTAAGAAAATGTGTCATGGCTTTGTTTTTGTTGAACAAGTATAGAAGGTGAATAGCAAATGGGGTTTGGTTCCTTGGATTTCTTCTGCTAACAGGAGCACTTGCCTTGTACCAGAGGGAAAGTGGCAGCATTAGTGGAACAGTCAGTATGACTGAATCAACAGCAGACTAGGAAAACAACTGACAATTAATACCTGCATCATAACATAGTTACCTGAAAGTAAGTTCCATTTGATTTCATTTGCTTTTTGTGTCATCTGTTTAGAATCAGAGTGTAATTAGTCTGTGATAAGCATATTTCAGACACATGTCAAACTGAAATCTAAAAGTTGTATAGAATTAAAGTGTTCACTCTCTTGTGTTTCTCTGTAGTACTACTGTCATTAAAAGATATATTCTTGCTGTTGTGAATGAATGGGTTTTTTAAATTTAAAATATCTATACCATACTTTTCTCTGGCAGTGTAGGACTCAAAGGTTATCATCCTAAAGACACTTTCCTGGGAGTTAGCCTCACTGATTAACATGGGACTCACTTCTGAGTAGACCTGCTTAGGATTAATCCCAAAGGGGTTTACACAAAAATCACTTAGGCTAAAGCTACAGATGCAAGAAATACTAAAAGCAACCCCACTGATTTTTCCATAAACACATAACTGGCCTTTAATCAAAGACCATTAAAAGCACAAATATAACTCTGTAGAATTTCAGAACCTTTGAAGACAGAACACCTTAACGCACCCTCGGATAGTGATTGGAGCTCCCCTATTGGCTGGCCCATGTAGGCAGAGACAGTTCCTCAAATCTGAAGCAGTTGGGTTGGGAAGGGCTTTATAAGTTAATAGCATATCTCATTTATTTATATACTTAATTTAAATCCCACCTTTCTCCCTAATGGGGACCCAAAGCAACGGACTTCTTTTGCCCCTCCTCCTTTTCATCCTCACGAGAACACCGTGGGGTAGGTTAGGCTGAGAGTGTGTGACGGGCCCAAGAGCACTCCACGAGCTGCCGTGGCAAGGTAGGGATTAAAACCAAAGTCTTCGAGATCTTCGTCCAACACTCTGGCCTCTCTCCCACTTTGGCTTTTGAACTGCACAGGAAAGTATAGGCTCATACAAGCAGAGCAGACAGGGTCCCTCAGGATTATTTTTCATATATTTTGGCTGCCTGTTGTATGGAGTTTAACTGGCTCTGATCCTATTTTCATAAATGAAATCATAAATAGTGGTCTACTTTGGGATTACTGAGGTAATATCTGGGGGATATGGTAGCAGATCTCATGTCTTTTTTGGGGGGGCTTAATAACAAGTCACTGGAAAGCTCGATCTGGACTGAGGCCACAAGCGAGGAGGTTAACACTTCTCTCCTCCACTCTTGCTGACCCCACAGTCCTTTTTCCCCCCAGAGATGCTATTTGCCTAGAGAGGAGACATACAGCTGTCTTTATGTGTTGCCCCATGGCTGCTGGTATGTGAAGGAAAGCAGCATGGGGGAAGAGGTTAAATCCTCTCTTCCTCTTAAACTGTGGCTCAGATCCAGGGCAGCAGCTGGGAAATCCTTCATTTCAAACAATGCTCAGTTCTCAACTCAAGTGGTGAAAATCATTCTCCGACACCCCACCGTGCCACACACAAACACACTGCATTATGGGGTAATCATACTGGCCTACTTAGCAGGGATATTTATTAATTTAGTTGTATCTTCCCCCATGGCTCAAGGCAGCTCACAAGGTCCAATTTAAAACATACAAAAGTACAGTGAATCCCCAAAGATGAGGTATGTGAAGATGTTCTGAGATATGTGAAGCACTTGGAACACTTTAAGTGTGCTATATCAGTTCTGCATTATTAGTCTGGTGCAGCAGATTTCTAATGCTCTTTGTAATAGTCCCAGTTAATGAAAACTACAGGTTGTAAATGTGGACATAGTTGATTATTTGGGTCTGAGCCATCTGTTGGCAAAGCTGTTGACCAACATAATCTGTACGAAGGGCTTTGTCATTCTGTTCGAATCCTGGGAGGATCCCCCTCCCCCCCAGGTTCTGAAAGGGTAGGCCACTTACAGCTGATTTCCATGATTGCTGCACTGCACTGCGTGGTGATTGGTTACTCCCTCTCCCCATTTCTCACAGCAATCTGTCTATTTTAATTATTTGTTGGGGGGGGGCGGGGAACCTACGTTTAGGCTTGCAAACTTTCCACTGATTCTTCCAGCTTCCCATCATGGAGAAAAGAACATACAACCATAAGCAGCAGGGTCTTCTGAACTATGCCAAGGTAGTATGAGACAAAAATCTTTCTTGTTTCCAGTACTCATCGGCTTTTGGATTTAATCTGTGGTGGTTGAAATGGCATGGGGGGAAACAGTTCAATACATAGAAGGTCCCCTGTTCAACCCCTGAGGTTGCCAATTAAAGGATCGAAATGTAGCAAGTGTTGAGAAAGACACTCCCCCTCCCAAGAGCCCTGCTGTCTCACTACAACCTATACACAGCTGGATCGATCAATGGTCCTGCGGCACAAGACAGCTTCATATCTGCGGGTAAAAGTTCTTTTGAGCTCCCTTTGGAAGAGCACCTGTGGCTAAGTGTAATAGACCAATATATTCCACCTTTTCTGAGCTATACATTTTCAATGATGTATTTCAATCTGCTGTCCCAAATGAGTAGGAAGTGAAGATTCTTCATCGTCTCAATTTCAACTGGAGAGTTTAACATAAATATTTTAAAGTAAAATTGATGTTCCTGGCTCAAAACGACAGAGGGCAGGCTTGTACTTACGTAGGTTTGTTTCAGTGTTGTTCGCTGGATAAAACCTTTCCTTCTATACTTCATAAAAGGAGCTACGTAACTCAGAAAAAGCAGTCTCCTGGCTCTAGTCTGAGTAGTACAAGACTATTTTATGAAAGTCTGTCTCTTTCTCTGTATGCTACATAATAGATATATGTCAGATTATAGCTTTCCCCCCATATCTTTTATTGATCTCAGTTTTGTTTTTTGCCTTAAGATTGATCAGATCTTGGGTGTGGCTATGTTTTGTTTCCTTTCTGATAGAGATTAGGGGAGGACGGATTGTATCAGTCCCCAATAAGATTCTCTTGCTATTTTAATGTTTTACAGCATGTATATCCTTCTCAGTTAGCAAAACAACTACTTTGAAGTCTTCCCAGAATTAACCCTTCACAGCAACTACCCCCCCTTCTATATGTAATTGTTGATGAAATTCTGTTTCACTATATCTGAAGAAGTGTGCCTGTGCAGGAAAACTGATACCTTGAATCTTTGTTGGTCTTAAAGGACTCAAACTTTGTTCTACTGCTTCAGGCCAACACAGCTACTCACCCAGATCCATCTCAGCATCATCCACAGTGTCTTTAATCATGAGTTCCTCTCTTTATCCATGACCACAATGAAAAGGGAAGTGTAATTTAAACTAAAATGGTGAAGATCAAAGCTATGGCAGTAGTGGAGGTCCCACAGAGCAAAAATTACAGAGACTAGCTAATTACTGAGTATTAGACCAACTCAAGAAACAAGTTTTTGAGTTACACAGAACTCTTCAAACATGTTCAAAATGAGAATTAAAAAGTGACAGTGTTACACAGAGAGCAATGTTAGCTGAGTCTTCTGAGCAGCAGGACCGGACAGGAAGAAGGCTTCTGCCACTTGTTAAATTACAAGTTTGGGGGCCATGCTGGAATTATTAGGGGTATTTTTTTAAAGCAAGCTTAAGGCCAGTGACAGCCAGCAAAGGCATCTAACCAAGAATGTATGCTTGGCATCTTTCCCTTGCTAGCAGTGCTCACCCAACAGGGGCCTTGTAAGGCTGACAGTGGATAATGCAACCACAGGTTTCAGCACATTTCCTCAAATTTTGCAATGAGATGTTTACCCCAGTGTCAGAACAGGAAACCTGTCTGAAGTCAGGGCTGAAGCACATGTGGCTTCTGAAACCATATGTACCAAACCATAGCACCTGTTCCCCTCAATCCACGCTGCAGGGAAGGGAAAAGCACCCCCTTTTGAGTGCCACTGTTGTGTCATGGCAGTTACCACCACTCCAGTTGTGTTGGATGACATTGCACAAGAGTCTTCAGCCTTTTCAGAAACAAGGCACAGTGAAACCCAGCCAAATGGAAGCATCTTGAAGTTACTTTGGTTTTTGCAAAAGAGCTAAATGTGTACTGAAGTCGATGCCATCGAAAGTCATGCTACTTCAGAGAGCTCAACTTTTGGCTGGATCATGGCTATTATGCTGAGCCTTCATGATTGCAGAGAGAGGCATTTCATGCTTCCTTCAGTGACAATTTAGTTTTATATTTAAAGGAATCCATTTCTACAGAAGGTTGCAGAATAAGCACACAAAAAAACTTCCAAACTACAGTTTGGGACCTAGTTATTTTAATGATAATGACACTCAGGGGTCATTTCGTAGAAAAAGAGCTAGGGGAACTCATTAGCATAACTCATTAGCATATGCCACACCCCCTGACATCACCGGAAGTGTGTCATAAGGCCACACACCCTGACATCACCGGAAGTGTGTTATAAGGCCACACACCCCGCCCCCAACGGTCCCGGCCGCCACCACCAGCCTTGCAGCTCCACTGCCGAGCCCCATGAGGGGCCCGGCGGTGGACCTGCAAGGCCGGCGGGAGTGCAAGGAAGCCCCGCGAAGGCCCTCCCTGGCCCCAGGCAGGCAGGGGTGGGGCAGGGAGGAAGCAACTTACCCTCCCTCTTCTCCTGCCTCCCCCCCCCCCGAAATGACCTCTGATGACTCTAAAATTAGCAGCATGCAATTAAAATGCAGACAGGTAAGCTATGAAAGAAAGAAAATATTCAAACACTTGCTTTAGCCATTGAAAAGCCTACAATAAAGGAAGCTCATACCCTAAAAACAGTAGTTAGAGCATTTGTATTTTTAAAAAAGAGAGAGAGAGAGAGAGAGATATTAAGTTTGTAAAAGTTTCAGTTCAGGTGAAAATCCAGGGTGTGAATCCAGCCGTAATTAACCATTTTTAAGACTCCAGTGGAAGAATTATGTGAATGCCTAACAATGACATCCTAGAGAGAGTTACACCCTTTTAAGTCCATTGAAGTTGATGGACACAGAAAGGTGTAACTCTGTTTAGGATGGCACCACTAATCTCCCCCACTGCAACTGAGAGATGTTAGCTTTGGCTGGAACACCATCGAAGTATTTGGTAGTGTCACTCTTTTAAATGCAAGATCTGTTAGACCAGGATTGATATTTGTTCCCCACAGCCTTCTTCAACAATCACACACACACACAAATACTTCTTGTTACATTCAAACAGGGAGTTGTCATGGTGTAGGGATTAGAGTGTTGGACCAGGACCTGAGACAACCAGGTTCAAATCCCTTCTCTGCCATGGAAGCTTACTGTTAGCCAGCCCCATTCACATGTTACAGTGACCATACACACCGTATACACAGACACGTACACCTATTTGTAAAAAAGAGCTAACTGGCATTCGTTTTGCAGATGATACTGGGAACTAGGGCCTGACTGCACATGGGGTTTAAATCATGCAATGAACATGAGAATGACTCAACGTACTTACAGAGAAAAATCAAGTGGTCACTGTACACAGATTGTATGTGTGCTCACTGTAACTTGTGTGACCATGGCCCTGTTCACACTAGACGGTTTGGGCCGGGAGAGGGACGGATCGGGGCCGCAGCAAACGGGCGCGATCCCACAGCAACATCTGGGAATCGTGCTGCGCCCGTTCCCAGCCCGTTCCCAATCCGCACCTCCCGGCCAAAACCCGCATCACTGCCGGCCCTGGGATCGCCGGCATGTCTTTTCGCCGGCGCATCCCCGGCCCCCGGCCGTACTGCACATGCTCGAGCATGCGCAGTTCGGCAGCCTCCCCCTCCCACTTGTCTCTTCCTCCCCGGCATCTGATCGTGCCGGGGAGCAGTGGCGCCGCGGCTCAGGGGATCGTGGGATCCCACCGCAGCATCTCTTTTTTGGTGCGGCTTTTAGAAGCCGCGCTTTGCCCAGTGTTTGCCCTGCCATGTGGCAGGGGCCCATATGTCACAATCTCTCAGCCTAACCATCCTCCCAAGGTTGTTGTGAGGATAAGGTAGAGGAGGAGGGGGAGAGTAATGTGATAAGATATTTGGGGTCCCAATTAGGAAGAAAAGCAGGATATCAGTGAATACAAAAAAATAAATTTGGAACATATGTATGATTCATCGTAGCTTTAATTTGTCTTTCATTACACATGCAATTCTCACTTATCATTTGAAAGGCTTCTATACGTGGGAGTATAATTTGGTTTGATATGCTGTCTTGTAGAGCTCTTAGCATCACACCCGTAGGGCTATTTGACTGAGCTGCTTATTGCAAAGCCTGGAAAAAGCTAAATTTCATTTACACAAAGCAATAGAATATGGCCTGTGAATCCATTCAGCAGGAATCTGGAGAAGCCACATGGGGGAAAAAATCCTAATAAAATAATACAAAAATAAATGTTGTTCCCTTTACCACCCTACCTAAATTCCTGATGCTGGAAATCAAGCCTCCTTTTCAAATTGTGCTGGCACAGTGCTCCATAAGCCACCCTTTAGCTTTATTCTCCAGAGTTTAGGGTGGGGCTCTTACTCACTGACATTTATCGTAAACCAGTTTGGGTCCATTTTAAACAAGAGTTCATTGTAAAAGATGTTTGTTGTAACTATGTCCCAGCCAGATTAGCACTGGGTAATTTACTGCAAAGCAGACTCAAGTTCTCTAGTCTATGAAGACATCCAGTGAAACCGGAGAATGGTTTTGAATTGGAACTAAGCTTTGGCACAACCTGTGCTTCCTTGGAAAGTCATCAAGAGTTCCTTGGTAAGATGACCAGCAGTAGCAGAGAAGCATCTCTGAAGCACTAGCCTGTCCACAAGCACCAGGTAAGTGTTAGGTATGCTCTGGAGCAGTGCTTTGCAGCTTTTCATGATCCAGGACCCACCTTTAACACCCTGGCAGGAGGATGGGACATTTGAGTTGCAACCACATGACAGGAAGTGCCGTGCCATCACGGTTGCATGATGACATCAGAGCCATGTGACAAAAAGAGGAGGAGCGCTGCCTCTGAATGACTTTACCTAACTATCCTGTTTCTCCTCTCAGTTAGCAAAAATAAGAGGCAGGGGGTGGGCTGGGGAGTCCTTGCCCATCAACACCAAATCCTTCTAGAAAGCAGCAGTGCCTTTGTTGGGGCTCTGTGACCCACCTGAGGGTCCTTATTGAAGAGCTGAAGACCGCTGCTCTAAAGAACGCTCCATTTACACAGGCAACAGAAAACCCCGCATTGACCTCCCAGGCACTCCAAAATGACTGCACACCATAGACCATGCTGCAGATTTTTCAACAGGGAGACATGTATGTGTGGAAGGAAAGTGAAAACAGAACAGGATATACAAGACAGTCACTGAAATTAACTCTGAATGGGGCAGGGCAGGGGAATCCTGGGAACGTGTCTGCCAGCTGATTGAAATCTGTGCTGAACTTCTGTTTCCCTTTCAGTTCCAGGTTATTTAAGCCTGAGCTTTTGGCATTTGGCTTTTAGCCTATGGCTTGTCAATCTGTGGCCCTGATAAGGTTTCCAGGTCCCCCCCTGGGGTTGTAGGGTTGCCAGATCCAGGTTCAGAAACTCCGGGAGATTTGGGGATGGAGCCTGGGGAGGTCAGGGACCTCAGTGGGGTGTCCACCCTCCAAAGCATCCATTTTCTCCAGGGGAATTGATCTCTGTAGTCTGCAGATGAGCTGTAATTCCAGGGGATCCCCAGGTCCCTCCCACCTGGAGGCTGGCGCCCCTAGCTGAATAAGCTGGCCCAATGAACCCAGGACCAGCCTAGGAGTTAGTGTATATACCCTTTTGCTGTTTTTCTGCATGCTAAATTTTTGCATTTCTTTGTAAGCCACATTGAGCTCCCGGTGGGAAGAAAAGTGGGGTAGAGATAAATAAACTCCATTGTGTGATCTTGTATATGTGGAGTAAGGTAATATGGGCAGAACTCCCAATGCACACAAGAAGCTCCCATGTAAACAAGGGGTTTCTTGTCCACTTAGAGTCTAGACTATGTTTTCCTTCTTCTGAAGTTGGGGCATAGAATTGTCCCACTTTGCAAAGACAACTGCATGCAAAACAGCTTTGTGAGCACATGTGGGATCTTGGGATTGGTACCTTTAGCCATAATCCAAATACAGGCTAAATTATGTTTAAAGGTCATTGGATTTATTTAATCAGTGGACTTAAGCATGCTTAACTTGAGTACGGGGTTTGTCTTTTCTACTTTAACCCAAGATAACTCATATGAACCCCCCCCCCATACACACACCGATTCAGTCAATATTTTAATGGTGTCCTGGGCATGAAGGACTGCTCTTGAGTCAAAGGACAGGGGATCCTTCTTCACACGTATTGCATCTTTGCTCCATTTGCATTTTGGTCCCGATTCTCTGATGAAAGCATGTTGTGTTTGATTGCCATGTTTGGGGGGGGGGGAGATGAGATTTGTTATAATCCAGATGTGCAGAGTTACATCCATAAATCCCTGTGCATGATGAGATGAGAAGACCATCCCTGCATTAGAGTGTGTTCTGAATAATCCCTTCAACTGACTATTAAAAAGGGGTCCTTCTGTAATTGCCCTGCCACTGAAGCAGAAATTGTATTTACCAAAGGGGGGGGGACTGGGTCACTCACCCTCAGGTGCACCATCAGAGGCTGCTTCTTCATCAAACGATTACCGAGGTACAAGATGTGTGTGAGAGAGTTTAAAAAGCTGGACCACTGCAATAAATCCAAAATAATCCCCTAGGAATTAGTTTTAGTTTACATTAGCGTAACTGAGAAGAGAATTCTCTGACAATCCCACCAGAAATCCCATTAACTTCAACAAAATCCTTTCGCTATGATACCTATTTGATTTAGATGATTTAACAAAGAAAATCTCATTCTGCAGAAATGTGGACTGGCCTTGTTTTCAGAAATGGCAAGGGGGGGGGAGAATAGGTTCGAGGCCAGAGGCAGCTCTCCCTGACCTATGATTGTCTGAAGAGTGGGTTGTTCCTGCTTCTGTCTCTCCTTTCCAGCCGCCAGCCAACCAACCTTTATCTGCCTCCATCTTCAGCTTTCCGTCCTTCCCCTTCCATGGCAGCTTCTGCTTTGGGGAAACTGTGTGTGGTGCTGGCTGCAAGCAAAGGCCCAGTTGCGCAATATGGAACCTGCAAAGCCTTGCAGGAGGCATCTCATTTTCCTGCTATTTCCTCTTTTGCTTCCTTGAAAGCCCCGAAAGCCTTTCCCCTTTTTCTGCTTCCATATCTCCTTCCTACCCACCAGCCAACCTTCTTCTATCAATCCCCATCTTCAGTTTCCCCTTCTTCCCTTCCCCTGATATTCTTTCCTTGAGAAAACTCTGCCTGGTGCTGGCTGCCAGCCAAGACCCAGTTGCATGGAAGGAAATCTACAAGGCCTTGTGGGAGGCAACTCATTATCCCCCCCCAAAAAAAGGAAATCTACAAGGCCTTGTGGGAGGCATCTCATTATCCCCTCCCCACACCATTTCATCTTTCACTCTCTGCTTGATACTCATCTTTCAATCTCTGCTTGATACTCACCTTTCCTTGCTTCCTTCTCTCCTTTCCAACCAGCAAGCAACCTACCTTTTACCTGCCCACGATCTTCAGTTATATTTATTATTTATTTACTTCATTTATACCACACCTTTCCACAATGGGGACACAAAGTAGGTTGTAGCATTCCCCTCTCCTCCATTTTATCCTCACCTCCATATTATCCTCACAACAACCCTGTAAGGTAGGTTAGGCTGAGAGTGTGTGACTGGCCCACAGTCACCAAATGAGCTTCCATGGCAGAGTGGAGATTCATACCTGGATCTCCCAGATGGTATTCTGAAACTCCAACTATTACACCACACTGGCTTTCATGCCAAGGCTGCTGTTGAACGGTAGCAATCAAGACAGGCCTGGGCAAGTCATGGAAATTGCATGGTAGCAAATTGCCCACTGGGTGCTGCCAGGTCTGACCATGGATGAGTCCTTCCTCAAAGGACAAAACAGCCCTGGAAAGGGCTCTGCCCCCTTCCCCAGCCTCCTATGACAGAAGCCAAGGCTTGAAGGTTGGCAATACAATAGTGGTTGCCTTGCAATGGGCATTCATTTCTTAAAGCTACAGGTGCTGCTTCTATCCATTTGGGGCAGGGGTGGGGTTAATCCCCAATGTGGGGCTTTTCTCAGGTTTGTAGAAAGATGTGTCTTATCTGTCCTTGGCTCCAGTCTCTGGATTTCAGTATCCACAAATGGGGCCACATTGATAATTATATATATTGATAATCTGGGAGGGAGGGGGGAGAGAAGCTAATGTACTCCAGACCTAATAAGTATTATATGGGGATTTTCAGAGAAACCTCATTACTTTTTTATTATTACCTTGCCATTTTTTTCTTCAGCAAATAATTTCCCTGCTACAGAGAAACTAACAAATTGTAGACTCTTGGCAATGTATCAGAAAGGATTTTGAACTGACTGAAGTTCAGCCTGCACAGCTGCACTGGGGAAGAAAAGGTCACAGATGCTCCCGATGCAGAACAATGGAAAACAGAATCTCTCCATTTGTGTGTTGATGATTATATAACTACAGGGCTAGGTTAAGTATTATCTGAAGGCCACTGCCAAATGCGAGCCCCTGAAGAATGTCTAATTGGGTCAGTACTTCATTTCTAAAACAAGAGGTATCAAGACCATGATGCCTACAGTAAAGGAAAACTCATTCTGCAGATTGTGGATTGCCCTTGGTTTTCAGAAGGGGTGGTGAGGTCAATGGGCGGGCAATGAGTCATCTATCTCTGATATAAAATTCCCCGAAGAATATTCCATTAAATTTTCTTGCTTTTAGAAGAAACTGGTAGGGCATGAGTTAGGGTTAGGGATGAAAACGACTGGGCAGGGTGGGGAGGAGGAGAAGCTAACGAACTCCAATCTGAATAAAGAGCCTCTCTGTATAATCCCAAGTAAGTGGGACATTATATTAAGTGACAGGCACACTTCTCATGTGTTTAAAGGCGTGCTCTCTATTATTGCACATGTTCCAGGGCTACCTTCAACCACTGAAAACAAGAGCCACAGTTCAAACAATTGAAGTGACCTCCCCGCCCCCAAATACAGATATTGGCCATCTTCACTTTGCCTTGGATCCCACAGGGTGTTTCCGCTGATGGAAGGATTCCTGTCAGTGGAGTATGGCTTCTTCACCTCTCCCTTCCCACTGCAGCCCAAAAATGCCACCTAAATGCTACATGGGAGGGGCACTGAGGGGTTACAGCAGGAGGGCAAGATGAAGAAGTCATGCTCTATTTCCATAAATTCTTCTTCCAGTGAAAATGCTTTGAGGGATCCCTCCCCAGAAGAAACTAATAGATATTGAGCATTGTCGTACAGAATAAATGGTGGCTGACATTCTGACCAAGCCACTGACCAAAGAGAAATTTGAACGTCTACGTAAAATGTTGAATATGATTGGTACAAATGTTGAATTGAATAATGAATAATGTTTTGTATGTGTATGTATGACTTACATGTTAGACCTTGGGAAAGGGGTGTTGGAAATGTATGTGTTTACAAGGTCTGACAATTCAGTCATTATAGGGTTAACTTGTTTGCCTAGTATTGCTATTGTTTAGACTGACCTGGAAGGGATACCTGGCAGTGAGCCAATGGGGAATTAGCCCAGGAAAAATAGTTTCTACTCTGATACAGATTGATTGTTTGTTCCAGGTGACTTCCTTTCTAGGGGTCGAGAAGAAGGACAGATTCTCCATTATCTGTATGCTAGTGTTTGACTATAGAAGCTTAGAAAATGTAGCTGTTAGTGTTATGTTTATTTGTAGTAATCCTGTGTACCTTTTACCCTTAGAAATAAAGGTTTTTAAAAGCAAAGAAATCTCTTCTTTCCCATAGAGCAAGATCCATTGATTGAGTATTAAACACTTATGACTATTTACACACACCTTTAAACCCATCTTTGTTTGAATTCCACATTACACCTGAGGGGTGGAACTGTTTGCTGGCTTATTCCACAGCTACATAAAACAATAGCTTGGGTTCTATGCCTCCATAGTAAAGCACTGCTGTTAGTGGAGCAGGTGATTGGAATCCAACCCATTACATTACAGCCAAGAGCATGCCTAATTCTGCTTCATTCCATTTCTCTAGACAGAGTGGCAATGGACAGCTTGCAAAAATATTCTGTCAAGGCTTAAGGTACGTAGACAAAACAAGGGGAAACAAATGAACACTGTGAATGCAATTAAGAAGTCTTATATCAATGCCTTTAAATAAATATTTTGAAATACCAAATGAGTGCTGCGCTCCTAACCATTACGCCAAACTGGGTCTCCCTGTATGCCTGTATGGATCAGGACCAGAGTCCACCTAGCAGAGCATCCTGTTTCTCCCCATGTCCTGCCAGATATAGTTCTCAATATGACAAATATATATAACAGATCAACAACTGGAAGTTATGCAGCGACGTGTATCCCAGTCATATAAACATGTTTCCGTCCTCTTTTTCAAAGCTCCATCCCCCTTCTGTTGCGGAGATCAAAACTGAAGTCGGAACCAACACTGTCGGAAATCTCTTTCAACCAGCAGCCTCCCAGCTATCAAGCGCTTCAGTGCAGCATATCAGTCCTCACTGCATAACTTCCGATTGTTGATCTGTTAATTAATCTGTCATATTGAGAACCGGAACTAGTAATGTTATATTGTACCCCTGATTGTTGCATTTTGAAAGTTTGGCGGCTTTGTGTGTTACATTGTAACTCTGGCTTGGAGATGTTGACTTCGTATTAAATCCTCTTGGAGCTGGTATAAGAAAACTTTGATAACTGAATGTTTATTAAGGCTATAGACTCATTTGATATTTCAAAATATTGATTTAAAGGCATTGATATAAGACTTCTTAATTGCATTCACAAGGCTTAAGGTATGGCACTGCACAAAGGGATTCACGCCAGAGTATATGAAGTGCAGTTCCATATCTCAGAAGCGATCCTCAGCCAGGATTCCTGAGAAATTCCTTTTCCTTTCTGTCACTGTTACAGTCAGTGACAACATTGCCCACACGGGCTTAAATCCCTTCAAGATGCCAATGCCATCATGGCACACACCAATATTTTGAAATATCCCGACACTTATATATTTAGTCCTTAAGCAAACACCAGCAAGACTCTGTTATCTTCCCAAGTTAGACAGACAGATAGTTCTTGGAGGGCTACAAGACAATTCACATGACTGAAATCATCTCTTTTGACTAATCATCATTAGACAATGAGCAAAGTAAAGCGCAAGTTGAAATCTCTCCATCTATCTGTCTGTCCGTCCAATGAGACAGGGAGGGCGATTTTGCACTAAAGCTGCCTCGCGGCGCAGCCGCCGTTTGTCCAGGACACTATTTGTCAATTTCACACCCGAGGCTGCGGGGCTGCATTTGACCCGCGGCTTCGCCCGATTTCCTCCGCAGTTTCGTGATCCTCAAAAACCAGGATCACGAAACTGTGGAGGAAATCGGGCGAAGCCGCGAGTCAAAATACAACCCCGCAGCTTTGGGTGTGAAATTGACATATTTGTGTCGGGGCAAACGGCGGCTGCGCCGCGAGGCAGCTCTAGTGCGAAATCGCCCGGAGCCTTTCTCCCTACTGGAGCTTCATTCAACGGGAAAAGGATAAAAAGTGGGGGGAATAATACAAAGTGCTGGTAGTGACCTTTAAAGCTTGGAACCAACCTGCCTTCTCCTATACGAACCTAGTGTCCTACATAGGGAGGCGCTGTGGCTCAGTGGCAGAGCATCTCCCGAGCGTGCAGAAGGTCCTAGGTTCAGCCTCCAGCTATTAGGAAGGATCAGGTGGCAGGTGATGTGAAGAGCAGCTGCCAACGTGAGCAGATAATACTGACCTTGATCAACCAATGGTCTGATTCAGCAGAAGGCGGTTTCATGTCTTCACGTGGACTTGTGTACTCCAGTCATATTAGGAGGTCCTGCTTTGGGTGCCCTGCCATCTGAGGTTAGAGGCAGCAAGCCAAGAAAAGGCCTTCTTGGTCACAGAGCTGACATTTTGGAACTCCGTCCCCAGGGAGATTGGTCTGTCTTTTGCCAGGCTATATTGAGTCTTTCCCCCCACCGTCATTCTAGACAGGCAGAAGAGGCTTTGAATCTCCCTTCCTCAATACAGCAGCCCCACTTTATACCATCCCCCACCCCCAGGGATGTTCTTCAGAGCCAAAAGGTATGTTGGGAACACCAGTCACAGAGCCCTTGTTACATATTGAAAAGTACTGGGTTTGCCGCATGGAGGACTCGGACGACGACATGCGGTTGCACACGTTTATTGAGTACTTAACATAAGACAACAACGGCCCTGCAAGGCCAACTATATACACCCCCGTCCCCGGGCCTCCCACTCCATTGGAGGGTTTGAATTTCCCGCCACGGAGCCTATAGGCCAGCTAGGGTGGGGAACTAGGATCCGAGGTCCTATTGTCCTGAGGAGCCAAGCTCCAGTCCTTCTTGCGGGCGCCTTGTGGCGGACCGCATACATAACACATATTTTGACCAACAGAGAGAGATTGAAAATTATTAAAGGTAAAGGTTCCCTTGCTCGAAAGCCAGTCGAGTCCGACTCTAGGGTTGCGGTGCTCATCTCCGTTTCAAAGCCGAAGAGCCAGCGCTGTCCGAAGACGTTTCCGTGGTCATGTGGCCGGCATGACTAAACACCAAGGCGCACGGAATGCTTTTACCTTCCCACCGAAGTGGTACCTGTTTATTTACTTGCAATTTCTTGCTTTCGAACTGCTAGGTTGGCAGTAATAATTATTACTCCTTCAAAATCTTCGTCCTCCTCCTCCTGACAACATGAGATGGAATTTGGTCTCAGAAAATGCAAGTAGAATCACATTATTGTGACTTTGTTCTGTATATGCAGGACATGAGACTTGGACACACCCAAAGTAAGTTATGCAAATATATATATATATTTTAATGAGAGTAGAAAATCAGGACTGCCAGTAAGTCAGTCCACTGTGATTTAGGTATCTGGACAAGAAACAAACTGACAGCAGTGATTTCTGGCCTTCGGAAAAGTGGACTCAGTGTGCTTTGAGCAGGCTCTGGAGACCGTGTGCCTTTCTTCCTTCCAACCCCACCCACCCTGTATACAAATTGCTATTTTGTTGAGGGGGGGGTGAAGCGGAGGAGGGAGGTGGATGCATTACAGTAAATGCTCAAAATTGCTCCTTTCGATCAGGACTCTGCTCATTTACCAGTCGTAATTATACTTTGCAGTCATACTTAATAGCCAGGTACGGGGCTCTCTTCAAACCAACACTTGTCAGAAATCTACCTAGTAAAAAGCAAAAGAAAACAGGGAATTACAGAGCCAAAGGACTTCCTCTCGATGTGGAGCACACACCAGCCCCATTCAGTTGCTCCAGTGGAAAACTCCCTCCCATAATAGACTGATTCCTTTCCGTCTGTAATGTATCCAGTCCAGACCGCGTGGCTGGCTTGGGCTCCACGCGGTCACGAACAAACGACGAGCTTCGCTCCAAGAGACAATGGACTAGGCGGATCCTAGCCCGCTCCAATCAGGGGGCTAGGTTCCCGGCCGAGAGCCTATGAGACTCTTGGCCACTGTAAATAACCTATTGGGAAGTGGGGGGGTGTTTTGGGTGGCGGTTTCTCAGGGAATATAAGCCGGCCTGCGAGCCGGCCAAAGTCGTCTTGCCCTGATCGAATAAAGTACGCTTTGCTTAAATCACTCTCCGTCTGCGTACTTTTCACAGTCTATCAAGTATGTTTATATCCCACCATTCCCAGAAGTCGAGGCAGCATCTACATGGTTCTCCTGTCCCCGTAACCTGGCATCCAGACTAACTCCAGCTCATCATCCAACAAAATGGTGGTGTAAAGTGTTTTCAAGTTGTAGCCGACTTAGGGGTGACCCCACAGCGTTTTCAAGACGAGAGAGTCAGTGGTGGTTTGCCATGGCCTGCCTCTGCGTAGTGAACCCTGGACTTCTTTGGTGGTCTCCCATCGAAATACTAACCAAGGCTCCAACCCAGCTTAGCTTATGAGATCTGATGGGTTTGGGCTAGCCTGGGTCCTCCAAGTCAGGGTGTCCAACAAAACAGTCGATCAGAAATAGAACAGGCCTAATTTGTTCTGTTGCAAAAGTTCAGGCCGTGTCACTTCAGGCTCCACTCAAGCGCTTTAAAGCACGATGGTCCTTCTCCTGAAGAGACTCACTCTGAATCAAGTATTAATGTATCTGCAAGTTGTGCAAAAGCAGCCCTCCTTTCTCTTTCTGGCAGCCTTTTGCAGGCAAATGTCACCCCTCCCTTAGCTTTCTGTTACGTCACTCGTTCTAGCAGTGACCTTTTGTTTTCTGGACACCTCTTGCAACTTTATGGTTTAAAAGATTAATGCTGCTGATGCCACCCCCCGTTAAGCAATCTGGTCCCCCATTTTCGTGCTTCATTACCTGTGACCAGGGCTCTTTTGGGCAGGAACGCACAGGAACGGAGTTCCGGCTGGCTTCAGAGTAGGCCACGCCCACTACAGCCAAAACCTCTGCATGTGTGACTACAGAGGGAAGGCCTGGAGAGCGACACCCATGGCGACTTCGAGGTGGGCAGGCCAGGGAGGGCCCTGGAAGGATCGGGGAGGCATTTAAATACCTCCCTGTGCCTTCCCTGGCAGCTGCGGGGGGCCTGGGCAAGCCAAGGGAAGGCATGGGGTGTGGCCTAATATGTTAATGAGCTGTGCTATCAGGGTGTGGCCTATTATGCTAATGAGTTCCTGCTGGGCTTTTTCTACAAAAAAAGCCCTGCCTGTGACAAGTGGCTGGGCTGCTGATGGGGGTGGAAAGTGCTGTCAAGTCCCAGCTGACTTATGGCAACGCCACGGAGTTTTCAAGGCAAGAGTTGTTCAGAGGTGGCTTGCCATGGCCTGGCTCTGCACAGTAACCCTGGATTTGTCGGCAATCCCCCATCCAAGTTCTAACCAGCACCAACCCTGCTTAGCTCCCAGGATCTGACAAGATTGGGCTGCACTGGAACATCCGGTTACTACTGATGTTCTTCTCCAGCTAAGACGTTTTTACCCTGCCCTTTCTCCAAGCAGCCCAGAAACCATACATGTTTCTTTTTCCCACTCTCTTTCTATCCTCTCAACAAGCCTGCAAGATAAACTAGGCTGACAGAGAGAACAACTTGCTCAAGGTCATGTTCATGGCTGAGTGGAGATGTGAATCCATGTTTTCCAAATCCTAGTTGGGTATTCTAATTACTACACAACATTGGCTCTGTGCCAGGCCTATGGATGTCAGGCCTCCTGGCTAGTTGCCTGCAGGCGGCTCAGGTGCCAGTGGGAGGAAATGGGTGGAGGCATGCATGCTGGCATTGTGCAGGTGTGTTTACATCACTTCCAGTAAGAATGGAAGTGACATGGTAAATACTCTAGCATTTTACAAAAACTCTATGGTAAAACCATTGAGTTTTTGTAAATGCTAGAGCATTTAAAGACATCAGTTCTGGTTTTTATAGGAAGTGATGTCAGTGCGATACCATGCTCCTGGTGTGCCGGGCCCCACTCCCCAATTTCTCCTGGGGGTTGCCAGCTGTGGCCTGTCAGTCCTTAAGCTATCCTTCTAAATAGAAATTATGATCAGAACTGTCCCCAGTTGCACTGTGGTGGGCTTGTTGATTGCTAAGCAACTACATTTGGAACATTGTCTATATTAAATTTACAGTATTCTCCATATTTAGCTGGCAGAAACAAGTCATACATAAGGAGAGCTGAAAGTAAAATTCAGATGCATTTAAAATTCAGCAACATTTTAGAATGCAATTAAGATATTTTTTTTTAATTCCATGTTGAATATATAAAGATGCCTTACCATGTGTGGCGGAACAGGCCCGCGTCAGCTGGCTGACCCCGCTCTGCCCACCCCTCCTTTGCCTGCCCTGGCACCTGAAGGGGCAGTTTTTCACCACTGCCTCCGGGTATTGCTGCCACCACTGTCCCTGTCTTGGGCTCTGGTTAGGCGGGACAGCCTCCAAAACCTCCCTCTGATGTCGCTAGGAACCCACCTTGGGGCTTCCTGGCAATCTTTGGGCTCCCCTGGAGAGTTGGAAACTGGCTATTTTGCCCTTGTTCTCCTCAGGGACTCCCCAACCTATTCCTAGCGTGTCCAAGCGGCTGGGGAAACTATGCGGTACAGAGGGACTTCTCACTGTCAACAATAAAAGGATTTATTTTGAAACCACTCAACTATATACAGGCATATTAACAGTGAACTGAAGAATCAAAATAAAGGTGAATAATAAATCGCTCCATCTCTCCCTTCACTACACATACCCTGTCTAGATGGTCTGCAGGGCAGGCACATGACTTGCGCTCACTGGAGGAAGTTAGATTAGCACAACTCCCAACATGGCCTCTGCCTCCTGCAGACGCCAGCCGACAGCCTGACTGGCTCCAGACTTCAGACAGACGTCTGTGCCTGATCCAGGCTGTAGTGAACCCCACTCTGACCCACAACCTTGTCTGCCCGTGGTGCCTGCACCGCTCCGCAGGTCCCAGCGTTCGCGGCAAATGCCGACTTATCTGAAGGACTATGAGTGTAAATACTGTTGGAATAACTGATGTACAAAGGTTGATTGCATGTTTGTAAATAATAAAACAATTGGGATGATGGCTTAACTTAGGGGGGAGGAATTGTAATGTATTGAAATGATTACATGAATCACCTCATAGGACTCCCGTGTTAAGCTTCGAGCCAGACCAGGGCTCCTCTGAGCGAACTTCCTATTGGTCGCTTCGTAACAGCGACCAATCAGAACGATACCATTCCCTAGGAGGGAAAGACTCCCATTGGTCCTTAACTAAGCAATCTCATTGGTTGTTAATTGTAAATAGGCGTGGCTACATTAGCCCGGTTATGTTTAAAAGGAGCATAAGCTCCCACTGTTTTCTGTTCTGGTTTCTTACTGAGTTGAGCGCTTGTTCGTTACTTCCAATAAAGCTGAATCACTTGCTGAATCACTCTACGAGTCCTTTGTTAGTGCGATCTAACAGGCAGACCGACCTCAATTCTCACAGACTGGCTTCCCGCCCCAAAGCTCCACTATATCAAACAGCCCTCCCCGCCCAGGAAGTGGCTCTCCCTCCAGCAGCATTCTGGGGCAAATCTCCTCACAGCCTTGATGGACGTTCTGTCCTCTCTAGGGAGCTGCCCTCAGACTACTGGTTGGAGACAGGAGGGGGGGAGGAATGAGGAGGAGACTACGCCAAGTCCTACCTCAGGTTTGATGGTCCCCTCCTGTCTGGCCCACACCAACTTAAACATATACATAAAATGGCGTTTCTCCACACCATGAGACCATGGTTTCATTCAACGTGATCTCTATTTGACAGAAGCTCTTCAAGGTCTCAGTCAGTGGTTATGCCCTGGAACCTCAGATCATTTAATTGGAGGTGCTAGTGATTAAACCAGGGATTTAGGTATATACATGCGATTATAAATACAGAAACACGGCACAAAACAAACAAGCAGCGAGAGAAGTGAGAAACCAATGAAACAGAGGCACTGAGGTATTATTTCTACACTTTAGTTTAGAACTGAAGCATGCATTGAAATATTCATGAGGTTCTTATTCATTTTGACTATATGGCCAATTAATATTCCTTTCAGCCGGTTTTGCATATTGTTGTGACAGAATGCATAATGTAGAGACCAGGAACTGGTAATGTGTGGATTTGCCCTTAGCTCAGTTGACCTTGCTCCTTTGAAGGAAAGCTATGGCAAACCTAGACAGCATAATAAAAAAATAGAGGTATCAGCCTGCAAACAAAAGTCCATATGGTCAAAGCAATGGTATTCCCAGTAGTAATGTATGGCTGCGAGAACTGGACTATAAGGAAGGCTGAGCGCCAAATAGATGCTTTTGAATTATGGTGCTGGAGAAGACTCTCCAGAGTCCCTTGGACTGCAAGAAATCAACCGTGACTGTTCTTGAAAGGCCAGATACTGAAGCTGAAGCTCAAATACTTTGGCCACCAAATGAGAAGGGAGCACTCACTGTCACTGGAGAAAACAGTGATGCTGGGAAAGATTGAAAATAAAAGAAGAAGGGGCTTGCAAAGGATGAGATGATTAGACAGTGTTATCGATGCAATGAACATAAAGTTAAGCAAACTCCGGAGGACAACGGAAGACAGGAGGGCCTGGCATGATGTGGTCCGTGGGGTCACGGAGACTTGGACTTGACTGTGCGACTGAACAACAACAGTTGACCTTAGTTTGGTCTGGAGCAGGGGTGTCCGAACATTTAGGTCCAAGAACCACACTGAGATATCAAAGCCATTTGATGCGCCAGGTCAGGATCTGCCCCACTTCACAAAGCCCTGCCTGACAACCTTAGCCAGCAGTTCCAAGCCCACTTCTTCAGGGACCACAGGAAAAGAGTGTGCAGGCTAGCAGTGGCATGTGAGCCATAATTTGGATGCATGACTTAGATATCACTGCTGTGCAAGATGTTTTTGGCTGCTGTTCCCACTGAAGTTACTATAAGCCATTCCTCATTCAGTTAGCCTTTATCTATAAATCTAAAATATTATACTTATTGTCCCCTGTTTGGTACCTTTTTATCAATAGGGGGCAGTTTTCCATGCCAATAGACACCTGACAAGGCCACTGGGTATTCAAGCAGCATTTGAAATCCACGGTTGTTATTTTAATGAAAGAAGCATAATCTATACAGACTGCTGAACATTTTTTTCAAAATATACTACTTCCTTTTTCATATTTACTAACCTGCATGGGCATGAAACGTATGACTGCTTGAGTTTTTGTTGCAGTCTTGACTGCTGGACATTTTCTTTTCATTTTTTAAAATTTGGAAACAGCAGGATACCCCTGCTGTCCTTGGGCTGCGAGTGATGCAGAAATTTCCAAAGATGCTGAACCAGGAAAACAAGGCTTCCCATGTCTTCCGGATTATTTGCTTCATCCCCTCTTTGCAGCTAGGAAATGGTGGAACCTGACACAAAATAATCTGTCACTCATATGGCTGTGTGAAAGCCCAGTCTGTGAATCATGTTAAACATTGACAGAAAGAATTAAACATTTCTTGCAGCGCTTCTGTGGCTCTCTGGAATGTGGCATACATTCAAAAATGCTTCAAACCCACAAAGAAAAACAACTCTGACTTCAGTGGGCCAGAAGAAGCGTCTTATGATCACGCCTTGGATAGAATACGGTATTACAGAACTTCCAGCTTCAAAACCTTCATAATGTTTGACTTCATTCACCCCCATGCAAAGCCCTCCTTTCAGTTTAGTTAAACACATGCAGGAGCTCCTTATCTACAACCCTAAAAAAATCTATTTCCCTTTCTATTTTTGCCGTCAAGTCACGGCTGATTCATGGTGACCCCGTAGGGTTTTCAAGGCAAGAGGCATTCAGAGGTGGTTTGCCATTGCCTGCCTCCATGTCCTAACCTTATGAACTATGGGACTGAGAGGCAGTGTGGTTCAACAGGTACTTGGGCCAGAGAGGCTTGAGTTCAAACCTTTATTCCAGTGCAAACCCACAGAAGTGATGATCATACAGACAGGAGGTGGACATATTGTGCGCTGCTGCACAGAACGGTGTGACTTATTATTTCTGAACTAAAAGTTTAATAAAATGGGACTACAGGTTAAGGGCTCACGTGTTTTGAGGCTATTTTGGCTCTGGTGTGTTACTTTCAAAGGGAATGTGGAAGGAAAATATTAAAGATGACAAGATATTGTTTCAGACGGCAGCACTCTCAACAGGTACAATACATAGACATCCATAACCTCTACCCCAGCAACAGGGATTCTGACATAATTGGAGCTAGCCATTTTCAAACAAACACTGGACCTTGTGCGAGGTATCAGTACAATAAAGTGACTGTAGTTAGAAATCAACCCTGACTGTTCCCTGGAAGGCCACATACTGAAACTGAAGCTCAGATACTTTGGCCACCAAATGAGAAGGGATCACTCACTGGAGAAGACCCTGATGCTGGGAAAGATTGAAGGTCAAAGGAGACGGGGACGGCAAAGGATGAGATGGTTAGACAGTGTCATAGATGCAACGAACATGAAATTGAGCCAACTTCAGAGGATGGCAGAAGACAGGAAGGCCTGGCGGGATCTGGTCCATGGGGTCGTGAAGAGTCGGACTCGACTGTGTGACTGAACAACAACAACAAAAAGTTATGGGCAGTAACATTTACATTGGCCTCAAGTGTGCATACTGTAGGAGTGAAGAGCATGAAGAATATGTATGCTAAACTGAAGTATCTTCCAAATGTGGTTGGAGAAACCTCAGCAAAAATCACTGTTTCTTACTTGCAGTTCTCTGTCTGCCTGACTGTCTGCAAAACAATGAACTTCTCCACTCCCAGGTATGTGGTGGAGATGACTATAAGGATTACATAACAGTTTCCCATCTGAAAATGCTAATGAAATGAGAAACCAACAAGCCTGTTGCTACCTTAGTGCTTCCTTCTGCGCTTGGTGGCTACTTCCCTGTGTCGACTGAAATTTCTTTTTAGCCTGTCATCTGGAACTGGTCCTTTGGATGCCATGTGCTTTAGGCTATCCAAGATAAATATGCAGGAAAATACTACTGATGCAAAGTAAGTAAGTAAATAAATAAAATAAAAAGCAAGTGGCGGTCTAGTTGAAATTTCACGAATTGGGCAAGCCAGTATTTTGCTCCAGCTGCTGTGTTTTATGCTCTGGAATGCATTTTCATTTCAAAAAGGCACTTCCTGTCATGGGGGGTTGTGTGTGCTTTGTAGGAACAAAGTAGAAACTACATATAAAAATCACATGGGGAGATCTGCCCGATTTCAGAGAATGGTTGTACTGTGCCCTACCCTGTAAATAACAGTTACATTAATCCACTGAGGATCTGAATGTTGCTACTGTTTACTATTTCTCAGCAAAGTTCTTCAGATTAAAACTTTGGCAAAACAGGTAAATGTTACTTTACAGTAACAAGGGATTGTGGTCTGTGACGAGGGCATCACACAAGTTTATTTGCAGCAACTGGAAAAGAACATTACTTGAGTAGGAAGATCCTAACAGGATTTGCTATAAGTCGCTGAAACCTTACACCATACAGCTTGAGAGGTAAGGGGTGGGCAATAAGATACTGCAGCCAACTAACCCTGCAGCAGTGCTAGAAATCTGGCTGTGGTTGAAGAAAGCAATTGCAGCATTACTAAGGAATGCAGAATATATTTGTACTCCGGTGTATACTGAAGAAGGTGGGCAGTTGCCTTTCAGTAGGCAAAGGCACACTCGTGATGCTTGAGACAAAGATTAAAGAGGATTGTATGACTATGTTGGCGTTGTTGCAAGTTTTGATAGATCTAAGTTGAGCGATCTAGAAAAGCCCTCTTTTGGTCAGGCATGAGTCAAGATTTTAACGAAAGTGGGACTAGATAACTCAGGTTCATGTATTTAGTGGGATTTTTTGCCTATTGTAGATAGATCAAATGTAAAAGACAGGATCCTCCTTCACTTCACTATTATACAAAAATTCCTTCTTTTACCTAAAGAGGAAGGCCTAATTGAAGCACAGATCAGTCCCAAGCTCAAGTTGCACAAGACTCCATAGTACAGCAAGACTTTCGATCGAGAGCTTGTTTCCTACCAAATCAAAAACCTTCCTTGGGTGGGTGGGTGGGAGGGAGGACAACGAGAATTACAGAATTTAATTGAGAAAATAGATATTGAAAAGTATCTCCCACCCCAGGCCACAGACAGAGAAAATAGTTATTTTAAAATCTGTTTAAAAATTACTTACACATGCAGCTGCAAGCATACACACAAGAACAGCTTACCTTTCAGTCAATTTGAAAGTGAACAAGAGCCATACCTCTCTGTTACTCTTTCAGGATCTCTTGGCTGCTTTTGATGCTGTGGACAAGGCCATCTTGTTGAGGTGTTTGGAGGCAGAAGTAGAGGTTAAGGGTTATGTTTTGGACTGGTTTAAATCATTCCTTATGGGCAGGTCTCAGAGGGTTGCTGTTGCAGACCAGCTGTCATCAGTGTGGGACTTGTGGGGTTCCTCAGGGCTCAATCCTATTCCCCATGCTATTCAATCTCAATGTAAAGACATTAGAAGAAACTTGTATGGGTTTAGAGTAGGCTGTCATTAATATGCTGATGACACACAGTTCTGTATTTCTTTATCCAAATCACCTAATGCTGCTGTAGAGATACTGAACTAGTTCCTTATTGCTGTGGTTTAATGGTTAAGAGTGAAGAAGTTGAAACCGAACCCTGACAGGACAGAAGTAATGCTGGCTGGGAAACCTAAAGTCTTGATGGACATTGTGCTCCCTACCATTGACAGGGCCCAGATGATGCTCACTGACTTAGTTAAGAACCTCAGGGTTACACTGGAGCCAGCACTATTACTGGAGAAGCGAGTTAATGCAGCTGCAGAAAAGGCATTTGGGCAGTTTCTTTTAGTCTAGAAGATGGCCTCCTACCATGACTTGGCTGATCTGGCCATGTAGATCAATGCTATGCTTACATGAGACTAGACTACTGTAATGAAATGTATATGGATCTATCCTGAAAGACAACTCAGACACTGCAGTCAGTGCAGAATGCCAAAACCCAGTTTCTTCCAGGCACCAGGTGGGACACGCACATTACACTGATTCTGCAGATACTCCATTAGTTACCAATCAGCTACTGAGTTCAATTCAAGGTTCTGGTTATCAGCTACAAAGTCCAGATTGGTCTTGGACCCACATACCTGCAGGACCTCCTCTTCCACTGTGCTCCACTGTGCCAGCTTCACTCATCTAAGCAAAGCCTTCTAAAGATGCCACCTTGTAAATGGATAAGATCAGCAGCTGCCCATTCATGCAGATTCTCACTGGCAACTCCTACCTTGTGGAACAGCCTGCCTGAGGAGGTCAGGAAGGATCCCACAGTTCTTTCATTCCACAAAATGGGCAAAATTAAAATGTTCAAGAAGTGGAAAAGAGTAAGAGCTACTTTTTGTGAGTTACTGCTCACTTCTTCAGATACAGCTAGAATGTGAACCCATCTGTCCTGTATATTGGAAAGTGATTTTAGATGCCAAATGACATTATTATTGTTGTTGTTGTTGTTGCTACTACTACTGTTACTACTACTACTATAGAAGATGTGATTGGATTAGGCATGATATGCAGTGAGGTAGTAGGCATGGAGAAATCAGCACTGGTAATGAGACAGGAAACCTAGGTCTCGATTCAGTCCAGGTGGTTGCATTGTCCTGAGCTTCGTTATCAGTTGCAATTCAGCAGTCTTTCTAATCTTCCTTTAACATTCCATAACTGCTACTTTTAGGTCAGCAACTGAATGTCCTGGAAGGTTAAAATGTTCCCCCACTGTTTTTTGAATGTTGTGGTTTCTGATATCAGATTTATGTCCACTGTTGAAGGGACTGGCCTGTTTGTCCAATGTAGAGGGTGGAAGGGCATTGCTGACATGTGATGGCATAAATTACATTAGAACATGAGCAGGAGTAGGAACCTGAGATGGTATGTCTGATGTTGCTGGGTCCACTGATGGTGTTGCTAGAATCTATATGAGAGCAGAGTAGGCATCTTGGTTTGTTGCAGGCCTTGGTACCAGAGAGCATTTTTTAAAAAAGAGATTCAAGAGGGCATTTTTAAAAAGAGATTAGAACTCCAGAAGAATGAACACGCCAGCAGGACACGATTGTAATGGAATAAGAGCATAATACATTATAATGATATTGGAGTCATTAGTGAAATTCATCAGTTCCTCCCTGATTGAGGGGGCTCTCCCTAGGCCTTCAAAGGAGGTGGTTATTAGACCTCTGCTCATAAAACATTCATTGCGTGGGGTGAGGTTGCCAATGATAGGCCAGTCTCCCATTTACCTATTCTAGGGAAGGTGATAGGAGAGTGTGGTGGCAGAACAGCTTCAGGGCTTCCTGGATGTCACATCTGCCCTTAATACATTTCAGTCTGGGTTCAGGCCTGGGTTTGGTACCGAGAAGGCTTTAGTTGCACTGGTGAACGATTTATGTTTAAAGCTGGACAGGGGGCAATCTTCTCTGTTGATATTGTTGAAACTCAATGGCCGTTGACACAGTTGACCACTCCATTCTTATCCACCGGCTTGAATATGGAATTGATATTAAGGGCATAGCTCTTTGGTGGTTTTGCTCTCTTCTGTCTGACCAGGCACAAAGAGTTTCCACTATAAGTGCAGAATCAGTTGGGCGCAATTTATCTTGTGAAGTGCTGAAATGTTTAAATCCCCATCCCCAAGTAAAATTGTGTGTGTGTATCCACAGCTTTGGAGTCGGGTGTAACAATATGCAGGTGACACCCAACTCTGTATTTCATTACCCAAGCCTCCAGACACTTCCATCTTTGTTCTGAACCAGTGCTTTGAGGCTGAGGTCAGGCAGAACAAACTGAAGCTGAATCCAGACTAGACAGAGGTAATGCTGGTTGGGAAGGCTGGTATTCTTTAGAGGGACTAAATCTACTTGTCCTAAATGGAGTGGCATTGGCTTTTTCAGAGCAGGTTAAGAGCTTGGGGTGTTGCCCTGACCTGGATAGCCCAGGCAAGCCCAATCTCATCAGATATCGGAAGCTAGCAGGGTCGACTCTGGCAAGTACTTGGATGGGAGACCTCCTTGGAATACCAGCAGTCAGGAGGCGGGGGCAGGCTTTATTCAGTCACCTCTGTGAATATCCTCCAGGCCCCCAGTAGAGGTCAGTCACCAGAGGTTGCCATGACTTCCAGGTGCACACACACACTCACACACACATAGGAAAAATACCACCCCCCCAAAAAAAGAGAGAGAGAGCTAAGGGGTGTTCATGGACCCTGCCTTGCTGTTTGAAAAGCAGGATGGCATGGCCAGGAGTGCCTTCTATCAGCTGCACTGGATTTGCCAACTGCCTTGTTACCTAGACTCAGCTGATATGGCCACGCTGATCCATGCTTCTGTAACCTCACGGCTGGATTACTGCAGTGCACTCTGCATGAAGCTGCCCTCAAAGACAACCTGGAAATTACACCTGGTCCAGAATGCAGCAACCCAACTACTGTCAGGGGCTAGCCTCCAAGAACCCATCTTGCTCATTTTGAAACAGCTTCATTGGCTTCCAAGTTCAGTTCAAGGTGCTGGTTATGACCTTTAAAGCGCTTCGTGACCTGGGACCCACATATTTGTAGGACTGCCTTCTTCTATGTGTCCCTGTGTGCCAGCTATGGTTGTCAGACAGTCATCTGTTTGCTATCCCACCATTCAGGGTGGCCCATCTGGCATCTACCTTTTTGGTGGGCCTTTTCCATCATTGTTCGGGCTGTATGGCATGGGCTCCCTGAAAAGGTGAGGGGGGGAGCTCCTTGGAGGTGCTGCAAGGCTTGCCTGTTTGTCAGGGCTTTATGGGGGAGTTTGAATTGGCAGGCATCTTTTAAGGGAGAGGAGGTAGAGAGGGTTTTGAGAACATAAGAGCCCTGCTGGATCAGACCAATGGTCCATATAGTCCAGCATCCTGTCACACACAGTGGCCAACCTGTTCCTCTGGAGGGCCAAGAACAGGGCACACAGGCCGGGGCTTTCCCCTGATGTGGCCTCCTGGCTCTGGGATTCATAATGCCTCTGAATGTGGAGATTCCCCTCAGTCACCATGCCTAGTAGCCATTGATGGACTTGTCCTCCATGAATTATCTAATCCCCCTTTAAAGATGTTTATTCCTGTGGCCACTGCTACAGCCTCTGGCAGTGAATTCCACATTTTAATAGTTCTCTGTAAAGTAGTATTTTCTTTTGTTTGTCCTGAACATACTGCCCATCAGTTTCATCGGATGCCCTCAAATTCTAGTAGTTTGGGGAAGGGAGAAAAATTTATCTGTGTCAACTCTCCGTCCCATGCATAATTTTATAAACCGCTATCATGTCCCTCCTTAGTCGCCTCTTTTCTAAACTGAAAAGTCCCAGACTCTTCAGCCTTTCCTCCCAGGGAAGGAGCTTCAACCCCCTAATCATCTTGGTGGCCCTCCTCTGTACCTTTTCCAGCTCTGCAATGTCCTTTTAGAGATACAGTGATCAGAACTGTATTCCAAATGAGGCCGCACCACAGATCTATACAGGGTTTGTTATTTTATTTTTATTTTGGGTTTTAAACTGAATATTTTAACTATTATTGTAAGCCTCCTGGAACGACTAGGGAAGGCGGGATATAAAGGATCTCACACAGATGCCTTTTGATAGCCTTTCTGATAGCCGATGAAATAAAAATAAATAACTCTGGGAGAGTAACATTTTAGTTCAGAAATCAAGACTGAATGTGAAATTAGCAGGTTGCATATTGTTTTGTTTGGCCTGAATAGAAATTAAGAGACCAGCTCTCTCATTATGGGAAGATCCAAACACAGAAGTCATGTAAGTCTTTCTATTAGAACCAAAACATCACATAACAGTGTGCAAACTTTGGAGTCCTGGAAAACATTGGGGGGGAAGACAGAAAAATGTTTCAGGTGATGACATTAAGGCCTATCACCTGGATCTTCTGTTGGTTTCAAATTGCACCTTGGTATTTCGTTTGCCAAGATTCAAACACGACTGAATGGCTAACAACAATATTCTAGGGTGAAGACAAAAAAGAAACAGTCTCAAGAATATAAAATGATTGTTCAACCTAATGCCTTTCTAGCACCAGTCTACAAAAGCCCCTTAAAGGCCAAAATGAAAAACATCACACTCTTACAAATATCGGTCCAGTTTTGTTTGTACTTTTTTGTTGCCTCTTGGGCTTGTAGGGACCAGCGCATTCTATTTTGTATTGGAAATACACTAATTAACCATTGGCACTTGTAGTGTCAGATAGAGACTTCCCTTTCTTTCTTCATGTGTTACTGGTCTAAATAGCAGCTGTAGTCCAGATTGCGCAGTGTGTTGCTTCAGCATAACAACCTACCAATCGGGGCAGCGGGGGAAATGAACACCTCTGCCACAGTCCAGCCATTTACACTCACAGTCTGCTTTGTCCCCTGACTTACATTTGGATTCAAAATGTCAAGTTATATATAACGTTAAGGTCAGAACAGGTGCAAGCTCAGGGGTAATGCTATTAGAGAGAAACTGACTGTACTCTAGTTTGTTTTAAATAGAAGCACTTATAAGTAAGGAGGCTTGGCCACAAACTGCTTGGACCACTAAAGGAGTGCGGGTAACAATCTGCGCATCTGGGTGCACATGAATTTCTCTAGAGATGAACACTTAGATCTATCATCTGTGTGGGTGTGGGGAAAATCAGATAGATTTTCAGAGACCATTCCTGAAATTTGGCACTCAAAATGGCTTAGCATGCTGTAAATGCATATGCACAATGTTTGTTTTGTATTTAAGATGTGGTATAAAACACAGCGTTCTGTTTCAAAACAATTAAAATATTGTAAAACATTAATGTTCTTCTCAAATGAATTGCACCCTGCCATAGTGTTTGGCTTGCTTTCTCCCCTCCCCATAAGATGAGTAAAGAGAGGATGTCACACTTGCTTTTATTTTCAGTTTCTTTCGCAATTTACATTTTTTAGCCGCTGCATTACACCACTTTTCAGTGAATGGCCTACTACCCTCCAAGACAGCTTTTTTGTAGACAGACAGATTAGAGCCCAAGGAAAGTAGAAGGAAAGTCCACCTCAGAAAAAGAAAAAACTTCACTAAGTCATTAGCCGCTTCCCACGTCAGGCAATCTACCTCTGAGTGTAATTTTTTTTTTAAGTGCTGGGAAAAAATGCTTCCCTTTTTAATAAAAACTCTCCACTAGAGGATTATACTTGCAGATATTTTCCTACATGACAGCAGTTTTAAGTGTTGCTAACCTGGGTGTTCTGGTCTTTTTAAAAGTGCATTAGTGACCTCTTTCCCCCCCTTGGGACACCTTAAGGTTAAGAAATAAAGACTTGCTTATTCAAAACTACTCCAGATTTACACAGGGAAATCAGTCCAGTCTGACAAACAAAATTACAAAACCATTTATTAAGCCCTTTTAAAAGTTTAACACACAGACATGTAAGACAAAAAAATTATTTCCCACAAATTCTGAACAAGTCACAAAAGTGGTATCCTATTTCCACACACCTATTTCTAGGATTATTTTCTCCTACAGATGTCAATTTGGTAACAGCTTCAGGGATCCATTGCAGCATAGCGTGAATTTCATTCACAGATAATGACGAGGACGGGATAGATGGGGAAAGCCAAACAGAGGGTAGATTTTCTTGAAGGTTAGAAAGTGCTGACGCCTTTGTGCAAGGTACAAAGATAACTGGGGAAATATAACTGTGACATTCAGCATTTAATATACAAAGACATTCAGCATTTAATATACAGCAAAGGATAAGAATAAAGAAGCTAAACTGTATCAAGATCTATCTTAATACTTTACCATCTAGAAGATCCTCAAGTTATCCTTTCAGAGGACAAAGCATACATTTGCAGCCAGCTCCTATAGCTCTTTACATGGAGGAAAGTCCCACACTGATTTCAGTGGGACTTCCTCTAGAGGAAGCATGCCTAAGACGGCCACCTTGCAATCATTTACGTGGAATGTATTCAGTAGGACTTGCTCCCAACATAAGCACTGCTAGGATCCCAGCCTAAGATCACTCTTCTCAGCCCTGCAATTCATCCATCTCCAGGGACCAATTGCGCAATATTGCTCATCTGGTTCTCATAGTGTTTTCATGGCCTACAGCTTTAATACAGTCCTTCATGCCTACTGCAAAGCAGTCAAAAAGATACCCTTCAGCACATTATAAAAGGCTGACACAATCAAAGCATTTTGGGTGTGATTTAAAAGAGACCAGGGAACTGTGTGCCACTTCTCTGTTAATTTTTTTTTTTTTAAAGACTCAGACGCCTTCTGAATTTGGGAATACACCCAAGGAGCAGTTGGAGATACTTCTTGTAGGAAGGCTCTGAGTGAAGTATGTGAGCATGCCTGCAATTCTAGACCGCCATCCAAATTAATGCACAATTCCTTTCATGTTTGCACTATTCACATATGGGAATTACAGTTAGAAAATTAACTCTGGATAGGAATAATATACCAGGAACTGTTGCACTGTCTCCAACACACTCCCCAGCAAACCACATAAAAAGGAACGGGAGACTGCTAAACACTGATTGTACCCTTCAGGTCATTTTCTTTCAAAACTGACATCTGTGCAACAGCAACCAGATTACAGACTGGGAGACTAGTGCAAGATGGAGAACTGATTATTTATTCAATAAATATCACCCAGTTATTGTCAGAGTAAGCCAACAGTGAAGAAACTGTCACTTTAGAAACAAATGCCTAGGTACTATAATTTTGTTTTACAAACAATATCCACCACTTCTATAAAATCTCAGGTGCTATAGATCACACACACAATTCTGTCAGGGGTTTTCTATGCAAATCATTTAAACATACTACAGTTATATAAAAATATAGCTATGTCTTGGGATTTTACAAAACTTCACAGAGCTAAATGTCATGTTTCTCTAAAAATGACATCATCATAGAAAAGAATGTATTGATAAAAGGTAAATACTTTATTGGAAACACTTTTTTTGCACTATCCCTCCTGGTCCTGGATTTATGTATTTAAAATGAAGTCATTTACAGTTTATTTGTATCTCGAGGTCAGCTGTGTATACAGGATGGGCATTTTCCAAGTTTGTTTTTCCCCAGATGGCTGGTTGGGACATCTTCCCATATTGTGCTTTTAAAACAAATTCTAATTATTAAAAACCCTATTCCTAATGTTTAAAAAAGTTAGTATAGTATCTGAGGAAGTAATTTATAAATAGCAAATCAAACACAGTACAGGAAATACCATGATCTAAGCAAATACAATTGTCAATTACCAAGACTCCATAGCTACAAACGTTTCTCACCCCTAACTTAAGAGTAGCAAGATATTAAATTAGAACTTCTTCAAGTGGATTTACTAGGCAGTCCCCATTCTATGAAGGCTGAGGGAGTTCCACGCTGTTATGGAGCTCAGCTGGACTCCACACCAGTGCCAAGTCAATCCTCATATGACATATTAGAGAAAACGGCTTTTTGTGAGGTGAACTTGACGCACATTGTAGTGATGTACCCAAAGTATCTGCTTCTTAAATCCTAGTTACAGAACAGCAATTATTGTCAACAGCACCAACTATTTTCCAGCTTGTTGCATGCAATTGCAAAAAGGGTACAATATGTTAGTTCTTCCTGCAACAGTGCAGTCATTACAAGGCACTGCTTGGTATATAAATCTTTGCATAAAAGTTAATGACATTGAAGTATGTATTTACGTTAAGAGGATGATAGTATAACATTAGTTTCAAAGCCTGGTTAGATGTTCTGTTCAGTTTGATACACATACAAAATATCAGTTCTATGCACTTTTAATCCCTCACCAAATACTAAAAAGGAATACAATTTCCCTGTTACATACCATATGGGATGGGTGTTGGTAACAAAAAGCTGTACTTGGTTTTCTATCCTGAAGTGGGAAGGGAGAGGGCAAAAAGACCAATTCACCCCTACACAGGAAATCAAGTAAACAAAACTGGAAAGTGATATATTTGCAACAGTCCTTCCCTGCAGAAAAAGAGAGTAACGATTCTATATCTAAGAAATTCAGATACTGAGGCACATTTGAGCTGATGATTTTTCAGGCAATTTTATGGCTAGGGTAGGCCTATCAGAAGAGCCTGGCTTCCTCAAACAGCAATGGAGATTCAAATGCCAGTTCTAACCTCAAGACATTCTCTTAGTCACTGCTGTCATCATCATCGTCGTCATCAGAGATATCATTTAAAGGAGGCTTCGGCGACCGACTGTAAGAGTCCGATCTCATTGGCTGGCATGTAGGCATCTCTCCAGTGGAAAGGAGGTCATAGCAGAAGTCGCAGATCCGCACAGGCTTGGAAGACTGGCTTGGAAGGAGAAACCTTTTTTCAGAACAGGGCCCACACACAACAAACCCACATTTCCGGCAGTGATGTCGACGATTGACAGGGGTAAACTTTGCTTTCTGGCAGCGCATACATACAGTGGCTTCAGAGTCAGGGACCCAGACAGCTGCGTGTTCATTACTGGGAGTCTTTCCACTTTTGGAAATCAAATCAGAAACGCATTTATTTATATGGTTCATCCATTCAGATTTTTCTGTGGCAGTGGCAGCATACACTGCAAAAGATTTAGTTGGAGTCTTGATAAGCCACCCGTTCCGTAGCTCCCCCTCATCCTGGATGGATTCAATAGTTACGTTTTCCAAAGGAATGATGTGCTGCTTGTTGTATTTTTTTTTCTGAATGACAATGTTACCGTACACAAGAATATCGTTGAATAAGAAGAACTGCCTTGCTTTTGGCTTCTTCCTACACAGCTTTGTTAGGACTCCTTCACCTATCAGAACACGGCCAGGTATAGTCAGAGGCTGCCCAGCGGCTCCAAAACAGTTCTCCACTATGCTTATTCGTCTGGTATTTGCTTCACTGTTTGCCAAGCGATCCACCATCTTTCACTAGTTTCCTGAAAACATAAAGGAATATTGTTAGAACAATGCAACAGTTTGATAAATGAAACCTAACCCAGGAAGATGTTATGCACACGCACTGCAGACACCACAGTGGATGGAACCAAACTCAGAAGATGTTATGTGCATGCAGACACCACAGTTTTTCTGAAAGCTTCTCTTTTGGCAGTTTCAACACTAAATCATCATACAGCTTTTTAAACCTCAAGGAGTTTAGATACAGCATGTACATTCAAGTGAGAGGAGCTACTTCAGGAAAACAGACAGAAAAACCACTACCAATGTAGACCTGGAAAATCTCTTCAAACTGTGGCCAAAGAACTTTATCATACATTCACAGCAAATGGCTGGTGCCTTCAAAAGTGGGGTGCTACATCTCCCACTGTGTCTCGAACATCTCCCAAACAAATTTTGCCTCAGTTCTACCAATCCAAAACTGCACCTACTTATTCAACCTCCTCTCCAGCTCTGCCAATGAAAGCACATATCAGTAATAATGGCTGAATGATACAGCCTTTTTCAGAGGAAATAGAACTCTGAATACCAAATACTAGGAATAAATAGTACTGTATTTTAAGTCTGACATATTTGGACCATATACTTAGATTTACAAATTCATTTTTATAAAATGTAAACCCAGGAACTCTGCTTACTTCATTTCCATCACCCTTTACATACCCCTCCAACTACTGACCAAGACAGATTCTGCAAGTTATGCCTTCCTGAATATTTTTTTCATGCATTAAGCAAGTGCAGCTAGAACAACGGAAGGAATTGTTACTCTGCCTTTTAATTAAAGCTTACAAGGCAAAATACCTGTCAGTTACACAGTTAGCCCAGAAATAGTTCCGTTGTGTAAAACAGGGCCCATTTCAACAGCCTTTACAAATCTATATAACCAGCGGTCTGTAACAGCAAACCATAGTTTGCTGTAGTGGTGAACAAGCTGGTCTTGTCCATCCATACCCCCTCTCCTCACACACAGAGTTTACTAACAAATGATTTTCAATTCTAGAAAATTAGCTAGAAAGGATTTCCATAGGCTCATTCACAGAGAAGCAATCCATAGCTTGTTGTTATATCTGAACAATAGCATTTTGATATTCTACTTCTGAAAGATACTAACATTTTAGACAAACTGAGAGAAAAGAGAAGACATAGTCCCATGTTCAAGGTACTTGCTTATACTTAGATACACTTGAATGGCAGACTGTATTTCTACTACATTTGTTAGAAAGTTTCCTAAATATATCCTCTCACCTCTGCGGCTCCCTGAGAAGGCTAGCCCAGCTACATACTGGAATATGAAGTCAGAATACATCATATCCTCAGGATAGTCTTTTCCTAGTCAAACTGCAGTGGCCAGGACCAGAATTACTTTTATACTCCCATCCTCCAAAAGAAGGCTCAATACTACAACCTGTGTAATGAAAACACACTACCACTCTTCCTTTTCTGGTTCTTTGTCAGGAGATACCATTTTAACAATGGGGCAAGAATACATGATCATTTCCACCTTCAGACATTCAGCAGAGCAGCCACAAGACTTAATTTCTCAGATACTGGAGGATAACATATCAGGCTGATGAGACTAATTTCACAGTTATCCATAAAACTGGAGGTCAAATTCTAAGTATCCCTTCTGTTGTTCCCCAAATGTTTTTAGTGTAAAAATGCAACTAAAGTTAACCAATTGTTGCTTCTCTGTGAACTTAAGCTCGTTTCTGAAATAAGAACTGAAAACATAAACCAAATTACGTTCTGCTAAGAAAACATGATATTCTGTGTAAGTGCAAGTTTAAAATAGGATTGTCAGTTGTTATAGCCTTCATCCAACAGAATTTAGCCCACCAAGACCATGTAAATCAGAGTTTAAACATGCTTAACTTTTGTGTGGACTGTAGTCAATATGTTTAGAGTTCCTGTCTTGAAGATTAAGTAATGTGTCCTAGGGGGGAAAAACCCCTCCATACAAATATGAACTGTTTCTGCTAAGTTTAGAAAAGTTTAACTCATCAGCACTACTGTGGGAGGAAATCTTTCTTAACCTTTTGTCATTATATCCTTTTCCTAGAAATGTACAAAAAAGGCAGAATGCCAAATGAAAAATTCCAAACTGACATTCCTCCCAAGTTCATATCTCTAGTATTTCTGAGTTAGCAGTCTTTCCCCTTCTTTGTTGTTGTTCAGTCGCACAGTCGAGTTCGATTCTTCGTGACCCCATGGACCAGATTCTTATGCCCTTGTTATTTTCAGCATTAATTTCAATGCCCAATATACTTCAAAACTAAGGATGATCATATTTGCACTGTTCTGTCCCTTTCTACCCCTGGGTATTCAATACAAAGACCTTCTATCAAATGTTGTGGACTTCAAGGGCACAGAACCCCAGGATTGGAGCAGGTATGATCCACCCTTTGTCCCTCCTCCTCTCCTCCTTATACTACTTGCTCTCATACAAGCCTAGTACTGAGTCTGGGATAAGTTCAGTTTCAAGACAAGATACATTTGCTTATATATAACATATAAAAATAGTTACAAGAATCTGTAGTAAGATTAAAAAACCTAACCTAACAATATGCCAGGATCAACAACAAAGGTCTTACAGATCCAACACAGGTAGTTTACAGTTACAGATGTAAGTCCTTCAGCTAGGGAAGGGTGGTGTAGGCTATTGGAATGTTTTTAAAAATACACAACACTACAAATCAAAGATATGGGAGAATACCATCCCTTCATTATAATTATTTACTTCCAGACTTATTGAACACCTTCTAACAAGCTATTCTCCTCCTCCTCCGCTCCAATACAGGAGGTAGCTCACAGAAGTTCATCTCATCTATGAACCAATGTTGCTAAAATATAAGCATATATTGTCAGTATTCATAAGGCTAGCCAGAGACCTTTCACAGTCCCACGTACCACGGCCACCTCCTTGCCTTTCCACTCAACAACTTCCCTTTAACACTGCAGGGACTCATTTCAATCATGGCTCAGAAAATCCCAAGAGCCAGGTTGCCATGGCACCTGGAAATTTCATTGTGGTGTCCAGTGTTTTCAGCAATTATTTTATTGTAGCAGTTCTACATAGAAATACAAAGGGCTGGATCTGTGAAGAAGTTAGGATTAGGTTTTGTGGTAACAACAATACTGTTAATTAAAAATATTGTTGTTAAAATATGAAAACCCAAAGGCTGAAAAATGAATCTGGCTTCTTAATTTTAGGGCTGGTTTCTAGGGCCAAAGAAAATTTGTCAAGGCCTCGTTTAAACCATTAACTATCATCCCCAATCCACACACACAGACACACTCCCCCTCTGAGGGAGAAACTCTGTAAGGAGTCCATGCTTTGGAATGCAATAATGAGTTAATTATAAGAGGGAAGTTTGACAATACCATGCAACACAGCAGATCACTACACAGGCGAAGTTCAGCTACACTGCAAGGCACCTGATACTTAGGGGCAGGAACACTTACCCACCCCTCCACCCACCACTTAGACATTTGCTTCTATTCAGAGGATTCAAAAAATGGATTCATAGTGAAATGATTGATGTCAAAAATATTTGAAAGTGTTTTCCTTCAAAGCTTGCAAAATGATACCAATTTACATGCAGATGTTCAGCTGTACAGCTGCACTCAAAATCAAGACCAAAATGGTACGCCTCTTACATTCAAGGTAATTGTTCTTTTCTAAATTCAAAACAAGTGTTCAGAAATTAATCTCTTTTTTTCACTTGTTAGAGAATAGGCAATAAAGAGACAAAAAATACATAGCAATCTGAAGCAGGGCATTACTTCTTGAAAACACAAATCTATTATTAAGTACGAAAGTGAGACCTGATAGCCAACTACAGTCCAGAGCCTGGATTCAACAAGCGCTCCTTGCTCTTGCCCAGCATGATCAGACAATGGGGAAAACACCTCTTGCCACCTGATGAAAGTACAGCTGAACTAGAGTAAGGGCTGATGGGATATTGCATTAAAACGATGTTAGTGGGATGATAATTTCACACAGCTACAGATCTATAGAGATACAGCACGGTGTAGAGGTTAGTGTGTTGGACTAGGATTTAGGAGACTCAAATCTGAATCCCCACTCTGCCATGGAAGCTTGCTGAGCGACCTTGGGCCGGTCATACACTCAACCTAACCCACTGGACAGGGTTGTTGTGAGGACAAAATGGAGGAGAGGAGAACAACATCGACCACGTTGAGTCCCCATCGGGTATAAATGAAGTAAATAAATGAAATTTGGGTCCAAATCCCCAGTCTGCCATTCAAGCTCACTGGGCCAGTCCCTCTCTCAGCCTAAGAGGGTTATTATGACAATAAGGTTGGGGGACGGCAGAGACAAGAATCGCATATATGTAAGCCACCCTGAGCTGGCTCCGGCTGGGAGGGCGGGGTAAAAATCTGATAAATAAATAAATATATCCCCCACTCTGACCTTTCTCTAGGAAGGGTATGATACAAAGTTAATAACAATGAAGTAACAAAAAGAAAAAGAAGATGAAGAGATTGGATTTATACCCCACCCTTCACTACCCAAAGGAGTCTCAAAGCGGCTTACAAACTCCTTCCCCTTCCCACAACAGACACCCTGTGAGGTAGGTGGGGCTGAGAGAACTCTGACAGAAACTGCTCTTTTTCTAGAACAGCTGTGCCAGAACTATGGCTTGCCCAAGGTCATCCAGCAGGTGCAAGTGAAGGAGTGGGGAATCAAACCCAGTTCTCCCAGATTAGAGTCTGTGCACTTCACCACTACACCAAACTGGCAAAAAGACTAATCTGTTGGACAGAGAATCCTAATGGGGCGACTACATATTCCAAGATAGTCCTCCAAGCTTCTGAAACCCACCAGTGTGCAAATGCACACACACACACGCAGGCAATTCAGAACTGAGAATTCCTTTTATAAAGCCACTTCCCCTCACGCTCTTTTCCATTTCCAAAACAATCTATGTGCACCTTACATGTACTGTGATCTTTGTTGCTGTTGATTCATACATACCTGACAAAATGACAGCATTAAACAAAAACATACCCACGTGTAGTATTTCATGTGGCTAGTATTATGTTTACATTGCATACATTTGCTTGTGTGCAAAATTTCCATGCCAGTGATCCACAGCCTAGGTGGGTACTGGTATGCTACAGAGGCGACACATGGGGAGACAACCATTAAATAAGACACCGGGGTGTGGAATGCCATGCAGTTAAGTTTTCTGTGCACAGAAGGCATTTTCCTGAAATCTGGCCTCAGTTCTGATGCTGACAGTATTAATAAGTATCCTTTAATCTTTAACATTTTTTTCCATACATCAGAACTGAACCACCACAAAAGGCTACATTTGTACATTTTTAAGACACTGAGCAGAATGACCCATCAGAAATTAGAATCAATTTCATATTTGTGTTCCACTGTAATGGATGTTATTGCAATAAAACTACCTCATCTACAATGCCAGTACATAGCATGAAAGTCTATCCTTAAGAAGAAATGTACATAATTAAACTGTTCCACAATTTAGAACAGAATACTGCTAAAAGACTCAGTGTAAATATCAAAAACTCTTTGTTAACAAAAAGAAAACACACATAACACTAATGTGGAGAATGAGGAAAGCATTTTTGGCAACATGCCATTCATCCCTATAAAATATTTTTACATAAGACTTCCATAGTAATAATGCTTATGTGGGCTGCTCACATCTCCCTTATACATAAAAGCCGAATGGTGGTGGCACTTCTCTAGAACATTCCACACGCTCCGGAATTGGTTGGCGTCCTAGTGTGTCACTCAGAATCTGTCCCTATCCACTGGCTGCACTGCTTGAGTCTCGCCTCCAACATTCTAAATAGTTTGCTGTTCCTCTCCCCCCCATAGCCAGTCAGAACACAGAGGTTATTTGCATATGCAGCCTCATTGGCCTTTGCCTCAGAACACAGAGGTCGTTTGCATATGTGACTTGATGGGCTTTTGTCTCTAACATTCTAAACAGTTTGCTGTTCTGAGGTAAAATGTGTCCAATCTCCAGGTGAGGGCTGGAGATCACTCAGAATTACAACTGCTTTCCAGATGGCAGAGATCAGTTCCCCTGGAGAAAATGGTGGGCTCTGTATCCTTATATGCTGCTGAGGTGGCCCCCGTATGACAGCCAATGTGACGTAGCAGTCAGGGCTTCAGAGCACGGGAGAGGCTGCAGGTGTGTGGGGGGTGGAAAGCTGAAGAGTGAGGGGGAAATAAAGGTAGGTTGATGATTGGCTGGGAAAGAGATAGGGTTACCAACTCCAGGTGGGAAATTTCTGGAGATATGAGGGATGGAGCCTGGAGAGGGTGAGGTTTCAGGAGGTGTGGGACCTTCATTATACCCTGCTGAGGTCGCCACAGCAAATTGACACTGAGTGTCCAAGGCCGGGGCACCCACCCAGAGCCTCTTTCTAGAGTTTGTTTTATTTATTTCCACAACGGGCCTTTTTCCTAGTAGTTTGATATAACCTATGATTGGTCCTATCACAGATTCCACTATTCTGCCCAGGTTCCCTCGATTCCAAAGTGTGGGAAATGAGTTACTAAGTCTCTGTAATTTTTCACAGATTTCTATTAACTTTCTTTTTTGTGCCAGCTGTACTTTGGCTCCTTTAACAGAGTTTATATTACTGAGAAACTCTGTTAAATGAGCCAAAGTATGGCTGGCCATAGACTTCAACTGCAGACTGACTTCCTAATCTGGATTTGCTTTGGTATTCACAGGAACTGTGGGATTTCCAGGGAAGACTCTACAATGGTTAGATCCAGGTGGTCAGCCATGTTGGGCTGAAGCAGTAGAACAAATGTAGTCCAGTGGCAGCTTTAAAACCAATAAAGTTTTATTCAAGGTATGAGCTTTTGTGTTCATGCACACTTTTTCAAATACACTGGAATGGTAGGTAAGGTTCAAACTTATAGACAGCAAATTAACATGTAACATGATGAAGATGTGCAAAGACAAACTAAATAACAAACTAAGGTTATAAGGTCAACAGTTGTAAAGCAATAAATATGTCAAAATAGCAGATAAATGTCTAAAGGTATTTTTCTAATTGTGGGAAGTAAACTAATACTCTACATTCTCTCCTCTCAAGTGTGGAGGTCACTTAACAAGCATCCCCCCCCCTTTTTAGGCAAAACATTCCAAAATTCCTTGCATTACATTCAGTAGTCTAATATACTATTCCGAAAAAGAAATACATTAAAATACAGAGGATGTATAGTCCTTCTTGTTGGGAATACATATGGGAGGACTGAATGCATTAGTCTATGTAATGGGATAAGAAACCAATATCCCTGTTGAGTCCTGGGGAGGTTTTTGTTCTGAACTTGTAATTCAGCAATTTCCCTTTCCATTCTGTTCCTGAAGTTCCTTTGTAATAAAACAGCTATTTTGAGGGTTACTACAAAAAAGACTGCTTTTCAGTGAATACCTTGCAACACTATAAATGCTCTCATGTTCTAAAAGTGCATGATTCTCAGCTGACACAGCTACTTCTTGTATCAATGTCTTCCTTTTAAATCATTTTAACCATCATCATATCTTAAACTAAAGGTTTTTAACTATCATGTACAGTAGGGATGACCACAAATCAGATCTAGCCTGTACAATAACTATGCCCAGTCTCTAGTTGCCCTAACAATGTTCAAACAAGGTTTGATGATTTCCCAATATTTTCACTTGTGGAGAAAAGAAGCAAAGAGACTTCCTGTGCCTTTTATGTACATTTGATTGTACTGCCTCCTTTTCATTCTGGAAAGACAACAAACACAGCCAATTGCCCCATGGAGAAGATCCTGCAGGAAGCCGTTATCCACAATGCTCCTCACCCCAATCAACAGAGAACATATTCCAAATTAGCAATGTCCTTTACTTTCAGAAAATACCAGGCTAGTTTGAAAATGTACAAGGAAGCAATACATAGACTAATACCTGGAAAATCGAGAGGTCTCCTAGAATAAAGGTGACCATCCTTGCTGTAAACTATTACCCTTGTAAGACTCTCTACATCCATTCTTTTTAGCAGTGAAGACAGGTATCCGGGCAAGATGGAGGTAATGCTGGTTCCTGGTTGGTAGTACACTTATGACCTGGATGTGGTAAGTTTGGCAAATCATGTGAAGAGTTTGGGGTACTCTTGCACCAACGCCTTTCTATTGGCAAAGCAGGCAGTCGCTGTTACTTAGCATCTTCTTCCAATAACATATTGCTCTCACTCCTAGATTACACCACACTGATATACTACTGATACCTGCAGACAGGACAGCTATAACATATTCTTTGAGGGGGTCAATGAAACAACTACACTGGCTGCTTTTTTGCTTTCAGGCTCAATTTAAGATGCTGCCTATCCCATCAAACCCTTTTACAATTTGGAACTCACATATCTGAAAGATTGCATCTGCCTGTATGAACTTGTGTGCCAGTCATTCTCCCCCAATCTTCTACTTGGGGTACTCTCCCACAGAACAGTTCATGCTGCTACTGCTCAAGTTAAGGGCTTTTTGGCCAGTGGACAGTTTCTTAGAATGGAGATTTGGAGGAGATTTTTGTCGACCATCTTTAGAAAGTGTGCAAAACTCCTCCCAAAGGGCATAATTATCATGGTAAACCAACAGTGACTGCAAGGCTTGTATTTGGATTGATGTTGTTATTGTTTTAATAATTTTATTGTATTTTGCCATGTAGCCTTTGTTAGCCCCCTGGAATCCTTTGAAAGGCAGTATAGCTGTATGGGTTAGTTAGCTCTTTTAAAAAAACATTCAGAACCAAGCACTCTGAAAACCATCTTCATAAGACAAAAGGACAAGTTATTGTAAGAGCCAGTATGGTGTGGTGGTTAGCATGTTCAAATGGAGGGGAGGTTCAAATGGAGGGGAGAATCACATATGCCAGTTTTAGATCAAAACCCCATGCACAGATATGCATGGATTGCAGGCACGTGCAAGAATCTTCACTTGGATAACACAGATTCGGCTTCTTTTGCAGGAGGACAGGAGGCAGACTGAGTTAATTAGGGAGAGCTCAAAATGTTTGTAAAACAGCTGCAAAGACTGTTCCCTCTGGACAATGCTCTTCTTCATGCCTTAAGGTGAGAAAAACACTCTTAACTTTTAAATTCACTATGAGTGTTTCTCCAATGGATCTAGATTGGCAATAATTATAACACATTTCAACAATTCTAACAGAATCCCCAACCTGGCCTGGGGGTACCTGTACTAAGTGACCTAGTGGCTAAAGAAAGTGTTGGCACAATAGAATTGTTTCTCTTGAAAAGCAGAGGCCCAAGCCACAACCAGGAAGCTTTTTCTATTTTGCTTGTACAAGTGACACAGCTATTTGACATGTCAGAGTAGGATTTTTAACCTTCCCACATGCACTTTTGGAACATAAACTAAACCTTTGTGAACCTGCAGACAAATCAAAATAGACATCCCAGTTAAGTTATTTACTAGTATGCTACAATATTAAGTCTGGAACATAATTTATCAAATTAACAGGAATTTAGCAGATTAAAGGAAGGGGCTGAAATCCGAAGAAGTCATAGTAAAACAGCTACACAACCAGAAACAGTAAGAGCTATGGATAAAACTAGGCTTAAGATATCAAACCCTTTGGAAAGAGATGCTGATGGCAAGAGAGAATGAAACATTATGAATGCACACAATATGGCCTTTATAAGTACAGATGCCCCAATGACAATGTATGTTCTGTTATGGGCTAAAGAAAGCACAGTGTATAAAATTTATACAGACTGTAATTAGAGATGGAAATTTAGCATTGTGCATCTTTTATCTCCAATACAAACTGGGAATGTATACATCCAATAAGATACCACTTTTACTTTAGAAAATAAATTGTAATCGCATATGTGAGAGAATTACCCCCTTCCGCCACTGCCAATCTACAAAGAAGACAACATTAAAAATAAGTGGTTCCTTTCCATCTACCAAGCATTAGTCTTTCCCATTAAAATGTGCATAGATGGCAAAGGGTGCTTAGCTAATTCGTTTAACGAATTCTAGTTTTGGGATTGCTATATTAAATTTCTCTACTCATTACCCTCCCAGACCCATGGATGGGAAGGGTAAAACTGAACTACTACAAGTCACATGTCTACAGGCCAAGAAAACAGGAGGGAATCTTCATATTCAGAGACAGCAGACCACTGAAAACCAGATGCTGGAACCAAACAGTGGGAGAGACATGCTTATGGGCTTTTTAGGCTGCGTTCAGACGTCATGTTGTCAACATTCAGCACGAATCCAGTTTGCTGCTGGGATCACACACCTTACTTCGGTTTCCTTACCCTTCTTTCTCACCCAGAGTACAATGAAGGGAACCTGGTTTTAAACAACAACATATGAATGCAAGTTAGCTCTCCCCCCTGCTTCCCTGAAAGCCAGAATTTGAAACCATTGTTGAATCCAAGTTCAGAGGAGAAAACTAGCTACAGTTAGCCTGAGATCCTGCACTCACAACTCACAGGTAATCAGATTTTCTTTTAAATCAGAATTCCTCCATCTTGGAAGGGAGCAAGAGTGAGGGATGTATGCAAGTCTGTGCATGCACCTGGCTTGTTGCCAGTGTCCTCTTAATGTTATGTCTGAATGTAATCTTGGAGGTACCCACCTGGGCAGTACTGGGAACAAGTGGCTTGACTAACTGATTTGTGATCTTATGTTAAAAACTGGGGCCACCAGAATCTATAGCACGATATTTTAACACACACCCCATGCCACTAGATATTTTCCTTAAACTGCCACTATAGGTTTAAGGATTTACTACAAGAAGTATTTTCAAGATCTAGCAGATGAAATTTCAAATCTACTGCCAGCGACAGAATTCCTCCCTGTTTAGAGGCACAGTAACTATGCTAACAAGAGTACAAGTTCTATTTTATATTTTAAAAAATCAGTTAGGCTAGCACTTTTAAAAATGTTACACTATAAGTATGCGCAAAAGTTAGTCTGTTGTTTTGAAACAGGCTGTTTACACATAGTTTAACACATGGGTCTCTAAACAGATTTGTCTCAGTTCTTCAGCTGCAAAAAATCCAGCTCCCTGTCTTAAGCAGGAGCATTCCTGTGTCCAGTTATGCCCAATAGGTGGGTCAGGCTGCCAGCAGCGCCCATTCTTCCTCACCCATGCCACACCAAGACCTGAAGAATCTGTAATCAATAAAGCACTGACTGTATTATTCCCTCTCCCGTGAGTCTGCACTGTCTTCTCCCTTCCCGTCTGCCTGGCCCAGTCATAAGAAGCAAAATTCATAACTAAGCATCATGCTTGGAGAGTATAGATCCAAATATCTTCATTTAAATAGCCAGTATATTAAGTGAAATAAAAGACAGATGCAAATCTACTTAGATTCACTAACTAATCGTTGCTCATGGCATACATTTCAGGTATGCCACACTAAAAGAAGAGCATTGCCTTGTTAAAATTCAAATCCCAAGTACTTCCCCAGCTTCATCACCCATGGAATAAATTTACATAACAGATGAAATAGTTGCGTGAACTAAGGGTGTTTGTATGCCTAATTTTTTTTAAAAAAACAGTTTGCTGAAATTATGAAAAACGTTGCTATAAAAGTAACAGAACTTTAAAAACTAAGAGCAGCATAGCACCTCTCAAGTCACAGAAATAAGAATGTAAAAAATCCTACAATACAAGTTTAACTACCATTAATTTTAAACTTATCTACATGATCAAGAGGATGACTCATGATTTAAATGCTGGGACCAACAATTACAAGGGCAAGCCAAAGAACTTGTCACCGGGTAAGAGAAAACCAATTACACCTTCCTACATGCCAGCAATTTGCTTACAAAAGAAGACTTTGAGTTAAAAAGAACACCAATCACAAAAAAGCACAGATATTGCCGAACATCTCTAAAACCCTGCTAGCAATTAGGTGTGCGCTAATTCAAATCCAATATAGCACTATTGGGGGGAGGGGGCAGGAAATAACCACTGCACAGGAATTTGCAACAGTAGCTCAAAATCCTACAATAATATATATATCTCAATTGATTCTTTCCTTTTAACTCTCGTTTGAGAAATATTGCTGTTACAGTTAAATTCCTTAACCAGAAGCCATTATGCCTCTTCATTTAAAAAAAAAATAACCAAGTGAGAATGAAATCCTTTTGGGGTTATATTTACAGTTTATAACCACAGGTTATCACACTGTAAAATAAAATTATAAATGCTCTATTGCAATGCACAAATAAGACAATCATTTGGAGAGGGTAAATAAAATACTTTAATCTAGTGGGCAGGCAAGAGTTCAATCAGGTGATTTTCACTATGGAAAGTGGCAACTGACTGGGCACATTTGCATCAAATTTCATAAACTGTAAGAACATAAGAACATAAGAGATGCCAATGTTGGATCAGGCCAAAGGCCCATCCAGTCCAACACTCTGTGTCACACAGTGGCCAGAAATACCAGTGCCATCAGGAGGTCCACCAGTGGGGCCAGGACATTAGAAGCCCTCCCACTGTTGACCCCCCCAAGCACCAAGATGACAGAGCATCACTTGCCCCAGAGTCCCTATCTATACCTTGTGGCTAATAGCCACTGACGGACCTCTGCTCCATATGCTTATCTAATTCCCTTTTGAAGCCGTCTATGCTTGTAGCCGCCACCACTTCCTGTGGCAGTGAATTCCAAGTGTTAATCACTCTTTGGGTGAAGAAGTACTTCCTTTTATCCGTTCTAACCCGACCGCTCAGCCATTTCATTGAGTGCCCATGAGTTCTTGTATTGTGAGAAGGGAGAAAAGTACCTCTTTCTCTACCTGCTCTTTCCCATGCATAATCTTATAAACCTCAATCATGTCACCCCTCAGTCGTCGTTTCTCCAAGCTAAAGAGCCCTAAGCGCCTTAATCTTTCCTCATAGGGAAAGTGTTCCAACCCTTTTATCATTCGAGTTGCCCCTTTCTGCACTTTTTCCAAAGCTATAATATCCTTTTTAAGGTGTGGTGACATTTAATGATGTTCTATAGGCAGCATATATACCTTGCAATAGGCAGCATTAACAAAATCTAAAAACTCAGAAAAAGACTCCAAACTTAAACAGAATCCTTTGTTCCAACAAACGAAAACAATACTGTCGCTATCAGTCTCCAGGTTAACTTAAGTACTAGGCCTGAGCTTTCCAACTAGTGGCTTAAATAGCAGCTGTCCCATGCTAGGCCCAATCGATTAGAACAGTGGTGGCAAACCTATGGCACGGGTGCCAGAGGTGGCACTCAGAGCCCTCTCTGTGGGTACATGTGCCATCGCCCCAGCCAGGCCCAGACCATCATTAAAGTGTCAAATTCTCTGCCAAATAATTTTAAGTAAATGAAAGCATTTGGGATTGCTTTCCTTACTTTGTTTGGATCATCTTAAGTTAATGTATGAGTTGTTTTTTCTAAAGTAAAACCTCAGTATTCACATTAAATTGCCGTGTTGGCACTTTGCGATAAATAAGTGGGTTTGGGATTGCAGTTTGGGCACTCGGTCTCTAAAAGCTTCGCCATCACTGGATTAGAAGAACCTAAAAACAATTCAGCTAACTTCCTTCAGAAGGGAATCCACTCGATTAGCCAACCACAGGCACAGGTAGTTAGTTCCTTGTCTTCTGATGCAAATAAGCACATGCAACAACACTGTGAAACTCCCTCTGCAGAGAAGCAATACACACAGGGCTTTTATTTATTTATTTTTAACACTGTTTCACTGCAAAAAAAGATTAATTTATTCTCGCATAAATTCTCCCGGGTCATAGAACTCACTTGGTCAGATACATGAAGCGGGCTCTACATCGGAAAAGTGCAAGTCAATGACCTGATTCGTCTTTATGGTGCCACACAAGACTCTTAGTTACTTTGAAGGCAACAGACCAACACGGCTACGTCTCCGGAATTAGTTTCCAAACAGGCATTTTTACTCACGCGGCGCGCACGACCCAGTAGGCGACCTGCGGGGCCCCTTTATTGCGGTGCTAAGGTGAACAAGAGAAGAGCTGGATGAGACGCTCTCCACTCTAGCAAAGTGTGCCAGACTTTTATTCTGTCTGTTAAAGAAACGGGGCGTCCCGGACGCGCGTCTCTGGAGCAAGAAGGGAAGAGGCCACACGGCTGAGACGCTTCTCCCCCCACACGGGCTGGTGCGTGACTGGGGCGGTGGTCCTCCCTGTCCGTACTTGGAGTAGCAGAAACCCCCCCTGAACAGAGAGGGACGTACTCCGGGCTGTGATCCCCCCTGTTGGGCGACCAGCAAGTCCTCACAGGCGGATCCTAAAAAAAAAACCTAGAAGCGTCGAAGGCGAGCGGCCCCCCCTTCTGTAACTATTTCTCCACACGCCATCAATAAGGGGTGTGTAGTGGAGGGAAGGCGGGAGAAGACCCACCGTCTGCAGGCGGTGCCGCTCCATCTGAATGGGAGCCTAAGTGCTCCGAGTAGTTACCTGACACCACAAACCACCGTGACTGACACCCGACACGACAGCCAAAACTCAGGGACGCTTCTGACCCAGCAACCTGAGGCTTCGGAAGCAGCAGAAGAGACCCACTGACGGAGGACTCCCACCGCGAAGAAAAGGCGCTTATCTGCTTTCCGTCCGGCGCCTCCTTTCGCATCCCCAAACTGGCAAAAACACCGGGGAAGGAAAGTTTCTGACGTGAGGCTCTCGACGCCGGCTTTGCCCCCGGGGTGGGGGGCAAGACCCGCTTAATTCCACCCCCCACGAGACGTCCTGCCCCCGAGCCCGGGGGGGGGGAGGGGGTGTGCGTGCCGTGCTTACTGAGAGGCAGAAGAAGCGCGCCTTCGCCCGGCTCCGCTTCCAGGTCCGCGGCCCGTCGCTCTCGCTCCTTCGGAAGCTCCGCCGCCGTCCGCCAGCCTCTCTGCTGCCCCGCCCGCGCACACGCCAGCCCCCAAACAGCGAGGAGGACGGGCCTCGGCTACGTTCCGCCCCACTCGTTTCCAGTCGCCGGAGCCAAAAGGCGGAGCCGCCGCCATCTTGGGGGAAGCGGGCGCCGCGGCCTTTTTCGGAGTCGGGCCGCGCAGTGAATGGTCTGAAAGTGAGAAGATGCGGGGCTGAGAGCGGTCTGCAAGCCCTTCCTTTGCTGAGCCTCCGTTCCCTGAACGAGGGGCGACGGGTGCGGTTGTGGTCATAGCCGCTTTGGGACTTATTTCGAAGCACTCTTGCCTCGTCCGGAGATTTTCGACAAGTACCGTCGCTGCTTGAAGTGCAGTCGGCAAAGTCTTTTCTGCTGTGGCCCCAAACCTGTGGAAGGACGTGGGTCTGCTATTTTTTATGTATGGGTCTGTGCTTTTAAATTATTTTTATCACTTTGGTCTACCGGAGTCAGGAGCCACGGAAGAACGGTGTTAAGGAGGTGTAGTGGGCTGCCATGGTATTTTGTAGTGACATCCCTAGCACTTTAAGAGTATGGGTTGAAATGACCTTTTCAAATATTTGTTGTGGTCTGCATGATTAGAGAAAGCCACAGATCTTGATGGGGCAAATTAATGTAAAGATTCTCCCCAAGCATAAGCATCTTGTCTATTTACACTTGTGTTCCACTCTTGCTCAGAGGAGTTCACAGAATCATACCTGTTCCAATGCTCCCTCTAAGCTGTGGAATCTTCTGAGCAAAAATTCTACTTTGAGAGCTACTGGCATTAAAGCTGTGAGCAAGCGATTTGGCTACTGTGCCCCCCGTCACACGGGCGGGATATCGCGGGGAGGAGGCGTGGCTAATTGCTCCGGCGCAGTTTGATCCGCTATTACGCAATCAGATGCGCGGCCGGCACACCACGGGTCCTTCCCTTGACGCCGGCGGGTAAACGAGGGACCGGAGGGGGATGCCACGCGCCGGTGCAATCACACCACGGGCATCTGGAGGCAGCCCGTGGCAAACATTTACTAGTACCTTGGAGGTACTAGCTTTTGAACGCGCACTGTCGGCGGTAAGCCACGGGTGCGCTCCACTTCCCAGATGTTGGGGTGTGATCACGCCCGGATAATCCGTCCACCATCCGTGCCTCTCCCACGGCAACTTTGCTGTGTGACCGAGGCCACCATAAATTAATTTGCTCTGGAGCCATCCTTCCTGAGTTAAGACAAAATTGTGTGAGCGAGAGGCTAAAAAACTGAGCTAGCTCACACTAACTCAGCTTAGAGCAGTGGTGGCGAACCTATGGCACAGGTGCCAGAGGTGGCACTCAGAGCCCTCTCTGTAGGCACACGTGCCATCGCCCCAGCCAGGCCCAGACAATCATTAAAGTGTCGAATTCTCTGCCAAATAATTTTAAGTAAATGAAAGCATTTGGGATTGCTTTCCTTACTTTGTTTGGATCATCTTAACTTAATGTATGGGATGTTTTTTCTAAAGTAAAACCTCAGTATTCACGTTAAATTGCCGTGTTGGCACTTTGCGATAAATAAGTGGGTTTTGGGTTGGATTTTGGGCACTCGGTCTCTAAAAGCTTTGCCATCACTGGCTTAGAGGGAACACTGCCTGGTTCTCTCTCCACTTTATCCTCACAGGCTGAGAATGTGCAATTGACAAAATATCACCCAGGGAGCAACATGGTCATCTTGAGACTTCAACCTAGGTCCTCAGTGCCAAAACCACCACACTCTGCTGGTTCTTACATGCGTGACAGAGCCATACGTGTGTCTGAAAACGTAATTCATCCCACCTGTTTCTCTAGGAGTCAGGATTGTAAGAACCAGACAAACTGCACACATCTGTCCAAGACACTCACAACCTCCCATTGGCAGGTGAGCTTTGGAGATCTGGGGCTGGGTACCCATTACGCAGTTACCAAAATGGTAAAAACTGAACTGAGTACACTAGAGATAAAGCTGAGGCCAGACAGTAGGATGGGAGAGTTCACAGTTTTTATGGTTCAGAGAGTATATCTGCTAGGAAGACTTGACTGCCTTACACAAACTGATCCCATCCTGTATCATTTTTTTAAATAAAACTTTAAATTTCTGGAATAGGCAACTTGCACACTTAAACTCTAGATAGTTGCTGGACAGTAAGCAAAACACAGGTTGACAGAATCTTAGGGGTGTGCATGAAAGATCCGTATTTGAAGTGCAAAGGGAGCCACTGAATAAAGTGTATAACTTCAAGACAAAAGCAAGGCTGCCTTGTCTGTGGCATACTACCAGTGTGCATGCACACAAGCATATATACAAAGGTCAACACCATGGCAACAGACATGCATTTCTCTTTATTCCCTTTCTTAGCCTGCAGCTTAGGTTGCTACACAGTGCGGAAATGGAGGCATCTTTATTGGGGAACATTATATATGTTTAGTTGTCTAGCCAAAAGGGGAGAAAAGGAGACTCAATCCTTAAAAAAACACTACACAAATAATCCTATTTGTTTCTTAAAGCATTTTAGACTATCACACTTAATGTGTTGCAAGTATTACCAGCTCTTCTTCAAAAGTAAATAATTGGCTGCCTTTCATGTTCTCAATGACAAGTAACTTTCTGCAACCCTAGCCTTTGGCTGTGGTGCAAGCTACCATTTTAAAATAAACATTCAAAATATACAACTAAAAATAAAGACTGTGGTTGAAATCCCATGCACGTTTATCTGTGACATAGGCCCGTTGAAGAATTTTGTGGGACTTACTTCTGAGTCAGCGTGTGTAGGATTGGGCTGTAAATAAAAAAAAATGTTGAAACATCACACCCAACCCAAAACTTAAGTCTGGCCACCAAATTAGTAATAAGCTTTGTTTGATTTAGCTTGTTTTCTGATGCAAGTTGCAAGCAGCAGAAAGTAAGTGATGCAACAAGATAAAATTAGCTGGGAACAATGAGGAATCTGCTGCATAGCAGCAAATAGATATTTTTCTGAACAAAAATTAAAAGAAACAGCATGAATGCAAAAAGAGGCAGACATCAAAAGACATTTGTGTATCAGTCAAACCCACCACACAAGATGTAACTTAAGTGATCATTCTGATATAGAATGAGAGATTAATAGGTAAGGAACTCAAGAATTGCTGTTCTAGTTATCATGAGGTGAAATGCTTATTTTTTAATTTTTTTCACACTTAGAAGACATAGGAAGAACAGTGACTGTGTTAGTTTATAGAAGACAAATAGAAGCATCCTTTGAGGGAGAATAACATGAAAACTTAAAACTGCTAGGAAAATATGTTTGTGAAATCATTTTCGCTTGAGCCATTCCCCCCTCCCTGAAGTTTATTTACCTCATATATACTCTGCCTTTCTCCCTAGTGGGGACCCAAGATGGCTACATCGTTCTCCTCTCCTCCATTGTATCCTCATAAGAACCCTGTGATGTAGGCTAGGCTGCAATGGACTCAAGGTGGCCTTCTGAATCCCAGCCATTAGTTTGGGGCCTGCCAGGGGCTTGAAAGATCCCATTTTTACATTCCCAGGTGGTAGTAAACTACGTACATGTCTGATGACTCATCCTCCTTTATTGATTAACTCCCAGTCAGTGTGATTGGCTCCAGTGGGGTGCGGAGCCTTGGCCTAAGCTATTTATTTAGGGCTCCTACATGCAGGCCCCACTCCAGTGCTAAAGTGTCCCAGATCCAGGAACAAGGGAATAAATAGGTGAGTTTAGCAGACGAGCAAAGAGAGGGTGAGTAACACATATATACACATACACACACCCCTTAAGTTTTCATATAAAACTATCAAGAATGGCTAAGTGAAAAGTGTTAAAAATAGTAAGGAGGGTAAATAGAACAAAAAATACCTTTAGGTACCAACATTTTGGAACTTCTCAGTGTTGTAGCTGCTCAGACTACTCAGGTGTGGCTAATTTTAGCTCTAATTTTAGTTCTGCTCTAGTTCTAATTTTACTTCTGTTGTAGCTGCTCAAACTACCTAGGTGCAGTTAATTTTTATTCTAAACAGGCTCTGAGGTTCTTGGCTAGTTTTACTGCAGTACCAGAAGGGTTCAATAGAGGGTCAAACAAAGGACAATGACTAAAACTGAGTTTACAAAGCTAGTTTAAGCTGTAATATCACTTTTAAACTTTATTACACCTAACTTCAGTGTGGTGTAAACCAGAGAGGGACTGTGAGGCACTCCAGAGGGATCTGTTGAAGCTGGGTGAATGGGCGCCAACAAGGGTGTAGACTTTCCAATTTCCCGGGGGGGGCTGGGGCTGGGCCAGAGGCATTGCTGTGCTAGGAGCAAGGGTGGCTCCCGGGGGAGGCTGAGCACTTTCCTGAAAATTTTGGCGGGGGCTGAAGCCCCGCCGCCCCCACGAAGATTACGCCTATGGGCGCCAACATGGCAAATGAGGTTCATTGAGGGCAAGTGCAAAGTAATGCACATTGGAGCCAAAAATACTAACTATAAATATACATTGATGTGATGGTAACTGACCAGGAGAGAGATCTTGGAGTTAAGGTAGATAACTCACTGAAGATGTTGACTCAGTGTGTGACTGCAATAAAAAAGGGAAATGCTATGCTGGGGATTATTAGGAAGGGGATTGAAAGCAAACAGCCAGTATCATAATGTCCCTGTATAAATCTATGGTGCGGCTTCATTTGGAATACTGTGGACAATTCTCATCATGGTACCTCAAAAAAGATATTATAGCATTGGAAAAAGTACAGAAAAGGGCAACTAAAACGATTAAAGGAATAGAACATCTTCCCTGTGAAGAGGTTAGGGCTCTTTAAGCCTGGAGAAATGACAACTGAGGGGTGACATGATATAAGCTTACAAAATTATGCATGGAATAGAGAATACAATACAAGAACTCGTAGGCACTTAATGAAATTAATGAGCAGTAGGCTTAGAACAGATAAAAGGAAGTACTTCTTCACCCAATGTGTAATTAACGGGGGAATAGGAAGTGGTGGCAGCTACAAGTATAGACCGCTTCAAGACGGGATTAGATAAACATACAGAGCAGAGGTCCATGAGTGGCCATCAGCCACAAGGTCTAGATGGAACACTGTGTCTGGGGCAGTGATGCTCTGTATTCTTGGTGGCAACAGTGGAAGGGCTTCTGGAGTTCTGGCAGCACTGGTGGACCACCTAATGGCACCTAGGTTTTGGCCACTGTGTGACACAGAGTGTTGGGCTGGATGGGCCTTTGGCCTGATCCAACATTGCTTTTTTTAATGTTCTTATGATGGGCTGCATTCAGTTCAGGCCACAAGTTTGTTTATTTATTAAATTAGACTAGTTAGGCCACCCTTCCCTGCAAGCAGGGCTCAGGGTGGCTTATATCAATGAAAATAAATATTATTACACTTAAAACAGCATTAAAATTATTAAGTAAACTATTGTACACATGTAGGCCTGATCCTGTGCAGAAATAGGCATGTCAAAGCCACTGATATCACACTTAAGTCTGCAGGAAACTGGGCTGGCAGTTAACAAGTTAGGAGGAGTGCAGCTTGGGTTGGTAGCCCAAAGAAGTTAATCCAAAGTGGAGTATTGTGTTACTGTGGTTCAGAGGACTGTTCCTGCAGTAGTATCTATTTGTGTCTCAAAGAGAAAAGTACTGATTTTGATACAAAACTGCTAGAATCCTTATGTTCTTGAAAAAGACAGGAAGGAAGTCTGACGAATCTGTTAGCTCTCAGAACAGGTCTGGATAATTTATATGAGAATATCATTTTTTCTTGGAATGGATGCAATCTTATGGTTTTTAATAATAAAAAGTCCCAGTAGTTTTGCACATTTCTGTTCTTTTACTGTTAAGACTCAAGTAGGAAGAATTATTGTTGGAGTTGGCCTTGACTGAATGTTCCTTGTAGCAACCACAGACAAATACACTCTGCAACCACAGTGCCAAGCCACACTCATATGCTGTCTCTTCAACCTCAGGCCACATTTAACCCTCACCCACCCAGAACCACATCCCCCTTCTACGCCACACACAAAGCTTGTATCTAAACATACAATAATGTTTTACAATTGTACAACTTTATAATTATTGTGAACAAGATTCAATTTTGTCACTTCAGGCAATGTTTTTGTCTGTTTGACCTACTTATGGTCTAACCCATCTTGTCCAGACCAATACATTGCTGAGGTTCAGCAAGGCCTCTTTTATCTTTATATTCGAACCCTGATCTTCTCAGTTTATGTGGTGTACTGGTTTAAATGGTGATCTAGGACTGAAAAAGAACCCGGTTCACATACCCACTCAGTTATGAAGCTCAATGGGGTGGTGTTGGGACAATTGTATCCTCTCAGCCTAATTTCCATCTCAGGCTTGGTACAGAGGAAGAACAGAGGAGACAACCATGTATAAAATATAGTGAGTTCCTTGGAGGAAGGAATAAAAATTAGATAACTTAACACTCCTCAGTCGAATCCTTGCTCCCTTACTATTAAAGAATTATTCTTCAACTTTTTCCTTAAAGACAAGAGAAAATTAGGTATTTATACTTTCTTGTTCCAGCTGAAACTCTTGAATATTTTTGCTAACTTCCTCAGGTGGAAACAATTTTAAAAAACATTTTATCAGTGCAGTCCTAATAAAGTTACACCCTTCTAAGTCCATTGAACTTTACTCAGTATTTCATTTCTATGTCTTTGGGGCTGTACCATCACTTCAACCTTTTACCATGTTTGTATGATAATCATAAATACCAGTAATACTTTCAGCACTGTGTTCAGGGTCAACATATTCCAGTTTTTCACAGCTTGTAATGCTGCTCTGTGTACTTACAGAGAAAACTGCATAGGTGAAGTGAATCCAAACAGTATATCAGTGCAGAGCAAAAACACATACCAGGAAGGCATATCAGGTAAGAGCAGATACAAACCAGAAGAAAGCCTTGAATAATTGGAAGAATATGCCTGAGTTTTGGTTTCAGTGACATCCTGTTTTGAGAAAGTGATTCCTACTTGAAAAAGCCTTGCCAGGTGAAACGTGGGACCGTATTGCTAGCGTGCCCGCAGGAGGACTTCATTGGGACCGCTGTCTTTGTATATCAGTGTTGTGGCTCGGTTGTCCAGTTTCAACTTGGAATGTGACTTCTGTTTCTGAAAATTGAAGACACCCAAGCAACTTCAACAGAGTGACTTATGAGCCTTTGATGGACTGTGGGAATGTTTGGTTTTTTGCCCAATGGTTTGAGAATTTGAATTTTGATGTTGTTGGTATATGGATAGCTTTGGAATTTGTATTTATGAATTTTGTATATGATATAAAATTAATTTTCATAGAATAGTTTGAGTAGTTTAATTATCTTTGTTTAGGTAAAAACTTTTTTTTAACACGCAGCTATTTTGCTGGTTATGGTAACGTCTGAACTGGCAAATCATGGTTTGTGCTGGCACTCCAAATCACAGCTTTACAGTCCTGTTTTGGAAGGAAGCACAAGAAGCACAAACCTTGGTTTATCTGCTTGCATGTAATAGTGAACTGTTTGGTTTATTGTAAAGAGAAAGTAACTAATCAAATCAGAGTACAAGAAAGAGGAAGCTGATTTATTGTTGCAACTGAACCAAACGCACATTGAACAACCACCCAGCTGTTTAAGCTCCCAATAGAAAGTGGTTTGTTAGACTTCCTAAACCAGCTATTAAGACAACTGATATGCAGTTGATTATGACCTTTTCCATGTAGGTTATTTGCCTCTGGTTCGATGCTGTTGAGAAGCAGGTTTTTCCCGTATTTCTTCACAGCACCGGGGTGCATTCATGCGCTTCCTAGGTTTTCCCGGCTCTTCTCTGATCTTTCCCAAAGCTGTTTGCTTTGAAGCTTTTGGGAAAGATTGCAGCCAAACCTGGATAACCACTGTGTAGGTGAGAAAGTTTTGAATTTTCCAGATCCTGCCTACATGCTGGCTATATCCTATGCGCCACTCCATCCATCCCCTCTGGTCAGCTGTTGGGCCTTTTTGTTTTAAATCATCAATTAATATAGGTATAACATTATAGCAATCCATGTTTCAGCTCTCAATTAAAACAAAAAAATCTCTAGCTCCTTTTGTTGCAGAGATATAAGGAGAAAGGCATACCTCTGCCACAAAAGGGGCTAGAGGCTTATTTTCTATTTGAAAGCTAGGAATTCATAGAACCTGATAACACAAATTGTTATAATGATACACAGGGTTTTGTTTTTGTTTTTTAAAAAAAGAGGTGCCGGAACTCTCAAGGGGGAAATTAAGTTTTCAATCTATATACTGAAAACTCATGAACTTTGAAACATTTTAAAAAGATTTTTGTGGAAGAGGTTCCAGAATTCCATTCCAGCGCATTCCCCCTGAAAAAAGTATTCAGTTACTAGTTTAAAGATACTGAAAAGCCCCGGTGGTGGTGGTGGTGGTGGTGGGGGCTGGCCAAAAGACTGGGCAGGGAAACTGAGGGGAAACCTGCCATATGGAGACCCCATTGCTGCTGCACTGTATCAGGCACTACAGCATCAATGGAGAAAGCCCACCCCAAATCTCAACGTGACTTTCCTTTGCATAGCAGTGTCTTCCTCATGAAACCCAGATTTCTAAGCCATATTCCAGTGTTCTGCATGATGTGTTGAGTTTTTACTCTTCTTCTGCACTCTTGCCTTTCAGTTCTCGTTTGACTTCCTTTGATGGATTTTTTTGCCAGCTCTCAGTTCCTTAAGAATGCCTCAACAAGCACACAACATTCTTTAACAGTGCATTCCTAATCAGAAGTACACCCTTCTAATGCCATGGACTTCACTGGACTTCAAAGGATCTAATGCCATGGACTTCACTGGACTTCAAAGGATATAACTCTCCTTAGGATAGCACTGCAATTCTACCAGAGCTCCAGTTTTGAGTGCTGTGCCATGATTTTGTCATAACATTTTTTATGTAGTAATGAAGCATTGGGAGTTGCAAGTTTCTCAAGAAAGGCACTGTTTGACAGTCCGGTGGTGGGACACAGTATTCTCCCCCCCCCCCTTTTAGAAACAGTATTTTATTGAAGTATTTAGTCTGTTACTGCAGAAGATATACAAAACTATAAGTTCAGCTATAAAGGTCAGGCCTGAAATGGCATGACACTTGCATAACCATGAAACTATAGCCCTTTTGTAGTTTCATGCTAAAACTTAGAAGAGTGTTAGTGAGGGAGAAGCTTGTGAGTTAGATTCTATAGATGCAAAGATCAAGCATCTTGCCTGCACCCCCCTCCCAACAAAAATCCTTTCCAACTGTCATGGGCAGCGGCTAGAAAAGCTCTCTAACAGCTGCCACCACTCTGGTATGGGTCTCCTTGGAAGGGCCCAGAGTACCCACTGTTGCCAGCATCCTCAGCCCTGAACCCAGGGTGGTCTTTTCCAAGAGAGAGACACCCCAAAACAACCTCTGAACCTCCACAAGCAGTGCCCTCATGAACCCAGGCTTGGCTTAAACAGTGGCTTTTGCTGGGAGGCTAGGAGAACCACTTCTTGGCTGAGAGAATTCTCGAGGCTGGCTGCACTGCCAAGCATCCTGCATGCAAGCAACCCCCCCCCCCCATGACTGTCCTATCAGCTGAGTCCAAAAAGGACTAGAATGGGCAAGTCTCTGTCCTTGCCTCAGGCATCTTCTACTGACCAAATGGCTAGTCTTTTGTCTGTCAAATGTACAGGCAGGCAGGGACAAAAGGCCTCTGGTCTGTGCTATTGTCATGAATGAAGTATGTTGTATGTTTCCATCCCCCTCTCCTGTTTCACCTATATGTCAGGAAATACCTTTGGAATAATACTCTCATTCCTGTCTCCATACATTTGTCTAAGATATCTGCATTCCTATGCCTGTGCCAGACCTATCAAGGTAAATATTAACTTTCCATGTCTAGTGAATAGTCACCCATTCAAGTTCATCCTGCCACACATTAAGAAACATCACTTATTTTGTCTGGCACCAGGGAAACACCCGACCACTGTATTGTTCCACAGTGGACACCCCCAGCCCAACCATCCAGTACCTGGCTTAATCTCATTATATCCAGACTCTGCCGCTCTTTGGTCACATCAGGCCATACCTCTCCTGACAACCATGCCCCCTGGGACAACAGATTGGCCCAGGTAATTATTGTTCTCATCTGAAACCAGCCATACATTTGTCTAAGATATCTGCATTCCTATGCCTGTGCCAGACCTATCAAGGTAAATATTAACTTTCCATGTCTAGTGAATAGTCACCCATTCAAGTTCATCCTGCCACACATTAAGAAACATCACTTATTTTGTCTGGCACCAGGGAAACACCCGACCACTGTATTGTTCCACAGTGGACACCCCCAGCCCAACCATCCAGTACCTGGCTTAATCTCATTATATCCAGACTCTGCCGCTCTGGAAGCTCATTGGTCACATCAGGCTATACCTCTCCTGACAACCATGCCCCCTGGGACACCTGATTGGCCCAGGTAATTATTGTTCTCACCTGAAACCAGCCCACCCAGGGCCACCCATTGGTCAGCATTGTTTTCCAATGTCTATATCCCTCAGAGCACATGGCGTCAGACTGTGTGCCCCTGCCCTGATGCCAACTGGCAGTCCACTCCTAAACCTTTAGGGTTTAGGCCATAAACTCATCTCCATGGACTCCTGCACATCTGGACAGGTGGTATCACCCCATAACTGACCCCTCTATTCGCTATCAATCACCTCTGCTTTCTTAGTTCTCTATTGTGTGTGTGAATGCTTGATTTTATGTTTGTATGTTTAAGAATCCTTCAGTAAAGAAATCACTTCTTTAGTAATCCAGCCTCTGCATCTATTTCTGGGACTGGGAATTCTAACTCCAGTATACATGGGTCACGATCCATGCTATATGCTTATTGCCATTTTATATTCATAATTGCCCAAGCTATTATTAAGAAATAAGACAATTTGGCTAACACCACCCTACCATTTTATAGACTCCTTTTCCGGTAGGTTTCAAAGTGACCAAATGAGGCATGAGGGCCTAGGCAGAGTAACAAACTATTTTTATTAAAGAGATTTAACAACAACTGTAATTCAACAACATATAGGGGAAATGAGCACAGTAAAGGTAGGTAAACCAGCGAAATAAGAAATCTTGTACTGTCCTAGCCTTCTCTAGGTAGTTGGCCTCAAACGGACTCACTCCTTTTGGATGTGGGATCCCTCCTGCAGCAGCCTCACCACCTCTGCTCTTGGAGTGAACACCCTCCCACTTTGGGCAAGGCCTTTAATCCTTCTTCCCAGGCACCACCCTCTACTCCTCTATTGGTATACGTTTTCCCTTCAAATCCCCTGTTAACCAATCACAGGGTCCAGAATAACTAGGAACTGTAGGCCCTGTAGTCACTCTAATACAGGCTTCCCTGGAGCCACTAGGCCTCCCTAGAGCCTATAGGTCACACTATTATAGGCCTATGATCACGGCACCAACCCTAGGAAAATGGATTCCTGTCCTCCTGTAACAAAACTGATGTGGACTAATAGCCAGCCAGGTCGGAAGGCTGTGAGGAAGAATGGGGTGAAAACCTGTCTGTTCCATCAATGGAGCTCCACTGATGAAACAGAGACAAGAGGGTGATTCTCTTCCTCCTCTTTGCAGCCTCCCACTACAAGTCCCACAACCCCAGAAATGGACTTCCTTGGGATCAAAAATGGTTGCAAGATTGAGATGGGAGATGCAGGTTGCAACCATCAGCACCTTCCACTGGCAGTACACAGGATTCAAACCCCTAGACAAATGCTGTCTTTCCTGAATGTATTCCTATAGAGCAGTGTTTCCCAACCTGTGGGCTGGGATCCCCGGGGTGGTGGTGAAGTTATTGCAAGAGATCCCCGAATCGATCCAGCTTCACAGGTTTTTGCCTTCCCCAACCCATGCCTTCCCCTGGGCTCACCTCCACGGCAGCCATGCCCCCCCCCAGTTCTGTGTTCAGTGAGGTGCTGTCTGGGCTTCATTGGCCAGCTGTCTTGTTGCAGTGCAGCCACACTTCTTCAGCTGGGTCTGCCTGCTCCAAGTCTCTATGCAGGCAGGCACCTTAGGGCTATCCTTAGCCAGAGGCCCCCCAAGTGTGCATGAACCCGGTCAGAGCTGCTTGCCTACCCGAGAAGAGAACCACTCCCCATGAGAAGTTTGGGTGGGACATATAGGCTCCCATTGCCTGCCCGCCCCATCTCCAACAACAGTTGGAAATGCCCATGCCTTGAACATATGCATTGGCTGCAGCTCTGTAAAAAGCCAATGTTTGGCTGACAGCTTCCTTATGGGCTCATCAGTTGGCTTCCTACATCTCTGGCGGTTCAGGAAGGCCCAGACTGCATCAGGCAGCTGTCAAGGGCCGGGAGTCTCGCCCTGGATGCATTGTCTCCCTCTCAACCACCCCAGAGTAGCCCAGCGAGGGAGGAGAGGTCATCCTCAGTCATCTGAAGTGAGGTCTGACTCAAGAAAGCTTACGCTGGAATAAATTTTGTTACTTGTTCAGGTGATGCTGAAATTCTCAGTTATTTTGCTGCCTAGATTAGTAATCACTACACTATATACAATCATAAATAGTTCGGTTAAACCCTTATAAATTCAGATAAATAAGTAGCAGCAAAAAACCCAAAAACCAATAACTTCCCAGTGGAACATGAACCGTAGCAAATAGTGATGCCAAGAGTAAAAACAACAGAATACCAACATCTGAAATAACAGTCTTATGGCACTAACAAAGTGTAAGTCTTTAAGGTGCCATAAAACTCATTTGCTGTTTGAGCTGCTGAAGATTAACAGAGTTACCCACTATCAATGAACTAAAAACTCCCAGAGATATAAATTTAATCTTGGCATTGAAAAGAAATCAGGTTTGATAGCGGGGGAAAGGTTTTAAAGAGGGCAATCCTTACACATGTAAACAATGACATAATATAAAGCAGTGGTTCTCAAACTTTAGATGGGCCCCTCAAGCCCTCTCCCCCTTCGTCACTGGCGCCTGCCACATACCAAAATCAAAATTCATGTAATAATACTTTTTAGTAGGACTAACCAAAATGACAAAGCATTGTGCTGCCCCACAAGACAGCCTTTTTTCAAAGTGTGCACAGAAAGCTGAGCATGCCCTGTCGTCCCTGCTTGAAAACCCTATCCGGGTGGAAAGCCAGCATAGAAATGTAATTTTTGTAATGCATTAAACAGTTTTTTAAAAAAAAAAAACACACCAAAATAGTGTATTTTAAAAAACCAAAAAAATATCAGCTACACGTTAAAACAATAAAACAAGAGTCTAATGCCACTTGAAAGATAAAAAGATCTGATTGCTGTATAAGCTTTTCATGAGCTACAGCCCCCTTGTTCAAGGGGAATGTAGAGGGCCATTAGGCCAGCCCCGTAGCTAAGGACTTTTTAGGGAGGGGTCCTGGGGGCCCCCGCCTGCTAATCCAATCAAAGGCTCCAGGGCAAGGGCTGCAGCGGCCACAGCTTCCCTCCTCCCCTCCCACAAGGGCAGACCTTCCCTGTGGAGCATCTGGGTCCAGCTCCCTCCCTCCCCAAGGAGCGCCAGTGCCTCTTCCCGTGGCACAGCACCAGGGGCAGCCTCTGAAATCACTCCCCTTGTCCTCCCTGCCAACAGGCTGACAGGCAATCGGGGACTTGGGGTAGGGGACCCGAGGGTCAGGAAGGGGCCCCATAAAAACTGCTAGGGGGCCAGGGCCAGTTGGCCCCGCGTTAGCTACGGGCCTGCATTAGGCAGACATTTATATATATGGTATGAAAAAAACCAACAGCAGGGAGATGGAGGCATGTACAGGGTGAAATATAATTATACAAAATTCATCTGTAATCAAGAAAGTACAAAGGTCATTCGTCTCCCCAAAGTTACAAACCAAAATAGTTTGTTCTGTCTCTGTGAGGACAAAGCTCCACAATGAAGGTGCCTCTATAGAAAAGGTTTTTTCTTTCTTTTTGTCACCCGTTTAACTCTCAAGATGGAACTCTGAGCAGTGTCCCTTGATACATTCTCAGAGTACAGTGTGCTTCACGTTTCTGACAAGTTGGATGATGGTTATGATGGGCTTTAAAGATGGATGCTTTGTTAAGAAGCTAATTGGAAGGCAGTATTGTGTGCTCCAGTTGGATCATTCCTGCTAATAAGCGACATCTGCATTTGAAACTAATTGAAGTTTCTTGATCTTCAAAGACAAACCTTGGCAGAGCATTCCAGCCTAGAGATTACAAAAGCACATAAAGCAGTAGTCAAGTTCTATGTAATATTGTCTAACAGCTGTCCAATTTGTATACATTGAATGACAATCAGAATGTATGGATACAGTCCAGCACAAAATCAAAGATGAGCCATGTCAAAATACAGCTCTATATTTGGAATTGTTAAAGCACATTTTGATGGGGCTCTGGAGAATGGATTGCTTCATTCTTAGCTGACCCTGTGAAGTTTTGAAGCATTAACTGTCACTGCTTAAATCCTTTTAGGGACCAAATACTCAAGAAGCATCTGGAATACGACAAATATAAAGCAGAATGTACAAATGTATTCTTCAAATACATTAGAAGCAGGAAACCAGCCAGGGAGGCAGTGGGGCCCTTGGATGACCAAGGGGTAAAAGGAGTACTGAAGGATGATAGGGAAATGGCTGAGAAGCTAAATGCATTTTTTGCCTCTGTCTTCACTGTGGAAGATGAGAAGTGCTTGCCCACTCCAGAACCGCTGATTTCAGGAGGGGTGTTGAAAGACCTGAGTCAGATTGAGGTGACGAGAGAGGAGGTCCTAAAACTGATAGACAACTTAAAAACTGATAAATCACCAGGCCCAGATGGCATACTTCTGAGATTTCTGAAAGAACTCAAATGTGAACTTGTGGGTCTCCTGACAAAAATACGTAATCTTTCCTTAAAATCTGCCTCTATTCCTGAGGACTGGAAGGTAGCTAATGTCACTCCCATCTTTAAAAAGGGTTCCAGAGGAGATCCGGGAAATTACAGGCCAGTCAGTCTGACGTCGATACCGGGTAAATTGGTGGAAACCATTATTAAGGAAAGAATTAGTAGGCACATAGATGAACAAAACCTATTGAGGCAGACTCAACATGGGTTCTGTAAGGGAAGATCTTGTCTCACTAACCTGTTAATGTTCTTTGAGGGGGTGAACAAACATGTGGACAAGGGGGATCCAATAGATATTGTTTACCTTGACTTCCAGAAAGCTTTTGATAAAGTTCCTCATCAAAGGCTCCTAAGTAAGCTCAAAAATCATGGGATAAAAGGACAAGTCCTTTTATGGATCAAAAACTGGCTAATTAATAGAAAACAGAGAGTGAGTATAAATGGGCAATTTTCTCAGTGGAGGGTGGTAAGCAGTGGGGTACCGCAGGGATCAGTACTTGGTCCACTGCTTTTTAACTTGTTCATTAATGATTTGGAGATGGGAGTAAGCAGTGAAGTGGCTAAATTTGCGGATGATACAAAGTTGTTCAAGGTGGTGAAAACCAGTGAGGATTGTGAGGCACTCCAAAGGGATCTGTCAAAGATGGGCAAGTGGGCGTCAACATGGCAAATGGGGTTCAATGTGGCCAAGTGCAAGGTGATGCACATTGGAGCCAAAAATCCTAAATATAAATACACATTGATGGGGTCTGAACTGGCAGAGACAGATCAAGAGAGAGATCTTGGAGTTGTAGTAGATAACTCACTGAAAATGTCGAGACAGTGTGTGACTGCAATAAAGAAGGCCAATGCTATGCTGGGGATTATTAGGAAGGGTATTGAAAACAGATCAGCCAATATAATAATGCCCCTATATAAATCAATGGTGAGACCTCATTTGGAATACTGTGTGCAGTTCTGGGCACCACACCTTAAAAAGGATATTATAGCTTTGGAAAAAGTGCAGAAAAGGGCAACTCGAATGATAAAAGGGTTGGAACACTTTCCCTATGAGGAAAGGTTAAAGCGCTTAGGGCTCTTTAGCTTGGAGAAAAGACGACTGAGGGGTGACATGATCGAGGTTTATAAGATTATGCATGGGAAAGAGCAGGTAAAGAAAGAGGTACTTTTCTCCCTTTCTCACAATACAAGAACTCGTGGGCACTCCATGAAACTGCAGAGCGGTCGGGTTAGAACGGATAAAAGGAAGTACTTCTTCACCCAAAGAGTGATTAACACATGGAATTCACTGCCACAGGAAGTGGTGGGTGCTACAAGCATGGACGGCTTCAAAAGGGAATTAGATAAGCATATGGAGCAGAGGTCCATCAGTGGCTATTAGCCACAAGGTATAGCTAGGGGCTCTGGGGCAAGTGATGCTCTGTCTTCTTGGTGCTTGGGGGGGGGTCAACAGTGGGAGGGCTTCTAATGTCCTGGCCCCACTGGTGGACCTCCTGATGGCACCTGGTATTTCTGGCCACTGTGTGACACAGAGTGTTGGACTGGATGGGCCTTTGGCCTGATCCAACATTGGCGTCTCTTATGTTCTTAAACTGTAGCAGTTCTTAAAAATCAAGAGAAATTATGCTTCATTCAGTTCACTAAGTGGGTGTTTCCTTCAACAGCTTATAACTAAGTACAAGCAGTTCTGTCAGCTGGAATCTGAATCCCCACATATCTCAGTAAGAGGGTCCCCTGACTTGCTGTTCCCTTCTGTTGAGTTTCCACGATCTGGTGTCTTCCCAGTCATACCTTTGCTCTTAATTGATACAAATCAGTTCCCTGAGGTCTGCCGTGTTCCTTTCTAGCATCCTCACATGGGACACATGCTCTCTTCAAAGGCTACTCCCCTCTTGGCTTAGAGCAGGGGTGTCAAACATATGACCCATGGGCTAGAACCAGCCCGTTCAGGGCTCTTATCTGTCCCGCGAGCAATTGATTGCTTTTATTGCCAGATGACAGAGGCTGTGCATTATGTCCCTGTGTACTGTCCCAGTGCTAATGTGTAATGGGTGGTGGAAGTGGGAGGGTGGACATCAGGGAGAGCCTTTTAGGAAATACTGTAATAGTGTTAATGTTTTAAGAATGTTTGTATTTTGAGCAAAAGATAATATCATTAATTGGGTTTGCCTGCCTATAAAGGTTATATCTCTGGTACTTGGCATTATATTTTATAGCACACAGGGCCCAGCCTGACAAAGTGACATTTATGTCAGATCTGGCCCTCAAACTCAAGAGCCTGAGTGATGGCAACTGGGAATTTGCAGCAAATATAATTCTGATGCCTTGCTTGCTCCAGAGACTTGTTGTCCACCAAAGCCTAGATGGGGCAACACCATGACTCAGAGGTACAGCAAAATAAAGAAGAAGAAGAAGAGAAGAAGAGATTGGATTTATACCCTGCCCTTCACTACCCAAAGATGTCTCAGAGCGGCTTACAAACTCCTTTCCCTTCCCCTCCCCACAACAGACACCCTGTGAGGTAGGTGGGGCTAAGAGAGCTCTTGACAGAAACTGCTCTTTTTAAAGAACAGCTCTTATCAGAACTATGGCTTGCCCAAGGTCACCCAGCCAGGTGCAAGTGGAGGAGTGGGGAATCAAACCCGGTTCTCCCAGATTAAAGTCCGTGCACTTAACCACTACACCAAACTGGCTCCACTACACCAGACAGAAGTCCAGTGGCACCTTAAAGACTAAGAACATTTAATGTGCCATTTCTGTTTTGTTTTGCTATAGTGGATCAACACAGTGACCCTTCTGGAATTCTCAGTGACAGAGCCCCTGTTTTGCATATGGAAGGCCCCAGATACAATCCCTGGCAGTTAAAAGGATCCGCTAGAAGGAAAATGACCTCTCCTTGAGATTTTGGACACCCGTTGCTAGTCAGACTAATAAGGCAGGTCTTGCTTTTTAATTACTTAGATGATGCTTGTGTAAACCTTGCAATATCAAAATATTTGACACTACTTATCGACAAATCGCACCACTCTTTTTCTCTTGATAGGATATGCTAAACTTTGAGGCCACAACGAAGTTTTAACTGTTCCCATCTTATCAAAACCAGTCAAAGAAGATATCGCTTCTACCACGTATAACAATTTATCATCTGGGTGGTGGGTGCAGATTCTAACACTTGTTACTTGTGAATTACAAAAATCCATATAACTTGTTTGAAGAACAATTTTCCAGTGATTTGACTCCGAAGAAGCATATTGAGGTGAACAACCAATATATATAACAGGAAATCCACACAAATATGAACCTCACACACCTCAGAGTAATATATAGCTCCCGAGCCTCCATTTCTTTATCTCAGATAGGCAATAAACTACAGGAAGGAAATTGACCAAGAAGGTCATACCACCAGGAGGTGGATAACCGCACACATGAATTCACCCAGTTATTTATCCTGAACAAATTGAAACCAAGTTTATCCATGCAAGTATAAAACAAGCTGTTATATTGTAAAGATTCCACCCAATGCAGGCTCCTGCACAAGGTCTCAATTCAAGTCCAGTCTTGTTCACATTCTGCTACATGATATGAAATACCTAGCCAAGTATTATATAATTTCAAGTGTTGCCGAGGTAACAATTGTTATATATTTTTTGCCTGTGCTCAAATTCCTCTGACAAACTGAGAGATTCCTGATAAGCTGCCAGGTCTAAGTCTCAGAGTTACTAGGCTACATATCCTTGTTAAGGAGCGGACCTTTCTTGGGGCAATATATCAGCCTCCAAGTTTCTAAACTAAGCCCTTTTGCCAGATCCATTCCATTCAATATAAGTAGCATAAAGGGTAGCTGTGGTTGTATTTATGCCCCACAGATATGAAAACCTTGGCAACAGGATGTAGAGTATAACATCTCTACAGATAAAACCGTTGAATATTGTATTTCAGTTCCATTCCTTCTCTCTTTTACTGTGGGATCTCTTTTTAAATGTCCTGGCCCCACTGGTGGACCTCCTCATGGCACCTGGTATTTTTGGCCACTGTGTGACAGAGTGTTGGACTAGATGGGCCTTTGGCCTGATCCACATTGGCGTCTCTTATGTTATTTTGTTCTTAAATAACATGAACCTATCAACCCTAATCAATAAAGTCTGGTTTTTAGCTTTCAGTAGCACACACAATCACAGTCTCTGAGCACACTCAGTAAGCAGGTTCTCCACTGATATAACTGAGTTATTCACTTAGTCCCCCTTGCAAAAAGGCGTACAGGTTAGTACACCTGTCACATTCCAGGATCCTGCACAACGTCAAATTATTTCCCTGAATCCCATTTATGGGGAAATGCCATGGCTTTGTGGTAAGGTATTTGTTTGGTGTGCAGAAGGTCCCAGCTTCAGTTCCTGCCATCTCCAGTTAAAAGAACCAGGCAGTAGATGATGTGAAAGAAATCCACATGAGACTCTGAAGAGCTGCTGCCTGTCTGAGTAGACGATACTGACTCTGATGGACCAATGATTTGGAACGATGTAAAGCAGCTTCACATGTGTGCTCGTTCTCCAAGTCTTCAACCATTCCATTGAATTTCTTTTTTTTACTCATAGATAAGGGCTTAAATCAAGGTTGAGTTCTCAATTTCCTCTACTTGTTTCTCTTAAGGCAGAGAACTGCTTACTCTTTCATGCCCTATCATCATCTTGATCTGAGTCAGAAACTCCAGTATGTGTAGATCCCCCAGTATGTGTAGCTTTGGCAATCTCTGCCTTACTTCCTCTTTTTGTGGTTTCTATTTGGGATTCAAGGTCTGTGCTAGAAGCCCAACACTTTATGGATGCCTCTCAAAGGTTCAGCCTTACTGGTGGCTGATTTACCTTTTCTTCATGTAATGCCTAGAATTACGTGTTCTAAAGCTTGATATCTGATGCTTTTTGTTTGCTAATTAAGTTGCCTAGTCCAATAAGTGAGTAACCTATACTACTACCTTGACTTCCTCTTCATTTTTTAAATTGTATTTTACATCTAAGGAAAAGAAACAGGAGGAAGAGTCTTCTCAGATACTCTTTCTGACTGAAAGTCACAGTTCTTCAGCAAAGGAACTTCAAAGTCCAGACTCTAGAGAGAAACTGCTGAACTGGTATTTGTTAAGACGTTACACTAATTAGACTGGAGTTTTACATAATTACATCTCATCCTGCGCTTCCTACATTTCATGGCCCCTTGATCCTGCTGTTTGTTTGTTTTTAAACCCCAACATAAAATAACTGAATGGGGAAGATCCACTCACTCAGGGGTCGTTTCGTAGAAAAAGAGGTAGGGGAACTCATTAGCATAACTCATTAGCATATGCCACACCCCCTGACATTACCGGAAGTGTGTCATAAGGCCACACCCCCTGACATCACCGGAAGTGTATCATAAAGCCACACACCCCGCCCCCAACGGTCCCGGCCGCCAGCGGCGGCCTTGCAGCTCCACTGCTGAGCCCCATTAGGGGCCCGGTGGTGGACCTGCAAGGCCGGCGGGAGTGCAAGGAAGCCCCGCGAAGGCCCTCCCTGGCCCCAGGCAGGGGTGGGGAGAAGCAGGGAGGAAGCAACTTACCCTCCCTCTTCTCCTGCCTCCTCCTGGCTGAATGAGGGCTGGAAGCGGGGTGGCCGGAAGCAGGGGGTGGGGCTTCGTCATGTGCCCCGCCCCCCGTACCTCACCCGGGGAACTGCAATCCCCCGCGATTCCCCCCAAAATGACCTCTGCACTCACTGCATCTGAAGAAGCGGCCTCAAGTCCACACACACACAATGTTAGAATTTTAAAATTGGTTAATCTAAGACGGCACAAGACTTCTGTTTATTTTTGCTGCAGCAGATTAACATGGCTGGAATTACCTCTATGTAATATCTTGTTAGCAATAAAAACATGCTAGGTTATAATCTACCATGGCACTGCCAGACAACTTTGGGAACAGTTGCAGAGCCCTGAGTCTCTCTTCTGGTCATGTGGTAGAGTAACCAGGTAACTATTTCACTGCAGAGTCAAAAACTGCCTCCTCACACAATCTGCTGCAGAGTCACATCCTTTTAAATCCATTGCTTGCAATGGATGCAGAATGATTTCTTAGGATAGGGTTGCCAACCTCCAGGTGGGGCCTTGAGATTTCCCAGAACTACAGCTGATCTAAAGATTACAGAGATCAGTTCCCCTGGAAAAAATGGCAGTTTTGGAGGGTGGACTCTATGGCATTATACCCAGCAAAGGTCCCCACCCGCCCCAAGCTCCACCTTTAAAACTCTTGGAACTTCCCAACTCAGAGTTGGAATCCCTTATTTAGGACTGCACTGCCACACTATGTTCAGAATGCGGGGGTGCCAATTCAGGTTGTTGGTGAGGCAATATTCAAACACCTGCTCCTAGATACATTTATGATTAAACTGTGAAATAAAAGCCCTGTAGTTTTTAAAGCATTTGTTGTGGTAACTTTATAGTGTACAACATCTAGAGACCAATGCTATTGTGGAGTGCTCACAGGTGCTCCACAACAGGCGGTCGTCATTTATTCCATCTCAGAAACATCCAATTTTGTGGCATCACAACCTAAAATACAGGTATTGTAGGCCACAACTATCATTCTATTGTTCCTGTGTAAATGTTTATTTTTTTTAACTTCAGCTTTCTCGTGTGTGAGTAGAAGGCTGATACAGCAGTCCACTAATGTGTCACCCTGTTATTGCTTTTTATTCAAAGCTGACCCAGTTTGTTTCTTGGTTGGTCTGAAAGCAACGGGATTAGGGTTACATTGCCTTCTGAATAACCCAGATGCAAACCTAAGTCCGTCACCAACAGTATGCAGTGAATGCCACAGTGGCATAACAGAAGGTGCACGGCACATGCCCCACTTCCTCAAGCAGTATAACGTTCCAGAGGAAGCATTCACTATTATAGTTCTTTCTGAATTAGACTTAGCATCATTATAATGACACCAGATGTCATGACAAATATACAAGTGGAAGAGCTTAAGGAAGCAAAACTGTACTTCTAAAGGGCAGCCCATCGCCTCCCCTCCTGCGCAGGTAATGGTGGTATATGAATATTTTAATAAATCCATAGAGAGGGACACCCCAAGATACTCTACCATCACTCAACCCAAAGTTCACTCACTTTCCTTGTCCTCTTGTCTTTGAAACTAATGTTTCTCTCACCATCCCTTTCACTTCCTCACTATCACTGATTCACACATTATGGAGAACCTGCAACTCACACCGACCATCCAACAGGGCAGGGATCTCAGCCCAAACCTGTGAATTGCATAATGTGAGAATCAGCCTGTCACCACTCCCTTCGGCACTCTTCTTTCCACCCTTCTCCCTTCAGCTCAATGGGTGTCACTTCCTCCAGGCTCTGATGGTTAAGAAGTACTCATTAGCTCCTTTTTATGAAACATTAACATTGAGCCTGCTAGTTGATAATCTGCCTGACAAAATAATGGCCAACCAGATGCAGCAAATCTACATTGCCAACCGTAACCGTTTTCAGCTTGACACCAGGGCGGGAGGGGGAGGTCTACAAAACTTTGGGGTCCAAAGAGCTGGACAAGTCATGTGATTAATATGATATTTCATTGAGGTCTGGATGGTGCAAGTGAGGCCCAGAAGGGCTCTTTGTCTAAGGGTCAATGGTAGGTCTCAGCAAGCAGAGTATTATCTATATACATAGAATTTTTAAAGTGAAAATTCTGTCTGCAAAAAAACCCCTTTCCAATTACTCTCTGTTGAAGAAGGAAATACTTGTGTGTACAGAGATGGTTTCCCTTCAAGTGTCAGAAGCCCAAGAGCATACAGAGGACTTTAGACCTTGGGCAGGCGCAATTCAGTGTGCTTAAATTTACGATCACTGTCAGAAATCACTCATTTGCAAGCCTGTGTGACTTTCTAATTTGCCGGGAACAAGGACTTCTCTTGGAAGCACGGTCAAGGTGACGTACTGGTTAACCCTCTCTGTGTCGAAGCCTGTGATAGTGCAGCTTCCACATTCACAATCAGAGATGGTTTTTATACCTTTAAATGCTCTAAGCCACCGAGCAAAGCCGCAGCCACTACCTGCTTCCCTGGCACCAGTGTTCCCTCTAAGCTGAGTTAGTGTGAGCTAGTGCACAGATTTTTAGCCTGCAGCTCACACATTTTTGTCTTAGCTCAGGAAGGATGGCTACGGAGCAAACTAATTTATGCTGTAGCCAAATCGCTCGCTCACAACTTTAATGCCAGTAGCTCACAAAGTAGAATTTCTGCTCACAAGACTCCACAGCTTAGAGGGAGCATTGCCTGCCACCACTGATCTTTCCCTCCAATCTGGCCACAACAGACAAAGAAGAAGATGGGTGAGAGGTGTAAGAGGACTAGTGGATGAACAGCACCAGAGACCAGCTTACTCTAGTCTCTTTCAGTATTTGAGAGCATTTAAAGGTATAGGCACACCCCCATTTCTGAGCTCAGGACAAGCCCACTATAGAGATTTTATTAACAGTATTCTTAGGGAGAGCACCTCAACAGGAAAGGTGTGAATTTAGAACAAAACCTGAAGTATATCTGAAAAGTATGCAGACGGAGAGTGATTTTAGCAAAGCGTACTTTATTCGATCAGGAACAAGATGGCTTTGGCCGGCTCGCAGGCCGGCTTATATCCCCTCGAGAAACCGCCACCCAAAACACACCCCTACTTCCCTATAGGTTATTTACAGTGGCTGAGAGTCCCATAGGCTCTCGGCCGGGAACCTAGCCCCCTGATTGGAGCGGGCTAGGATCCGCATAGTCCATTGTCTCTTGGAGCGAAGCTCTGCGTTTGTCTCAGGACTTGTCTGGACTGGATACATTACAATATCTGTGTATTTTCTCAGACTACCCTTTAACCAATTATGTTGTGCTCTTCTAAAAGAGGCTTCAAAATTCCTGCACTACTTTCCTAAAGTACAGATACACACCTCTATAGAATTCCATTTGTTCAGAAACAAATTTATATTGTCCTCCAACTGCTCATAGCCAAAGGGCTTTTCATGCCTTTTTTTGGGTTGGAACATAATATATATGCAAATATATGTACCCTGAAGCACAAAGAATATCTGCTGATGAAGTATTTTGAATTATGATGGTTTTACAGAAACAGAGATTTTTAAACCCACATGAAGAGCTCTTTTGAAAATGTGGATTTCCTTGATACCAAGTAGTGTTAAGATCTTTTCAGCGTTACAAAGTGAACAATTATGCCTCAAGTGTTTCCCCATCCCACATTCATTTCATGCTTCCAGAAGTGTGACGCTCAGCTGTATGAAAGCTGATGCCTCAGCACAGTATTATATTCTGTATGAAATGTGCTGCTCAAGAAGAGAAGAAGAAGAGATTGGCTTTATACCCCGCCCTTCACTACCCGAAAGAGTTTCAGAGCAGCTTACAGTCTCCTTTCCCTTCCCCTCCCCACAACAGACACCTTTTGAGGTAGGTGGAGCTGAGAGAGTTCTTTCAAGGACTGTTCCTGAGAGAACAGCGCTGAACAACTTGTAACTGACCCAAGGTCACACCAGCAGCTGCATGTGGAGGAGTGGGGAATCGAACCTGGTTCTCCCAGATTAGAGTCTGCAGTCCTAACCACTACACCAAACTGGCTCTCCAGGAGGGTTCAGTGCTAAGATGTACTAGAAGCTCTTCAAGTATATGTTCCTTATTTATATAATTGGTTTTATTACTACATTGCATTGTACAGTTCCACTGCCATCAGGTTGGGGTTCAAATATTTTGAATCTGGGGACTTTCTGCCTAAAACCCATCAGGAACTTTCCTAACCAAAACACATAATGGTATTTGCCTTATAAAAGTAATATAAAACTGCAAGTAAAACTATATGACAAATAAAGCAGAAATCATAGAGGCCAGGCATCAATCCAGCCTTCAAGCCACAACGTAATGAATAAGTTTTCATCTGCATTTCATTTTCACAAGTATATATATTGTTTCAGCAAGGGAGTTGCTTGGTTTAGATCCAAAGAATCGTGTGCAGACTAGAGCTCACAGAAGGGATCTCTGCTGCCATCAATTCCAGTGCAGCTTCCCTCCACACTCAAATAGGCACTCTTGAGGTTTGGGGGCCCTCATGAATAACAGAGAAAGCAGGGGGGGCTGCAGTGAGAAAGGAGAATTGTAGAAATCCCCCCTACCTGTGCAAGATCCTACACCGACTGCAGTTCCATGCCATACACATTCCATGCCATTCCCATGGGCCTCTGAAACACCAACAGCTCTGTAGAGCTCCACCAGAGACCACAGCAAAGATCTTTTCTATGTGTCCTGCTTGTAGTTCTTTGGAATGAAACCATTCCTCTTTTCTACTAGTGGGCAACAGGCATTGGGATCCTCAAACATGTAACAGATTGTGCCTTCCCACTCCTGTATTCTCACACAAGACTTTCGATTGCATGGCCCATAAAGGCAATACTCATCCAGCCTTGCAGAAGGTACTGCAGGGCTTATTAAGAAAGTGAAAGATCTCCTTAACAGGTTAGAAAAATGAAGTCACTTTCCAAGTCATGCTTGAACTTAGAGATGCTGTGTCATGGTGTTATTTTCACTTTGGCAACAGAGGCGGCTCTTGCTGAACAAACATCTATTTTGTTCTCCTTTTAAATGCTGGCCTTCCTGCCAGTCTCTCAAGCCTAGTAAAATATTCAGCAAAATCCATGGTAGTGAATCATCTGTATAAAATCTCTGAATCCAGGTAGGTGGAATAAAGCAGGTAACTCTTCCTGGAGGCAAATTTTAGGTAGTCTATCAGTGTTCATGCTCACAATTCAATAATTTAACAGGTATAAATAAATCATCATAGCTAAGGAAAATACCCCTGTTTCAAGATGAAAAAGAACAGGAGTAGGTGGCTGAGAAGGCACTTAAATGTTATTGCAGGACTGAAACCGACCATTATTTCTGGATGAAATTTAGATTGTAATGGTTTTAGGATCCTTCGTGGTGTCGTTTTGGCCCATCATTGGGACTGGGAGGCACTCACCTCAAAGGTACATTTCAAAGTGTGGTGCTGGGGGGCTGCTGCTCAACCCCTTGGCCACTGGATTACAGGGTCCTGCAAGGTTCCATCTTGCCCTCCATGCTTTTCAATATTTACATAAAGCTTCCGGGAAAGGTCACCCAGAGATTAGGGTTGAGTTGCCACCAATATGCGGGTGATGCTCAGCTCTTTCATTTCCAGTAGATCAGTTTCCACAGCCTCCCTATTAAAGATGGACTTCGTAGGCACATTGATGAACAAAAGCTACTGAGGAAGAATCAGGATGGATTCTGTAAGGGAAGATCTTGTCTCACTAACCTTCTAGAGTTCTTTGAGGGGGTGAACAAGCATGAGGACAAAGGTGACTCAATAGATGTTGTTTACCTAGACTTCCAGAAAGCTTTTGATAACGTTCCTCAACAAAGGCACCTAAGTAAACTCAGTAGTCATGGGATAAGAGAACAAGTCCTCTTGTGGATTAAAAGACATATAAATGGGCAGTTTTCACAGTGGAAGGTAGGAAGCAGTGGGGTGCTGCAGAGCTCAGTACTAGGTCCAGTGCTTTATAACTTGTTCATTAATGATTTGGGGTTGGGAGTAAGCAGTGAAGTGGCTAAGTTTGCAGATGACACTAAGTTGTTCAGGGTGGTGAAAACCAGGGAAGATTGTGAGGTGCTCCAGAGGGATCTGTCAATATAAGTTGTGGGCACTCAATGAAACTGATGAGCAGTAGGGTTAGAACAGATAAAAGTACTTCTTCACTCAAAGAGTAATTAACGTGGAATTCAGTGCCACAGAAAGTTGTGGCAACTACAAGCAAAGACAGCTTAAAGAGGGGATTAGATAAACATTATGGAGCAGAAATCCATCAGTGGCTGTTAGCCACATGGTATAATAATAATACCTTTCGATTTATTGATCGCTCAATCCGGCAGAGCTGCTGGCTCTGAGCGATTTACAGTTACACGGTTTCACACAAGGGACTAACAATTTCATAGGGGGGTAAGGGAGGACAACATATAATTCTTTAAATTGCACACATTTGCACACACTATGTCTGGGGTACTGATGCTCTGTATTCTTGGTGCTTGGAGGGTGACAGTGGGAGGGCTTCTGGAGAGCTGGCCCCACTGGTAGGCCGCCTGATGGCACCTGGGTGTGTTGGACTCGATGGGCTTGATCCAGCATGGCTTTTCTTATGTTCTTAAGGAAAGGTGACAAAAGGAGACTACGTCACGGCAAGGTGGACAAACAGGCTGGCAGGGTGGAATCATAGAATCACAGAGTTGGAGGGACCTCCAGGGTCATCTAGTCCAACTTCCTTCACTTCACAAATACCTTCCCCACACACACACACCCCAGTGACCACTGCTCCATACCCAGAAGACGACAAAAAAACCTTCAGGATCTCCAGCCAAACTGGCCTGGAGAAAAATCGCTTCCTGACCCTAAAGTGGTGATCAGCATTTCCCTGGGTCATAAGAACTAAGCACTGATGCAAGCCTTCCTGCCCCCCTATCATGATCTGCCTAAGTTCACAGAATCAGCATTGCTGTCAGATGGCTATCAAAGCCTCTGTTTGAAAGCCTCCAAAGGAGAACCCACCACCTCCTGAGGAAGCCTGTTCCACTGAGGAACTGCTCTAACTGTCAGGAAGTTCTTCCTAATGTTTAGCCGAAAACTCTTTTGATTTAATTTCAACCTGTTGGTTCTGGTCCGATCTTCTGGTCCAAACAACTTCATTCCATCCTCTATATGACAGCCCTTCAAGTACTTGAAGATGGTCATCATATCACCTCTCAGTTGTCTCCTTGCCAGGCTAAACATACCCAGCTCCTTCAACCTTTCCTCATAGGACTTGGTCTCCAGACCCCTCACCATCTTTGTTGCCCTCCTCTGGACATATTCCAGCTTTTCTATATCCTTAAATTGTGGTGCCCAAAACTGAACACAATACTCTAGGTGAGGTCTAACCAGAGAAGAGTAAAGCAATACCATCACTTCGGGTGATCTAGACACTATACTTCTGTTGATACAGCCCAAAGATCACATTTGCCTTTTTAGCTACTGCATCACACTGCTGCTGACTCATGTTCAATGTATGGTGGCTTCCCCCATGCCTGGAGGACACAGTCAGGGAAGATCAATAAAAACTAATCAGCTCATCTGGCTGCTTGATAGTAATTAGACTTTGCACTCAGGAAGACTTGTATTTGCTGATGAAATTACATTGATAGACTAAGGTGGGCGCCTGGCTTTGCAAGCCCCTGTGGCAAAGGGTAGACATGCAGATGTCCCAACAGTGAATCGGTCTCCTGCCCAAGGTTTTGGCCATTCATTAGCATAGCCTGAGAAGAGTCTCGGCCTCACCTTCTCCAAAGCAAGACATTGCTAGCTCCTAACATGGCTGCCAAGGCAAATTTAGCCAGGATGGAACCAGGGCAGACAGCACACATCTAAGTAGGAACGGGGTCCTTGGTAACACTCTCTCCCCACCCATAGCAAAAGATAAAATGGAGATGGGCCCGTTTCTTTCTCATCATGACACAGTAATAATACAATTATTAGTATCCTATCCCATCTGAGAATGGAAACCGTAATTCCCTTGCTCCGTTACTTACATCAGATAGTTTCAGAAGGTAACTGTGATGGCCTGCAGTAGAACAGTTGCACTGGAGTCCAGTTGCACCGTAGAAATCAACAAGATTTGGGGGGCATAAGATTTTCAGAGTTAACGTAAGAACATAAGAGAAGCCAACGTTGGATCAGGCCAGTGGCCTATCCAGTCCAACACACTGTCACACAGTGGCCAAAAATATAATATTGTACTCTGTCTACCTATTGGTTCTTGTTGTGTGCTGCCCTGAGCCTGCCTTGGCGGGGAGGGCGGGGTAAAAATCTGCTAAAATAAATAAATAAATAAATAAGTAAAAATACCAGGAGCCATCAGGAGGTCCACCAGTGGGGCCAGGACACTAGAAGATCGGAA
>NW_015165235.1:1570988-1594599 GCF_001447785.1 Gekko japonicus
ACAAACACCCCCCACCCACACCGCTCTCTCTCTCTCTCTCTCTCTCTCTCTCTCTCTCTCTCTCTCCCACACACACACACACAGTGGCAATACAGAAGGCGCAGGAGAAGTAAGTTTTACTGGTCTAGTGAAAGAGCTGAAAGTTGTAATGCGGGGCAGACAACTATTCATTATCAGGAAAGTAGGGCTGCTATATGCTGAGCTGGATGCAAGCTAGTCTGAAATCATCCAATCTCAGAAGGTAAGCAGGATCGGTGGTGCTTAGTGCTTGGAGGGGAGACCACCAAGGAAATTCCAGGGCCGCTACACAGAGGCAGGCAATGGCAAACCACCTCTGAACACCTCTTGTCTTGGAAACCATAGATGGCTGCAACTTTGACAGCACTTTCCACCAACAGGGCTGCTGCCACCACATTGTCTAGGAAGACTTACTTTTAACTGATGAATTAGCTCATCAGTTTAAGATTGTACTAACTTGGTACAGGTGAGTTTCCCCTTTCTCTAAGAACATAAGAGAAGCCATGTTGGGTCAGGCCAGTGGCCCACCCAGTCCAACACTCTGTCACACAGTGGCCAAAAATACCAGGTGCCATCAGGAGGTCCAGCAGCGGGGCCAGAACCCCAGAAGCCCTCCCACTGTGCCCCCCCCCCCCAAGCACCAAGATGCTCCCTTCACCAGATGCCAACAAAGGGAGCTTTGACTCTGGAAAGCTTATACCCCCCCCCAAATCTTGTTGGTCTCTAAGGTGCTACTGGACTTACTACTTGTGTTGCAGGCTACATGAACTACATTCTTCAGCCCATCCACTGAGGCCTCCAGATTGCTAGACGGATTGAACTTTTCCTTCCCCCTTCCATATTCTCTCTCTCTCCCCAGACAGTATTATCCACTGGATGTGTCCCCCCCTTCTCTTTGCAAAAACAAACAAAGCCAGCCCTGTGCCTCCTAGCAACTTGTTCAGTTGCCACAAAGACAAGCAGGACTGACTGACTGAACCTGACAGCCTCAGCAGCTTCATGATGCTACCTGGCAGCCTGGTGGGAGGGGTTGCCCCCGCCGGGAAATCCCAGGGAGGCTTGAGCCCTGATGCCAGGGCCAGACCCAGCTTATTTTGCACCGTAGGCGAGGATCCCTTCTTCCCCCCCCCCCCCATGACCGGCGGGGTGCTCACAAGCCGTCGCTCCCCCGGCCCTGCTGCTGCTGCTCCTGCTGCCAGTCCCCAGCCGTGAGGAAGAGGAGGAGAAGTGCTCCGCTGGGAAGCCGAGGGGGCAGGCAGGGAGAAGTTAGCCGGCCAAAGAGGTGGTGGCAACGGCGGTCACCCGGTCAGAGCGATGCAGGGCTTTTGGCGGGGTGTGTGTGCAGTTTGGCGCCCCTAAGGGCCGGCGTGCTCTAGGCGAATACCTAGTTCGCCAAGTGAGCGAGCCGGCCCTGCCTGATGCACCACCATAGATTACGCCCTGGCTGCCCATGATAACTAAGTGAAACCTCCATGTTTGGAGGTAGAAAATACAAAAGTGAAGTCATGCCATAGCTAGAATCCATATTACCCAAAACACCCTCCCGATGCATGCCACCTTTAACAATCCCATGGAAAGCAGATGAACATACAGAGCTCAGATTTAGAGTCACATGCTCTGGATCTAGGGTTGCCAACCTCCCAAAATTACAACTGGCCTCCAGACAACAGGGATCAATTCCCCTGGAGAAAACGGCTAATTTGGAAGGTGGGCTGTATGATATCTCTCTTCCCCAAACTCCATCCTCAAAATTGCCAGGTATTTCCCAGCCAGAACTGATGACCCAAACTGGATCCCAAAATTACTGAACTTATTGAAACAAGCATGGCAAACAAGTATAAAGCACACCATTAATTACATAACATTTATTATTAAAATATTGAATCATATTATAACAACATACAATTTTAATTTTTAAAAAACTACATTGAAGTCCAAGCATGCCAAAACACATCAGCCAAGCAAACCTGGAACTGGAATATCAGAACAGTTTTATATGTAGGCCCACTGGAGAACTTGAGGTGGCAGATAGAATTCTCCTTCAAACCACTGTGGGAGAGTAACATTCACAAGTAAAGACATTCCAAAAAGCCCCGTTGCTATAAGTTCACAAGAAAAACAGCTCTGCCGAGATAAACAGCCATTCCATGCTATATTCTACAAAATAATACAGAAAGGGGGAGGGGCATTCAGAAGAGAAAGAAGGAGGGAATGGAACAAAGGTTTTTCAGATACAGCACTGTGGTCATCTATATCTTATTAAAGGTTCTCCTTCTCCAAAACGTCACGTCCAAAACATCTATTCCTGTGAGGCAAATACATGGCAAGCAATCCATGTCCTCCACTTCCCTCCATCACTTCCCTCCACCGGCATTCTCCAGGTTCTTGCATCACCTTAGCTTGTCCTTCTTCAACCATGGACTGTCTATCCTAGGTCAACCGCTGGTGAAGACCTATCATAGAATAAGCTTTTTGTTGTTCAGTCACACAGTCGAGTCCGACTCTTCGCAACCCCATGGACTAGATCCTGCCAGGCCCTCCTGTCTTCCGCTGTCCTCTGAAGTTTGCTCAGTTTCATGTTCGTTGCATCTCTGACACTGTCTAACCATCTCATCCTTTGCCGTCCCCATCTTCTTTGACCTTCAATCTTTCCCAGCATCAGGGTCTTCTGGCAGTACATGGATAGAAAACTGCCAGAAGTACAAGCTGGGTTTCGAAGAGGTAGAGGAACTAGAGATCAAATTGCCAACATTCGCTGGATTATGGAGAAAGCAAGAGAGTACCAGAAAAAGCTGGGTTTCGAAGAGGTAGAGGAACTAGATAATAAGCTATGTTGGTGTAAAATCCCTTCAACCATCCATCAGCTGTAAGCATTGCAGCAGTGAAACACCTCTATTCACACCTACGTACACAACCTCATTCAGCCCATCACATTCACACCCACATTCAGCCCATCACTGTACTGATTTGCTTACTCCAAGCATCAGGTGCCAGAAGTCAGGCAAAGCAGAGTTGTTCAGTCCAAGGTCAGGGGTCCAGAAGTCAAGTAAAGCAGAGTCATTCAGTCCAAGGTCCAGAAGCCAGGCAAGGCTAGGTGGCTTGGTGTCTATCATACATGTTGTGTCCATGCCTAACAGTCTCTTTTGGCTGGTTTTATAGCTCCACAGCTGCTCAGAAGCGATCCTGCAACTACTCATCTTTATTATCAGCAATCAGTTGGTGTCAGGCCAGGAGGCATGTACTTTGCCATCTTGTCTGTAGCTCTGTTCTCAAACTCCATCTGTGGTGCTCTAAGGGTGTAGGTGATACTGGTGGGCTGTGAATAGCCAACTGAGGTTCACCTGCTGAATCAGGGGTGGAGGGTGTCAGTGACTCTGCACCAGCTGTTGGCTGTGAATCCTAACAAGTCTGCAGCTCATTTTCCTGCTGGTCAGCTTCTGTTAGCTCAAGGCTAGCTACATAGAGCTCCTCTTCTCCTGAGGAGTCCTTGCTATTGCTGAGCCCTGGCTGACTCATGACAATTGGTTGATTCAGTAATGAAGCCATATGGTCATCTGAGTAACTGAAAGCATTAAAATCTCTTTGTGCCATAATGTCAGTTACAAAAAATCCCCAATAATTAACAAGGATACAACAAAAGGGAAACAAACCCAACCTAAAAATCAAGTCAATTACTCAAGAGGTTGAGTACCAACATCATATTTTTTAAAACAATTGTATAAATATTTATTGCACAGTGCACCAGGTCAAAGTTAAAAACAACACACATAGAGAATAAAAATATCATATACAGCAACCAATTGGAGTTGCACGTACAGTGATAACAAGATGTCAATAGTGGTTTCACATAAAGATATATAACCACTAAGCCAGATGTGTTTTGGCCCTAAGGGCCTTCTTCAATGGTCAAAGCCGTGTTGCACACACATAAAAAGTAAAATATCTTTCCTTTTGTGGGGCCAGGCAGGTTTTAAATAATTCACTACAGGCTGAAGCTCCAAATAAAGAATGAAAGACAGGCCTGTATATCATAAGAAGCCAGCACTCTGATATCTCTGAACCACTATTCTGTTCTTGGCCATAGCTATATTTCCTCAGTGCATGCAAATGTGAACCAGAATTAATCAAGACCCCGGGTCTCAACTAAATACTCTCAGCATTCTACAGTTGACGATGCATGTGCCCATCAGTCTCTGATTCAACATATTTACTGCCTTAACTATGTTTGCTTGTTATTCCTTGAATCTGTTCAACATCTTCATTATGTTGATTTGCTGCTTACCTTCTATCTCTGTGTGTGGACTGGTGGGTTTAATTTCCTTGTGTCTGATGAAGTGTGTGTGCACACAAAAGCTCACACCTTGAATAAAACTTTGTTGGTCTTAAAGGTGCCCGTGGACTCAAACTTTGTTCTGCTGCTTCAGACCAACACAGCTACCCATCGGATTCTAGTTTTAGTATTTTAAGTTAAAATGTGTTAATGCCTAGTTGCACTTTCATAGGCCTAATGTAGACACAACTCCTAATCATGGTTAGTGGTGATCATGATTTCTTGCTCTAACCTGAATTAAGATCTCAAATGCACCCCCGAAACTATTGTTGAGTTTGCCAAGCTGAGATCTGTCTGAATGCCTCAATCTGCAAGCAGAGAGATTACGTAGGTGGTAAACCAGCACTGACCATGGATTGCTCACTGTGCAAGAAATGCTTTACCATGGTTAACATAAATCATTGTTTGGAAATGACTTGGAATCATGGATTCAGGGTTCATTTGAAATTGTCGTAAGGACAATGCCTAACTTGCATTCATTTAAGTAACAACTTTTAATTATTTTTGTGTTAGAAGCTCCATATGAAGTTTGGTCTAAAGATTTACTTTCTACTCCATTTTCCTGTGAATTCCTCAAGACTCTTCATACTTACTCCAATATTGGATGGACTCTGGCAGGTGGAATAGTTCAGTGTTTATAGCAACTAACCTGCAGGTGTTTGTGCTGGGCATTGCTGGTGTACTGCGTAGCACAACTACTACAAAAATGAACATTAGGAAAGAGAAGACTAAGGGGAAACACTATAGGATGCTAATGGGCAGTAGACTCAGGATGGACAAAAGGAAATACTTCTTTACTCAATGAGTGATTAAAAGGTGGGATCTGGTGCCAGAGGATGTAGTGATGGCCATAGGCTTCAAAAAGAAATTAGACTGATCCATTAAGTCTATCAGTGGCTTCTAAGCCATGATGACTAAAGGGGACCTCCACATTCAGAGGCAGTAAACTTTTAAATACGAGTGCCAGGAAACAACATAAGGGGAAGGCTTCAGACCCTTTGCTCTGTTGTTAACCCTCCAACATAACTGATTGGTCACTGTGTGAGACAGAATGTTGGATTAGATGGATACTGCTGGACTAGATGAGGTTGTGTCTTAAAAATGATCTGCTCCAGGTGTCAAATATGCTAGATATGCCACTGTTCTGCAGTAATCCCTTAATTCTGCATGTGTATCCATCTTCATCTTTCTATAATAGACCTTTTAAAATTGTCCCATATTCGGAGAAAAAAAATAAAATTGTCCCATATACTACAGTCATCAGAAGGCATACTAGAACTTTAAAAAGTAAGCTGCTTTAATATAGAAGCAATTCGCATATCTGAATAACTGAACACATTAGAATCTCTTTGTGTCATACTGACAACTAGGAATAAGGTCTGTTGTTGAAATAAATACAACAGATTCTAAAAAGAGGCTCTGGGCAGGTGCTCCAGCCTTGGGCACTCAGTGTCAGTTTGCTGTGGTGACTTCAGCAGGGTATAATAACACAGAGTCCACCATTTTCTCCAGGGAAACTGATCTCTACCACCTGGAGAGCAGTTGTAATTCTGAGTTATCTCCAGCCCTCACCTGGAGACTGGGAACAATGGTTCCCCAGGAGGGAAAGTACAGTCTTTCTCCGCAATGAGGACCAAAGCAGCTCACATCATTCTCCTCTCCCCCTTTTGATCTGCACAACAACCCTGTGTGGTAGTTTAGGCTGAAAGTCTGTGACTGGTCCAAAATCACCCACTCATCTTCCACAGCAAGAATCTGGGTCTGGCAGACCCTGCTCTAAAGTGCTGCTATGCCACACTAGTTGTGGTATAGCCTGGTATCACAAATGAACTCCAGACAACAGATATCTCTCTCCCCCTGGAGAAAACAACTGCTTTGGAGGGTGAACTCTATAGCATTCTGTTCAGCTGAGGCCTCTCCCCTCCCCAAACTCTGGCTTCCATAAACTCCACCACATAATCTCAAGGAATTTCCCCATCTGGAGCTGGCAACCCTAGTCAGGACTGGCCCCAATGAGTTCCCCACAAAGGCCAAAGTAGGCCTGGAAAGGCCCTCCTCCCCACACCTTTTTGCTGACAGAACCAAGCTTGGTAGCCTAACAACAAACACTAAGGGGAAAGTGAGCAGAAGGAGAAGAGAATGGTTTGATGGCCACTGGCCCACCTCAGTAACCAGCAAGCCACAGAGGAGCCAAGCAGGAGAAGTGTCTTTGTCAGGAGAGACAGTTGTTTTGGCAGTTTATTCTGTCAAGGAAGAGTGGCCAAGTTGGCAGTGGGCAGGAAAGAGGAGTGGACCCACACCCAGCCAATGGCTCACAAGTTAGTTCGCCTAGTGAGCGAGCGGGCCCTGCCTGATGCACCATAGCTAGAATCCATATTACCCAATCAAGCTAAGCAACACCAAATAATGGGCAAAAACCCAACCCAAAAATGGAACTGGATACCTAAAAGGTTGACCTTCAGGCCTTGGCATCCTGCCAGGCTTCAAGTCATAAGTTCACATTGCAAGCTCTCCCACTTTCACGGACGGACTTGCCTTCTTGATCCTCTCCCATCCACACTTCAGCCTGTGTCCTCCTTTCTTGTCAGCCTTGATCTGCATGCTTGCCACCCTCTGGCAGAGAAACAGAGAGACAGGAAGTAAGGGCTTGTTTCAGAACTAAGGGGAAGGCCCACTTCCTTCCTCCTCCTCCTCCTAGTTGTCTGTGTGTGGCTGAGGTCAGCAACCTCTAAAGGTAGCCATTTCCCTGAGGCAACGTGTCCTCCTTTGATGAGGTGGCACTCTGGTGCCCCAACAGCTGAGGTCACTGCTGCAAAGTATCAAGGAAATGAATCCCTCTATTTACACTTCTTGTGTGATCTCTGTGCTTCAGTTTTAATGTGTTGACATACATATCATCACCCCATCATCCCATTTCCCACTGTATCCCTTTCTCTACTATTTCCTCTTTCTGTTCCTTGGCTGCCCCCTATTTCATTTATTTAAAAGCTCTTTCCATCCCTTGGCTGCCCCTATTTCATTTATTTAAAACTTTTGTTAGCTGCCTTTCTGCCTTGTGGAACTCAAGGTAGCTTACAATATAATCAGAGCATTATAAAAACACAATAAAAATAATAATTATAAAACCTGTAAAAGGCACGGATTAAAAGGCACAGAGCCCTACAACCTCACCCCTTTTCTTTTTTTCTTCTTCCCACTCACCAAACAACCTACCTTTATTTGTTCCCGTGACGTAAGCTTTTTCCCTCCCTTTCCTACCTGCCATTGGCTCCCTGTGAAGTCTGGCAAGGGGGGTTGGTGGTTGCCAGCTCAGGGCTGATCCCAGTTGTGCAGTGGCTGCTGCTGTCAGCAGGGCAGGCCTCAGGGTGCCATAGCCACCGCTGCCAAGCCGAGCTAAATCGTATCCCTACTGGGCCTGTCATTGGCGAGTCATCCTCTATCAAGGGACATGAGGTTGAATGATCTGGAGGGAGGAGCCTTTCTTGGGCTGTTCCAGCCTCCTAGTCTACCCCTGCTCCCCCCTCCCATAGCTTCGCTTTCCAGAAATCAAGGCTTGGAATGTTTGGCAATACTGCTGTGATTGCCAAGTGAACTCCAACAGCCACAGAGTCCAGTGGGCATTCTTAAAGCTACAGATCTTGTTTGTTCTTTTGAGGAGTTTTGATTCCAGGATGTATTGTTTTCCCTCAGATTTCCCCCCCTGTAAACTTGGGACTGCTTCAGGTTTGAACTTAGGGCCCCCCCCCCATCTTTCCAACTCTCCCTATCTGGCAACCCTACTCCTAAGGCTGGCAACACTGGGTTTGGGCTGCGTTTTTAAAGTCTAGTTTGGCGTTCAGGTTTCACAAAACCAGACCTAAGAGTACTGTTAAAATACACTTCTAAAGGAGGTCTTTACTCAACAAGTGAATAAAATGTGGCATTCACTGCCAGAGGATGTAGTGATGGCCACAAGCACAGATGGCTTTAAAGGATTAGATAAAAATTTGTGGAAGATACTTCACTGCCACTTGGAAATAGAAACAGTCAGATACTCTGGAGAGCTATCAATATATCTGTGGTTCCCATGGTCGCTGCTTTTGCCATCCTGCATGTGTCTTTGGGAGGCAGAGGGTGGCTTATTATGGTTTATTTGTAGGGTTGTCATGTCAGGGTTGGGAAATACCTGGAGATTTAGTGGTTGGAGCCTGGGAAAGGCAGGCTTTGGGGAAAGACCTGAGCAGGGTATAGTGCCATACAGCCCCCCTCTCCAAAGCAGCCATTTTCTCCAGGGGAACTGATCTCTTTTGCATGAAGACCAGCTGTTAATACCAGGCGATCTCCAACAACCACCTGGAGGTTGGCAACCCTATTTACTTGTGGTTCTAAGGTTTGTAGTGTTGGTTTGCTTATAGTGGTGTGACTGATTGCTAGTGATTATGACCTCAGTTTTAATCAGTTGATCTATGTTACTTTTTCTCTGGGAACATTGCTCTGGAATACAACTTCTGTATACATAGATAAAACATCCCTTGCTTATTCATCTGGAAACCCTGTAACAAGCTAATTCCTCCCCCCTTGGGTCGAATTTAGGTAACATGTCTTCTTCCATTGTTGTCTTCTGCCAGCATTTGTTTAGTAACCCCCCCACTGATAGGGCTGCCAAGTCCCCCCGGAGGGCGTATTTCCCCCCGCTTTGGAGGCCCGATTTCCGCCCCCGCAGAATCAGGCCCCGGGGGAAACCCCACCCCCGCGTGCACATCACAGGGAAGTGACGTCATGACGCCGGGCACGCTGGGGGCAGGGCCACAGCCATTTGAGGGGAAAACATAGAGTTTTCCCCTCAAATGGCTATGGCCCTGCCCCCAGCGTGCCCGGCGTCATGACGTCACTTCCCTGTGACGTGCATGCGGCAAGCGCGCACGCTCCGGGAGCCACCCCAGAGTCCCCCGCTGGCGAGGTAAGTCCGATTTGGCAACCCTACCCACTGACCATTATTGACCCCTCTCCTTGGTTGCAGTCTTATGTGTTCTTTATATTTGTTTAGGTATTTTGCTTTTTTGGCCATCAAATCACAGCTGACTCATGGTGACCCCATGGGGTTTTCAAGGCAACAGATGTTCAGAGATGATTTGCCCTTGCCTGCCTCTGCATAGTGACCCTGGACCTCCTTGGTGGTCTCCAGTGTTCCCTCTAAGCTGAGGGTAGTGTGAGCTAGCTCATAGTTTTTAAACCTCCGGCTCACATATCTTTGTCTTAGCTTAGGAAGGATGGCTCCAGAGCAAACTAATTTATGCAGTAGCCAAATCACTCTCTCACAACTTTAATGCCAGTAGCTCACAAGGTAGAATTTTTGCTCACAAGACTCCACAGCTTAGAGGAGAATCGGTGGTCTCCCATCCAAATACTAACCAGGGCTGAACCTGCTTAGCTTCCGAGATCTGATGAGATCAGGCTAGCCTGGGCTATCCAAGTCAGGGCACATTGTGCATATGCTATATTTTAAATGCTGTTATAATGGCAAAATATGTAAATATTTTGATGTTTGTCACCTTCCCCCCCCATTTGGATAGAAAGGCAGCATAGAAATGTTTTTCTTTTTTTAAAAAAATAAATCCCGTTAAGAGAGTTTCCCTCTATTTGCTTTCCAGGATTTCTGTAACTCTACAGTGGACCAACCACTCAATTCAATGTGGGCCAGGTATTTCCTCTGCATTTCCAAATGGGATAACAAGACTTCTAGGTAGTCAACCTGTGTGATGGGTTCTTATGCAATTTTGACATCAGTGCTGTCTAGGCCTCGGATTTTCAAAAAGGTTGTAATTTTCTCACAATTAGTTGAAAGAAACTTTCTTTTACAATAATTGTCCAATGTACATACAGTCTTCTCAGTTCCTTGTGATGGGAGGGAGGACACTCTGCAGCCTTTGAACTCCTTTAATGGCAAAAAAAAGGAAGCTGAACAGGAAAAGAGCTGAAATGGTAATTGATTAGTAGAACCCAAGTGAAGAAAGTCTTAAAAGCAGTTTGAACGGGAGACCATTATTACATGTTCCCAAAAGTGTGTGTGTGTGTGGGGGGGAAAACTCTCTCATTTGATGCCTACAAGCAAGAGGTTGTCTGCAGTAGCTCTCTGGGTTCCAGCCCCTGGTATCAACACGGGCATACTACTGTCCTGAAGAAAGTCAGGTGTTTTTAATTGCCTGATAGTGTCGTACTAAAATATGGCCAATATGGGGGAAACAGGGACGGGCACGAGGGAAAGGCCAAAGCAAGCACAATTTTCAGAAAATACAAAGACCAAATTAGGCAGGTTAACCCATCAACAGAAGGGAGAAATCATGCTATTCAGTTTAAATCTACTGAGTAAACAATACATACCTTGATCACAAACTTTTTTTTTTACAGTGTGGTAAAATATCCTCACTCATCACAAGCTCTCTGCATGTGAACTAACCCACATCAAACATTTCTGTGGCACCACCTGGAAAGGGGTACGGAGGAGGGGGGAGCTTTTTTGGCAGCTCTCATCCCAAAGACCTTTTAGAGACTACTAACTAGGCTGCACTAGTATATCCAGCATGCCACGAAAGGCGCAAGGGAAGCTGCACCCTCTGGAGCTGATTCATATCTATCTGCATTCTGGCATCTTACTACAATTGCACATGATTGTTGTAATTCCTGTGAGCTCACATCCTGTTTATTGTCTCTGAACTTGCTCTCTCAACATGCTGGACTCTGCTACACCACAATTACTTTCTTACACAACAGACAACACTATGGCTCTTCAGCTGGATTTTCACTCTGATCTGCCAGAATTTCTCCATTGGCCATACATCCCCAGATTTCCCCCTGGGGTATACAAGAAGCTACAGATCTGTTTCCCCCAGCCAGGTTTATAAAGAGTAGCCCAGAAAAAGGAATCAAGAGGCCAAGTGCATCAGTTTAAATATTCGAAAGGCTACAAACAAAGCTTCAGATTACACTGTAGTCAGAATCCAGAGGGGCAAAGCCACATCAATTAATTATAAATGATGTCAGCAGCCCCAAGCTGATATTGACTCAAAGCTGAGTGCTCTCTGAAAACCAAGCATTCGAAAGCTTGAGACAGAAATTATGTTAACTAAACTTAAGAAACCAGTTTCTACGTATTTCCTGGTAAATGATTCTCCCTCCCACGCATTTGCCCGTTCAGATTGTTTCTGACGAATAACACCATAATTGGGGATGATTTTGATTTAAATCAAATTATTCAAATAACTGAAATCAACGGTCAATAAAACGTTATCACTTTCTATCAAAAACCATCGTTCTTACAGTTTCTGTAAAATCGCATGCTCTTCAAAACTCACACACACATAGGGTTTATTTTTGAAGATATAAAATATACATTTTGAAACAGTATTTTGAACTTTTTTCAATTACTTCTGCAGTAATATTTTTTTTAAATCCTGCAATTATTTGGTTATTTTATTTACCCAAGTTAATTAACACAGGGGGAAGGAAGGTGGCATGGTATAGCCCAATCTCATCAGATCTCAGAAGCTAAGCAGGGCCGGTACTTGGAAGGGAGACCACCAAGGAAGACGCTGCAGAGGAAGGCAGTGGCCAGCCACCTCCACGTACCTTGAAAGCCCCTTGTGGGGTCACTATAAGTCCGCTGCAACTTGACATCACTTTACACACACATGCAACACGCAATTAACACAGGTACCTGTGAGGTCACTGAGAGGGGTAGTGGCTGATCGGTAGAGCACCTGCTTGGTATTCAGAAAGGCCCACTTCCAATCCCCAGCATCTTCAATTAAAAGGATCAGGCAGTAAGTGATGTGAAAGACCTCCGAGACCCTGCAGAGCCGCTGCCAGTCTGAGTAGACAATTCTGACCTTGATGGACCAGGAGTCTGATTCGGGATAACGCTGCTTCATATGCTCAAAGCCAACCCATCTGTAATTCAACAGGTTTGGGTGGACCTCATCCACCAGACAGACATACTGCTTTAATTAAGCAGAACTATGCTCTTACGTATTCTGGGTATTTTTTTGTCAAATAGGTATAATTTTAACAAAACTCACTTATGAAATGTTGAATTTCAAAAAAAACCATAAATGTACAGTTCTGGTCACATCAATGTGCATTCCAAAATATTCCCAAATGGGGTTTGCTGAAGTGCTTACGCCAGATTTTCCTTTCTGAAATCCAATAGCCTCTTGGGAAGCCCATAGATTGAGCCCCTAACATAGTCCATGGCCAGTTGTAAAATATTTGTAAAACTTTTCTTAAAGTTACATGAGCAGATTCTCATAGTATATAATTAAAAGTCAGAATCCTCATTCTATGATATCTTGGATTGACATAACTTAATTTAAAAGCATCTTATATATATTTACATAAGATCTGATTTAAACATTTTAAAATGTGATATAAAAAAACATTGTTTTTTATCAGTACTTAATTGATAATCCAAGCTAACACGGTTTGTAATCCAATTAACATTGCAAATAGTAAAACTTCCATTCACCATCACCACTAGCCTGGTATTTTCACAGCCCAGTTGTCCTTTTTTGGCAGAATACAGAGGAAAGTGGCTCTAGAACCTTTCCCTTTTACAACATTGTTTACTGCTGTACAGGTGACAATGTCTCCAAAGTACAGCCAGTTGCCACTTAGTTTACCTTTTGTAAACAAAAACATATCCCAGGAAAATTCACCTCGAAAATCTATGCATTTTGTCATTCAGACAGATTTTTCACCCCAGCCTGTGGAACATAATGGCATAGAAAAAGAGTTCATTAAGAAAATTCTGAAGTGGGGAACCATTTTTAAATGCTCTGGAGAGATATAGCCCTTCCTGACAACCTAAAAATATTTACATCACCACATTTTTGGGAGAGGAAAAATACCCCAGTCTCAGAAGCATTAGGGGTTATTAATTTTAAATGTCTTTAAATGTTTTCCTTAAAAATTAATAAAGTTTATGTTACTTGTCAAGTGTCTTGGGATCAAACTATAGTTTTTGTTGTTCATCATTTTAAAGCATTATAGCATTGGAAAGGAACCATACTGGTGCAAGTTATTCAATATGAAAAAGGGAAAGGTGTATCTATGCAAAAGGAACATTCTGACTGGACCTGCTGGACCTCCTGATGGCACCTGGTATTTTTGGCCACTGTGTGACAGAGTGTTGGACTGGATGGGCCATTGGCCTGATCCAACACTGGCTTCTCTTATGTGCTTATGACTCATGCCAAAGTGTGTTTTCAAGTCCTGGATGTTTTAGGTCCAACATACGTTACACTCCCCATCCCAGCCATGTGATTAAGAGATAAAAGAAAGCAAAATTGCCATAAAAGGGGGGAAAAATAGGATTCCACTTTGGCATTAAAGTCAGATGCTGGGTCTGAAACAGCTGCATCCCACATGACAGAGAAGATCTCTCTACATCTTTGCTGTCCCTCATAATTGAATCAGTACCCTCATGTATGTGGCATATTTGCAATTCAGTTTTAATCTTACATAGGAGATTTTTGGTTACAGAAATGTTTTAGATCTACATGCAACTCCTTTCCAGATTTAGCTGAAACAGCTACTAGAATTTTAGAAAAGAACCTGAAGAAATCCTTAAGGTTATATCTTGACCAATTTTCAAAGATTATAGAAGACATTAAATGTTTATGATCTTGTTCTTCAAAAAAGGAAGCAAGATTGATTTCTGCCTTACCACAAGCAGTTTTTCTGTTTGAATCTGATCAGCAGGAAACAGTGATGCAAAAAGAAAGACTTCTAATGCCGTGGCTGCCAAAATGGTTTCTCCACTGTACACAACCATCCCTGCCAAGGTGAGTGAATATGGACAATACACTTTCTAAAACTGGTAGTGTACTTGGAAATAGCTCATTGGAGCTACTTTGGTCATTTGCACAATTATCTACAGGTTAAGCACTCTCAACTCAAGCCAATGGTTTGCTGGCATAATCAAAGGCTAGAGTGCAGGAGGAACGATACCTGGTTAAGCAAGGAGGCTCTTCTCAGACCTCTAACCTTCAGTTCTGAGCAACAGCCTGTGTATTCTCTCTGAAGAGGCAACAGAAAATTGCACTAAATTATAAATATTAGTATCTTAATAAGGTGGAAGAACAGAACTTTCCCTATGAAGAAAGGTTAAAACGCTTGGGGCTCTTTAGCTTGGAGAAACGACGGCTGAGGGGTGACATGATCGAAATTTATAAGATTATGCATGGGAGGTAATGCATGGGAGAAAGAGGTAATTTTCTCCTTTTCGCACAATACAAGAACTCATGGTCACTCAATGAAATTCTGAGCAGTCGGGTTAGAACAGATAAAAGGAAGTACTTCTTCACCCAAAGAGTGATTAACACATGGAATTCACTGCCGCAGGAGGTGGTGGCGGCTACAAGCATGGACGGCTTCAAGAGGGAATTGGATAAGCATATGAAGCAGAAGTCCATCAGTGGCTATTAGCCACAAGGTATCGATAGGAACTCTCGGGCTGGGGCAAGTGATGCTCTGTATTCTTGGTACTTGGGGGGGCAACAGTGGGAGGGCTTCTAGTGTCTTGGCCCCACTGCTGGACCTCCTAATGGCACCTGGGATTTTTGGCCACTTTGTGACAGAGTGTTGGACTAGATGGGCCATTGGCCCGATCCAACATTGGTTTCTCTTATGTTCTTAACAAGTGCCAACAGTGCCCAGGGGTGCACGCTTGGTTATATGATTCTTAAATTCCCCGCAGAAGCCATGCAGGGGGAGAAGAAATCTTAGTGGGAACTAACAGCTTTTGATGTCCTTGGAGTATATAAGCAAGAGAGGCCCTTTTACTTAAGGCAAAGGGGAAACATGCAAAGCATGATAGATATACACTTTACTTTCTTGGTACAAAGGACTGAAGGGTGAAATTACCTATAATTCACCAACCACCATATGAGGATGTTTTTCTGTATTCTGGGTGCTGGATTTAATTTCTGCATTTAAAACTACAGAGAATAGGGACAAAGGAATTCCTGCAGTTATCAGAAACTGAACTCTGCTGTTCACTAGACATCCATATCCTCCATCTAAAACATTAATTCCTGAAGCACAGCTTGGCAAAGGCCTTTCGAATTAAAGTGATTATTTCTGGATTTTCAAACTTTCCTTCAGAGCAACAGACCCTCTGATTGAAAAAAGCAAGAGTATCTTCCTCTTACGCAAATTCATTACAGAGCACAGCGTGCACTAAAAGCACAGGATGTTGTTACACAACAAAGCATCTGGGAAGATTAATCCTGATTAAAAGGAGGAGGGGAAAAAATTACATGAAGAACTTCATTCGGCAAAACAGAATGGCCGCAAAATAGAAGATGCAGAAAAACAGAACAGGTATCAAGACAGACTGTACTTTAAAGATTTAAGATAACGTGCGCCTCATCTTGAGATATGTTTCACTGACCATTTTGGAGAAGCTCCTATAGCCATTTCCCCTCTTAACAGCTCCAGCCGAAATCCATGGCCTCAGTAGCTTGGGAAACTAGTACGAATGAAGTTAACTTTGCTACAAGAGAAAATTATTTATTCCTAGCCTGGCAACTGATGCATCTCCCACTCCAATACAAGCCAGGGGAGTTCTGAAGTCAATCAAGCAGCTTCTAGTATAACCAGTTTCAATTTGGGGGAAGACAATTAATTACTTTACTTAAATATTCCAGTAAATGGTACCTTGAACAGAAGTATATCCCTCTTGAACATTACAGTCCCATCAGAAGTCACTGCAGAAATCCTCAACTGCATTCACACGACACAGGTCAGACACACTGAGACAGCTACTCCTCAGTTGCTTTCCATTATAAGAGAGGAGGTGTGTGGAATTGCTTTTTAATGATTATTATTTATCTGTAAATCACTCTGAGCCCACATGAGTGGGAAAAAGCGATCAATAAATTGAAAGTATTATTATTATTATTATTATTAGTTGTTGTTGTTGTTGTTGTTGTTGTTGTTGTTGTTGTTGTTGTTGTTGTTGTTGTTGTTGTTGTTGTTGTTGTTGTTGTAGATTTTCTGTGATGTGTGGCCATGGTCTTGGCATTGTAGAACCTGACGTTTCGCCAGTAACTGTGACTGGCATCCTCAGAGGTATAAACACAGAAAGATGACATATTTGCCGTCCCCGTCTTCTTTGACCTTCAATCTTTCCCAGCATCAGGGTCTTCTCCAGTGAGTGCTCCCTTCTCATTTGGTGGCCAAAGTATTTGAGCTTCAGTTTCATTATCTGGCCTTCCAGGGAACAGTCAGGGTTGATTTCTTTTAGGATTGACTGGTTTGAATTGACTTATTGTTGTTGTTGTTGTCAGGATAACGTTTTATGTGATTCGTACAATAAATGGGAATATCCACTGTAGTTTATGCAGTTCACACAAATAGGAAGGCCAGTCTTAATTCAGATTACTCTTCCCTCATGGGACATTACAGCTAGGTGTAGAGCATTAGATGTGTCTGCAAAGGCTGTTCATGTTGTTCTTCCATGCAATGTATGCTGCCCTAAGCCCTTCAGATAAAAGATGGGATCATGATAATAATAATGTAAATAAAATACAATCAGAAAGGAAAGGAAGCAGGGAGAAAAACCTCAGAGGTCAGTCTCAGATTAAAGACTCTTTAATATGTTTTCTTCCAGGACCTAATATACAACTGCAGAGGTAATAAAGGACTCTTCCGGTGCAAGCTTGGATGAAATATATTGAAATCAGCTTTCTGTATTTTATTTAAATAATCCTCAAGAGCAACCTGGAATAAAAAAGAGAGATAAACAAAGTCAGCTACACAGCAAAAGGCCACTTTACAAAGATAGGAATGAATTATCACGGTATGAAATATACCACTCAGAAGATGTTGCACTATCAAAAAGAGAAGCAACAAAAAGGGATCAAATTCATATTTATGGCTAAAGATACAAGCCCTGAATTTCATAGAGGTCCCTGTATCAGACACTGAGAATATTGTAATTTCCATGCATTAATCTGCCCATCAGTTAAGATCATCTTCTTTATGTACCCTGACTACCAGAGGCAGGAGGCTACTGGAGAGAGGATGTACTCTGGATCACCTGATATCACTTTTAGTCACATTTTGGTGCCAGGCAACATCCATCCAATCCTATCATTGTGATCCCAGTTATTTTCTGTGGGCTAAAAAAAATGCGGAGTTCCACTTACTGTGTAAAGAAAGGCAGGAAAAGCTTTAACAGGAACATTCTTTCTGAAGGACCGAGCCTGAAGGAAGACAGAAAGCAGGTTACATTGCAAAGAATACTTCAAGCACGGAACCTATAGAAGCTGCCCGGATTCCATCTGAATATACTGCAAACTACAAAAAGATTTATTGAACATGTCAACAGCCTGGCACTAAACAGAAAATAAAATACATACAAATTATTTGGAAATGGATGCTATGACTCTGGTATTTCCTCAGTAACTTTTGACTAAAAGGAAAAGGATCAGGCTGTAAATCATCTTTCTTCTTCCTGCCATGCGATCATTCCAGTGATTCACATGAATTCCTTCTACTGTCAAAGAAGTTACATCAGTTAGCACTGTAGCCACAATCCAGGAATGAGACAGCGAGGAAGCCAGACTCTGATCTGTGCACCATCAGAACTGGTTGCTCGAGCTATTAAGACCTAGAAGGGCTTTTATTCTGTACTGGGGCAGAGGCCACAAGTAGAGACAACACAAAATTGCATCACTCTTGGGCTCTAAGGAGACTGTGTATAGTCATCTGTGCAGTCACATGCATGGATTCTGGACAGGCATAACACTCATTTGTGGGCTGCACAGACACCACAGAAAAGAGAAGAACAGAAAAGTTTTGCTTGGCTGGGGCTGGCTGACAGCTACAGTCAAAGGGGAAAAATATTTCACAGATATAACAGCATTCTGGGCATAACAGAGGTATGAATGAAATTTTATTACAGCATCCAGCCAGAGCAATCCAAACACTTCAGCAAGGGGCACCAAAATAAAATATTGCAAAATATACAATATAAAAATATAGAATACACATAACAGATTCACTAAAAACACACTAAAAAGGAGAGATTTGCAGTTTTACAAGTTAAGCCGTACTTCTTTAACGCAACGGCATGCCACCCAAAATTTAGCCACAATCTTAGTAAGAGAGTGGTTTTCATAACAGTTTATTACAATGATCCAAGTCTGTCAGCCCAGGCATCTCTTCAATAAGAGGTTGAATCAATCTATCTTGAACCTCACTGTACCACTTACATCTAAACATCATGTGTTCAATAGTTTCTATCTCCCCAGACTCACATTTACAAAGTCTCTGTACAAGGGGAACTCTTCTGTATCTGCCCTTGAGTACCGCAGAGGGAAGAGCCTCACATCTAGCTAGTGTGAAGGCTTTCCTATATTTATTTATATCAAGGTGTGTTAGATATGCCTTCGGGACTGAACGATATCTAATTTGATTAGGCACTCTGAATTTAGGGTATCTATCAAGATCCACTTGTCTCTCGACTTCCGGCGGTGCGGTGCGGCGACGGGCGGGGAGTTTTTCGAGCTCCCGACGCCCGATTCCCTTTTGCGTTCTTTGGGGCTTTCCCGGCTCCCGGGTAGCCCCACCAGACCTCCCGGAGAGAGGTCTGGGGCAAGAGGCTTTGTGGTGGCCCTTCCCGTTTTTGGCACAGCGGAGAGGTGACCACTGCCTGCCTCGAAGCAGACGCGGATGAGTGGAGGGGAACATGGCCGCCATGTTCCCCGTAGCTGCAGCCTCCGTCCTGTTTTTATCTTATCCGCTACATTGGATTACAAGAAATGAAGAAACCTTTAAGATTTAACAGTGCACACATCCTTGAGGAAATGTTGCCCCGAAAATGGTCAGCAAAAGGAGGATGAAGGAGGCGGCCAGACAAAGAGAGGCTGAGTACTTTATTCCTGTTTTGGAGTATTTGGGTCAATTTCTGTCATTCCCCTGAGAAAGTAAAACTTTATATATGTAGAGTGCTCTTTGTCCCCCAGCTTCATAAGAGGCTTGACTGTAAGTAGTAACCCTTAAAAGCTGAAGGACGTTTTCTTTTAAGAAATGGCGGCTATGGGGGAGAAAGGGACGGAAGAGACATCGGAGAAAAGTTTGTTTGTGATGGACATATCTGTAGAACAGTTTATGAAGATTATGAAAGAAGAGCTATCTAGGACGTTAAAAGAGGGATTACAAAAAGCAATAGGAAAAGCATTTGTAAGCTTTTATGAAACCCCTACTCAAGTAATTGAAATTGAAAATCAAGAATCCCCTAAAAGGAACGTGGAAGAGGCTGGAGAACTGCAGGAAGATAAAGAGGACATAGAATCACCATGTTCCCAAGCTTCAAGTCAAAAGGGGAAGAAACTAAGAGGTAGAAAGAGACAAGGAAAGACAAGAAGAAAGGGAAGGAGATATAGACTTCTATTTGTTAAAAAGGACAAAAAGAGGAAAGATGGACAAGGTCGATGTGAGACAAGGAATAAAAAAGATAAAAGGAAGGAGAGTTGGGACTTTTTGGCAAAAATCCAGAAAAGAGTGAAAATTCGAGGGAAGGGCCAATGGTGTAAAGAAAACCAATATATAGATAGACTGGAAAAACAACATGTAGATAAGCTGCTACGAGACAAAAAGCTAAAGAATTATAGAAATCAAATGAAATTATATGGACTATATATATGTTTGATTATATCTGTTTTGTTTGTAAGCAATGTAACAGTCTGAAGGCTAAATTATAAAAGCTCTGTATCTATGTGAATGAAATGAATAAGATAAAATGCTTAGGGAAATATTTTGGGTTGTCTTGTACTGCTTTTAAGATGTTATACAAGAATTTGGGGGAATGAAATATTCAGTTTTAATATGCATTGATTTATGGGTCCTGTCGATTTAAGTATGATATTTAGAAAATGAATTGTGGCCCTACGTATAAGACAAAGAGATATATAGGGTGACCAGATGCACCAAATGAAGTAATTTGAGTGTGATTGACTGTGATTTTGATATATTAATGTTTATGATATATTTCTGGGTATGGATAATTATACTTGTGCTCTTACAAAATGCTCATGGAAATATTTTGGGGTGTCTTGTATTGCTTTTAAGATGTTATAGAAGAATTTGGGGGAATGGAATATATAGCTTTAATATGCATTGATTTATGGGTCTTGTTGATTTTAGTATGATATTTAGAAAATGAACCGAGGAATAAGTCTGCGTATAAGACAAAGAGATATACAGAGGGGCCAGAGGCACCAAATGAAGTAATTTGAGTGTGGTTGAATGTGAAGTTATTTTGATATATTATTCTTTATGATATATTTTTGGGCATTGATAACTATATCTGGGCTCTTAAAAAGTGAAATGATGTAAAGAAATAAGGAGGGTCTTTGAAAATGAAAGGATGGAAAGATAAAAATAGTCTAGCCATAGAATACTAAGAATTAACGAGTTTAATGACAAGTTGAAACTAAAAGAAATATAACTGAATAACCTTCTCTAAGGGAGTTAACATGAAGAAGGTTTAGGAAGAGGAGAAAGAGGGAAATTGAAAAGTTCTCAATATTGGATGTGTGTAACTGCAGGTTGTATTTTGGTAATTTTGGTAATGGTATAGAAGGGAAAGTATGGAGTTTGAGAACTAAATTGTGTTGTAAAGTTATGTGCAATATAGAGATAGTAGCAGAATTGGTGGGGGGTGGTGAGGGGTGGTGGGGGTTGTTTATATGTTCATATGTATGATGTTACCGTACCTTGGTAAAGTGTTGAAAATCAATAAAAATACTTTTTTTAAAAAAAAGATCCACTTGTCTCTCTATATCCATTATTCTCTGTTTGAGAGCTAGTTTAGCCTGATCCCAGCTCATATCTAGAATCACCTGAGGGGAGAATCCAAGTAATTGTAATTTATTGTGCACTGATTTCAACCATTTAGATTGAAAGTTATCCGACAGTAACAAATGGATTAATCCCTCAGGTTGAACATTCATTTTAAGCCAATAATGGAGCGAGGCCAAAGTAATTTTGGCTTCCATCTTCAAGGTACCAGTTTCTAATCTTATTAATGCATTCGGGACACATCTCGGGACCTGAAGGATAGCTCTAAGGAATTTGGTTTGAACCCTCTCAAGAGAAGCAAAACTGGAAGAAGAGGGGCCAACTAAAGTGCCATAGAGCATTTGTGCGACTGCCTTTGCCTGAAAAAGATTTTGGGCAGCTGGAATGAAAAGAGCCCCTTTTGTATGATAAGGCTGTTATTGGCAGTTCTTTCACCTTGCGCCACCACATACTGTATGTGGGCATTTTTGGCCTAACAGAGGTACATTCTTTAACTAAATTAGCAAAACAGGGTGCAGTTCGTCACTCTCCCCAGTGCTTAGATGAGTTGACCAGTTCCTGTACCCCTTTTACTGTGTTTCCCTGTCATTACTGCTGTGAATGCAGAGGCACTTGCACTGGCAACAGAGCATCCACAGGGAAGTTTTCTGAGCATTTTCTTCCATTAGCCACTATTTTCCCTGTATTTCCCCTAGTTGCACCATTAGGAAGATTTTAAAAAATCAGTAATTGCTATTGTGCTATTAAACATTATAAGTGCCACTGCCATAGTCTACTAATTCCTCTGAATTCCCAGCTCTCTCTCTTTTTTTAAAAAAAGATGTCTCTAACTCTTTGCATTGCAGAGATACAACAAGAAAGGTGTGTGTCTGCAGCTAAGGCAGCTAGGGACTGACTTTTTAAAAAATGAAAACAAGGAATCCAGAATCACAGAGTTGGAAGGGACCTCCAGGGTCATCTAGTCCAACCCCCTGCACAATGCAGGAAATTCACAAATAACTCCCCACCCCCACCCCCAGTGACTGCTGTTCCACGCCCAGAAGATGACAAAAGACCTCCAGGATCTCCAGCCAAACTGGCCTGAGGGGAAATTGCTTCCTGACCCCAAAGTGGCGATCAGCATTTCCCTGGACATGTAAGAAAGGGTCACACAGTAGATCACAGCAACAGATCATTGTAATCCTATAGCAATCAGTGATTTTTATAAAGCACCACCCAAAGCCTTGTGGCGTTGTGGGAGTGAGATGGTGTGCACAGGGTGGATAAGGCAAGAAGCAAGGAAAATGGCACTGATGTGGGCAGGACCTTAAAAAATGCACACCTGCCCATCCACATGCTGTGCAAATGCACCTTGAATACGATCTTGCCAAAAAGACAATATCAAAACAGGTTTGGAAAAGTCTGGAACAACCTTGGGGGCAATCTGAAAAGTGGACGATCGAGGCATGTCATTGTGTGGATGCTCAAAAAACCACACCCCAGGTTGGATACCAGAGCAGAGAAAAACCTTTGCCATTCCGACACTGCCATCTTCTCCTATTGAGCCAAGACAGGCTACCGGAATACCTCTGAACTGCTCTTTCCATGTGGGGGTGGGCGGGGGGGAGGGAGGGGAGACAGGAGTAGGACTTCAGCCTCCCCATGCTTCATCTCTTGGCCCTGTGATGCTGGAACAGAGAATCCACACAACCTTTACAGTACTGCATTGACCACTCTGCAGTACGTGAACAGCAGCACAGGACCATTCAAATTGCTCAGAAGACGTACCCTGGTGATGGAGTGGGAGAAACAATGAGCAGGCTGTGCTGGTCAGGGAGCAAGGAAAGGAGAGGAGAGAAATGCAGACAGTTATCTGGCAGGCAATAGCCAGGGGGAAGACTGGGAAACAAGCAAATAGTCTAGTGAAGAAAACATTCCTGCATCCTTCACAACTTGGGCACAATTAAATAACTATCTCCTGGTGTACATTCTCTCTTTTTAAACAAAATCTTAATGATCAGGAATACTAATTTATAAGTTCACTGGTTTCTAAGAGAACCAGTGGTGTAGTGGTTAAGAGCGATGGACTTAATCTAGAGAACGGGGTTCAATTTCGCACTCCTCCACATGAAGCCAGCTGGGTGACCTCAGGTCAGTCACAGCTCTTTCGGAGCTCTCTCAGCCCAGAAAAAAAGTCTACCTTGTCACCTAGCGTGACGCCAATGAGCTGGACCTTAAGGCTGCCAGACAATCTTCAGATCTCCAGGCTATACTATACACAATGCTCTACAATTATTATTATTACTGGTTTCTAAGAATTCCTTTCAGAAGGTAGGAACGAGCTCTTTTGCAATAAGCCATGGGAGGAGGAAGCAGCAGAGTGTGGGGAAACTGGAGTGTGCAGTCTTGAAGGAGACAGGGCAACGGGAAGAAAGAGGA
>NW_015165235.1:1594626-1597009 GCF_001447785.1 Gekko japonicus
CTAAGTGAAGACAAAATCAAGGGAGTGCTCAAGGCAGTGAGTAGAACCTAAGTTTGGATTTAAAGGGCGAAGCAAGATAAGCGGCAACTTGATCAGACATGAATAATGAAGTCACTAAGAAGTGAGGTGGGGCTGCTCTCAGAGTGTAGGGAGACAAAAACATCAGACAGTGAAACGAAAGTTAGGAGTTGGGAAATACAGAACTGAGTGAGCAGAAAGGCACTGGAGACAGCAGAATGTCAGATGGGTCATTTGGTGTCCTCCTAGGTCTTATGGAAGGGCAAATGCTGCCATGTTTGGACCAAAAGGCAAAGACGACAAGGAATTCCCCCACCAGAACAATATGCCTCATCCATCATGGTAACTCTTCCAAGATGATAGCCCAGTTAGTGGTGTCATGACTTGGAAAGATGGAGCAACAGCAACAACAGAAGGAGACAAGGGTATGCCCCCTACTCAGCCAGGATTGCTTGGCCCTTCGAGGACACTCTCAGAAAGGAAAAATTCAGAGCTTGGAAAACCCATTTCTCATTTGGGGAAGCTACCTGACAGAGTTAGAATCCCCGTGGACCTGACTGACCAGCTACTACCCTGGCTACTTGACCCTCCAGCAGCCCTGCAAACCCTCCAAGATACAGAACCAAACCCTCTTAGCCCAGAAGATCCAAGGCACATCTGTTTGAGTGGTCAGCCCCACGACAACAGGGAAAGAAAAGGTAAGAATGCTGGTTCATCCTTAGCAGACACCAGATGTATTTTAAAGCTGGGTTATTTCCTTTAGCAAGCATTGTTTCGATGCAAAATAATCAAGAAGCACACTAAAAGCCTAGCAAAACAGAAAGATTTTCAAGATGAATACACATGGTAGAAAGAGAACCGCCAATATCAAGACATTACAGACCGTTAAAATGGATTGCTAGTTCTGCAGTTTTGAGGCTATTAATCAGCTTGACTACTAGCGTAAGCAGAGGGCTTATTTTGCCCTCTGCTGGTCATAAGTGAAGACTGCCTATGACAACACCCTATAACCATCCACCCTTGCAACCATTTATCAGATTTGGCTTAACTTCATTCATACCAACCACCTTCTAAAGTTGGGGCACGGTTGCACAGTGGTTAGGTGTAGGACTGTGGAGAGACCCAGGTTCAAATCTCCACTCAGCCATGACCCACACGGGGCTATTCACACGCTCTCAGACTAAGCATCTGCACCAGGAGCGGCAGCTGCTACTAGCGCTCACATAGGAAGATCAGCTCATTTAGCTAGCCTGTCAGCAGTCTGAGGCTGTTGCGAAGACTGGCTAGTGCGGTGATGCTTGGGCAACAGATTCCAGTTCTCCTGGGGAGGGGAAAGTACAGCGGTGGGTCCAGGCAAAGAGTCAAGGGAAGGACGCTGAGAAATAGAATGGCTCGACGCCCTTCCAACCTGTGACCCATTCCAAAGATTGTCGGCAGTGGGGCTAGGATTGATAACCCCCCTCCAACATTGGTGCTGTGCAATGCCAGGTCTATAAATAAGACCACAGTCCTTCTGGACTTCCTTCTGGATCAGAAGGTAGACCTGGCGTGCGTGACCGAGACCTGGGTGCGGGATGGGGAGACCATAGCTCTCTCCCAACTTGCCCCACCTGGGTTCTCGGTCCTACACCAATCATGGATTAGGGGGCGGGGGGGAGTGGCTATTTTCATTCGGGAGGCTTACTCCTTCAAGGCACTCCCGCCGCTAGAGATCACGGGCACTGAGTGCGTCGGCCTGGTGCTGGAGGCCGAGGAGAGTTTGGCAATCTGGCTGGTGTCCCGACCGCCTAACACACCGGCCAGTAGCCTGCTGTCCCTGATGGAGGCCATATCAGACTGGGCGTTGGAGCATCCTAGACTGCTGATCTTGGGTGATTTCAACGTCCATGCTGATGACACGGCTTCCAGTCAGGCAGCGGACCTAGTGTCGTCCATGGCGGTGCTGGGACTCTCCCAATTTGTAACGACTCCCACGCACCAGGCCAGACATACACTCGATTTGATCTTTGCAGCTGGAATGACAGTGGACCGGATTACTGCTTTGGCAGTACCATGGTTGGACCACTATGCCCTGAAGGCCTGTCTGAATGTTCCACTCCGACCCTGTTTAGGCGGCGAGCAGATTTTAGCTCGCCCGCGGAGCCAAATGGACCCTGTACGGCTTCAGATGGCTCTGTGGGATCCAAGGCCCCCTGGCGGCTCATTGGATGAGCTTGTGGAGGACTGGCACAGCCGACTCTCTACAGCCATCGACGAGAACATTCCCCGGCACCCTCTGCGTGCTCGCTCTAGGCTGGCTCCCTGGTATACCCAGGAGTTGCAGCTTATGAAGCGAGAGCTGAGACGGCTAGAGAGACGGTGGCGT
>NW_015165235.1:1597700-1619568 GCF_001447785.1 Gekko japonicus
CAGTAGCTTGCTTCTTTTCTCCAGGGTCGGGGACAAAGGATGGCACTAGGGGAACAGCAGTCCCAGAGACACCTGCTCAAATGTGGAGTTCCTCAGGGGGCAGTGCTTTCCCCAATGTTGTTTAACATCTATATGCGCCCCCTTGCCCAGATCGCCCGGAGGTATGGGCTAGGGTGCCATCAGTATGCAGATGACACTCAGCTCTATCTGATGTTGGGTGGCCAGTCGGACTCCAGTCTGGAAGACCTGAACCAGGCACTGCAAGCCGTGGCTGGTTGGCTCAGACTGAGCCGGCTGAAACTAAACCCAGCGAAGATGGAGGTCCTGTACCTGAGTCGGGGCGGTCTGGGGATGGGGATCCCTCTCCCGGCCTTCAACGGGGTGCCTCTGGTGTCGGCGCCAGAGGTTAGGCGTTTGGGAGTGCTCCTGGATCCCTCCTTAACTATGGACGCCCAGGTGGCAGCCACTGCCAGGTCAGCCTTTTACCACCTTCGGCTGATTCGGCAGTTGGTTCCCTTCCTCGACCGCGATGACCTGGCTACAACGAACCATGCAACGGTCACCTCGAGATTAAACTACTGTAATGCTCTCTACATGGGGCTGCCCTTGTCACAAATCCAGAAGCTGCAGCTAGTGCAGAATGCTGCGGCCAGGCTCCTGATGGGTCTCCCTAGATGGGAGCACATCCGGCCTGTGCTGAAAGCACTGCACTGGCTGCCAATAGCATACCAAATTTGCTTCAAGGTGCTGGTACCTTTAAAGCCCTATATGGCCAGGGTCCGGCAAACCTGAGGGACCGCCTTTCCCCACACATACCCCAGAGAGCACTACGATCGGAGTCACAACAGGGTTTGGGCTAGTGATTCCAGGCCCCAGGGAGGCCAGGCTCACTGCAACCAGGGCCAGGGCCTTTTCAGTGGTGGCTCCTACCTGGTGGAACGAGCTCCCGGAGGAGATCAGGGCCCTGCGGGACCTTTTACAGTTCCGCAGGGCCTGCAAGATGGAGCTCTTCCGCCAGGCTTTTAATTAGGAGCCGCCACTGCCACAACCACCAACTATTATCGTTAGTAACAATGGGGTAGTGGGCTGGCCCTATGAAAATAAAGCCACAGCATCGTGACAGATTGATTATCACTGAACCGGGATTTTGTATTACATCTACACTATGCCATCTAAATTTGATTGAAGGAAGAACATCACTGAGCACTTTAATTGTAAAATATGGTTGTTTTATGTGTTTTTATATTTGGCACATGGTGCCCTAAACTGTGAGCTGCCCTGAGCCTGTTCGCGGGGAGGGTGGGATAGATAAGTAAATAAATAAATAACCGCACAGGTCTGTTGGGCAAACCCTCTGGAACTCCACGTTAGCCTGCTGCAAAGACAAATGGGAGTTCAGTGGCCTTTATGGGGCCACAAGACTCCTGTTTATTTAAGGGCTGTTGTGGGAGAAGAAAGAAGAACCTTGGAGGAAGGAAAGCCTAAAAATGCAATTATCGCTTTTAGAAGCAGGACTACAGCTCACTCAGGTTGCTTACTGAACACAGGACAGCTTGACACGTTACGAAGCTAATTCATGCCAAAGCATTCCTTTAAACTATAAGGGGCAAGTTTAACATGTATCTTCCATCTGTTAAATGAGGATTATACGTAGCCATCTCTTTGCCTCTGCCCCAAGCTAGCAGGAAGAGGGGAATGGGGAGAGACATGAGAGGGGATGCTGATTTTTGACAAGAGGAAAGCCTTCATCCAACAGGGGAATTCGCACAGAGCCCTGCAAGGGGGACTGCATCCTCCAATGCATCACACTGCAGGATGGACAAATGGAAATGGGAGAGGCTATTCTTAGTGATACAGGATATGCCAGCATCGTTGGTTTTTATTTTTATCTTGCCATTTATGCTGGTATGTCCAGACATCCCAAGGACCACTTTAGGAAAGTCAGCACTTCCATAATTAGGTACTAAACAAGAACTCCATCAGGGTGAAAATGTAGACTACACGAACCATCTGAGGTATGTTTTGGGACACATTAACTGCCCTGCATTGGCCCAGCTGTTTGTTTTGGTTTTTTAATATATTTATCTCTGCAAGCAATCCAGATAAATGCAATATGTGAACAAGGCAAATTATACACAATCAGCAGCGATCCTGTATGTCTACAACATTTCTGCCAGCTATACTCACAGCAACTTGGTTTGCGTGCTACATTTGCTCCTCTGCCCAGCAATTCTGGCTGTGGGATTTGGGTGGGTGGAGGGGGTCCAAGGACCACTAAAGAAACTGGAGGAGCTTACAAATGGAGGTGGGGACAGGGCCAGCCCGTCATAGACAAAATTTAGGTAGTTGCCTATGGCTCTGGCTTGATGAAAGTGCCGTTCTGGCCTGCTTGCCGCCCTCCCCTCCCTCGCGGCGCAGCAAGTCCTCGGCTGAGAAGTTGAGGCACCTCGTTGCGGATCAGCCAGGGCGCATAGCCGGAGCAGTGCGGCAAACAGCGAGTGCCTCCCCACGCCAGCGGCTCCTCTGGCCTGGCTGCTGCTCTCCCGCTGCGGCTCCGGTGCCCGCCCCTCGACGTAGGCAGGGCCCACCTCTCCCGCACAAGCCTTTGTCCTTGGCCAGGCGCTGCCTCCGTGCTTGGTGCCCACCAGTGGCACTTGCTCCGCGCCTCTTTCCAAACTGTCTTTGGAGGCCGCCCAGACCGCAATCTGAACCCAAAGCTTCTCGGGGCCGCCCTTCCCACCTGCCCATTCTTTTCTTCTTTATGACACCCCCCCCCGTCTTCGTGAAGAGACAGGTGTTTCGCTGCGAGGTAGGTGGGGCTGAGAGAGCTCTGACAGAAACTGCTTTTTTGAGAACAGCTCTGACAGAACTATGACTTGCCCAAGGTCATCCAGAAGCTGCAAGTGGAGGAGTGGGGAATCAACCCCGGTTCTCCCAGTGCACTTAACCACTACACCAATGGAGTCTGAAAGTAGGAGGGAAGTGTAGAACTGCTCTGATCTTCCATGGGAATTTTATTAAAATCAGCATAATATACTGGGAACATATATCATTATTGTAGGGACAGTGTAATAACATGTCATCAGCTGTCTCAACCTTTCCCATTTGACAACGGTCATAAGTAGAGCTGGGTAGGCTTATAAAAAAGGGAGGGGAGGGGTTTATTCAGTGCTCAAAAGGGGCTCATATTTTCAGCCAGGCTGTGGTGGCAGAGGCGGAAATGGAAGGAACTGCTGGAGGGGGGGAAAGATTGTACATTGTTCCCCTCTCATCTGGCTGTACGTGGTAGATACTGGCTGCACACACTATAGAACTGTTTCAATAAAAGTTAACAAGATTTGAAAGGAATTCAGAAAGCTCTTTTAGAGCACAGACAGGGCTGTGAAAAGAGAGGCTCAAGAAGATACACTGAGATCAAAGACATCTGTAGAGTTTGGTTCAGTTTGATACATGACCAACTTGGAATGTATGAATAAAAACAATAAAAACTACCATGCACAATACCAAAACCAACAAAAAGACTCATATGTGCCATTATACCCCAACATTTCACAAATCTTGCACACATTTTGCCATAGAAACCACCCAAACATTTAGAAGAGTTTTTTCCTCCCCAACAATTGCCAAGTAATGCTATATCGTTGGGGGGAGGGGAGATACAGAATTAAGGCAACTTTAGTACTTGTGCTCCTAAAGTAACTTCTTGCCTATATTCAGATGTTACAGACAAACTCTAGATTCTTTGTGATGAGAATGAACCTGGTTTACATGCCCCCTTCACCATCATTACTCTTGCCCACCATGCTGAGACCAAAGACTTCCTAAACCAAAAAATCGATCTAACCATAATTTGCTGTGACAGCAGAATTCGTGTTTTTCAACCAACTAAAATTTGTTTCTGGTCCCCAGATTGGGAGGCTAAACCATAGTTTAACCCTAGTTTGGCATCCCAGTTTGTTGAAACATCCAAATTCAGGTGGGTTTAGGAAGTTAGGAACCACAGTTTATTGTGATGAAAGACTTTCTAAACCAGGAAGTCTTCAATCTCAGTTCCACATGCAAGGAGGAGGAGGAGATAAGAGGAGAAGCACAATGTCAATAAATAAACCACAGTTACTCTAATCACAAACAACCTTCAGAATAACACTGACAAGACACGTGTTCAAGGAGGAGATAAGAGGAGAAGCACAATGTCAATAAATAAACCACAGTTACTCTAATCACAAACAACCTTCAGAATAACACTGACAAGTGTTTGTGTCAAGCAGGTCTGCAGAGTTAGAATAATTCACATAAGCACAACCTCATTTTCTAGATCTAAAGGTTATTCAGCAATGCTAGTTTCACTGATGAAGACACATTTCATGCAAACACTTCTGAATTGCTATTCCCTCCCCTCCACCCAAAAGTCAGAAAATTAACCAGAACCTCTGCAAGCCCCTTTTTTGTTTTCCCAGGAAACAGGACCTTGCCTGACCTGCTCTCTCGCCCCTTCTAGCCTCACCTTGCGAACAACCAAACCAAAAATTAAACATTTGCAAATAAAATCATTCACCTTTTCCAGCAAGCTCCAATCTCAGGTTGGTTATGCTCTTCTGCTCACATTTAAACCTCAAACATGGTTTCTCAGCACCTACTAGAGGTAAGTGGAGCAAGATACAGATTCCACTTACTCAGAGTAGACAGATAAAGGCTATTAATCAGGACTGCACTGTCAGCCATCCAAGTGCCAAACTACAGAAAAGCCTCAAGAGAGGGGACCGGTTTTGTCAAGAAACATGTTTACAACATTGGGATTATACAGACTTCAGCAAAAAAAAGAAGAAACTCACGTGTTCCAGATGAACATGCGCCTGACTGGCAACATCATATATTACATCTTTCACTTTTTGCTCCTGTTTATGCCTTATGAAATCCTCTTGCGAAACACTGTGCTGGTATACCAGGAAGGGAAAAATAAAAGTTAATAACATTTCTGGTAAATAAATTAAAAGGAAATCAAAAACGACTTCCTCAAAGGCACATTACAGACACCTAATTACAGTATAACTTAATGAACACTTCTAATTTGCAAAGTCCGCCCTTAAGCCGCAATGCAACAGGTTCCCAACACTCCTTCCCAGTCGTGAAACAATGACAGGCTTCACATAAGACTACAGAATATTAATCCACATTCTATTGCTCAAGCAAGATAGTCAGACATACTAAATGCTGCCAGGCCCAGGTTAGCAGCTACTTTTCAGAACGGCAGCCTCTTGCAGTGATTAACAGCACTGGGTCCCATACAAGGATTGCTCCTGTAGCTGCCAAGAAAGGGTTCTTCAAACTGCTCCTCTCTAGAAAGAGCATCAACAGGGGCTTCGCCTCTCCTCCTCCAACACTTTGGCTGGGTCAAATGCTATAAGGGGAGGGTTCTGTCGCCCTACTGGTGTTCACACTGGTGAGGAAGGGGTTAAACAGTCCATTTGCCTGAAGTTGAGGTGGTTGGATCAGAATCCAAGCTTGGGGACAGTTGCTTAAAACCTATTGTACATTTTTTTAAAAAAGAAAAGAGCCTACATTTAACACTATCAGTTTTCCCCAAAGACTTTCCTTAGGACACCACATTTTGTTGCCTTTTTTTCCCTTTCAGATCAACCCTCCTGTTTATTTCGCATCTTGCACTGTAATATAACCAAGTGGGCAGGGGACACATAATTTATATGCTGTGCAGAGCATGACTTCTGCCGCGCATTCCACACTTCAGGGTATTACACCTCCACCAGCCAGAGATCTCTGAAAGTTTAAACCAGGCCTTAGATTAATAGGGAAAGGAGTGCTATTTCACACTGATGACTTTTTCAAAGTGCAATCTCTTGTGGTCACACACATGTGCCCAAGTGTAACCAACAGACCATCAAAAAGACAGTGAGGTTAAGATACAGTAAGGTCAGATAAAAGTCATCCATAATTTTCTTGATCAGTGTTTAACCGCTGGAAAGCAGCCACAGTACATGGCTAAGATGATCCTTTTCAATAAAGGAGTGATAACTACAGTAGCTAAAAAAAATTTTAATCACCAAATTTCATTTGAACAACCTAATCACATGCACGTGTGTGCGTGTGATGTTGATTCCCAGCTGAATCATCCTACCAGCATACACATGTCCACAGGCAGAAACACTTTCCCTCTGCTAGCATGGTACGGAGTTGCTCTTAAGCAGGTCACAATGCCTTGCGCCTTCCCGATGTGACTGGCAGCATGGTCAGCATGGATATCCTTCACACCTGTACTTGAAGAAACAGACATTTAAACACACTGGAATCACAGCTGCCCTGGCCTGGATGGCTCAGGTGAGCCTGCTCATCAGAAGCCAACCAGGGTCAGTCCTAGTTAGTATTTGAACGGGAGACCACCGAGGAAGTCCAGGCTCGCTATGCTCAGGCAGGCAACGGCACACCAGCTCTGTTTATCTCATGCCTTCGAAACCCTATAGGGGTTGCTATAAGTCAGCTGTGACTTGACGGCACTTTTCACTGCCACGGCCGCAACTCTAAGAAGACTCATTGGAATGCAAAGTTCTAATGAATTCAGTGGGACTTACTTCCAAGTCACCATTACTATAGGGGTTGCTATAAGGGAGGAGGAGGAGGAGGAGGAAGAAGAGGAGGAAGAGGAGGAAGAGGAGGAGGAAGAAGAGGAGGAGGAGGAAGAGGAGGAAGAGGAAGAAGAGGAAGAAGAGGAGGAGGGGGAAGAGGAAGAAGAGGAGGAGGAGGAGAAGATTGGATTTATACCCCGCCCTTCACTACCCAAAAGTGTCTCAGAGCGGCTTACAAACTCCGTTCCCTTCCCCTCCCCACAACAGACACCCTGTGAGGTGGGTGGGGCTGAGAGAACTCTGACACAAACTGCTCTTTTTCAAGGACAGCTGTGCCAGAGCTTGTGACTGACCCAAGGTCACAGCAGCAGGTGCAGGTGGAGGAGTGGGGAATCAAACCCGGTTCTCCCAGATTAGAGTCCGCATACTTAACCACTACACCAAACTGGCTCTCCAAGACCCCTCCCCACTCACTCATCCTCCCTTGCAAGTGTTCCCCTTCAAGCTGCTTTAAACGACATTTCTCTCTGCCAGACTGAAAATAAGCTCAATCACGAAGGAAAGGGGGAAAGAACGGCGAAAATTAATTTGTCAGGGAGACCCTGCAGGTGGTTAAGCAACCCCCGCGGCCTAATTACTCCCTACAAATGCCAACTACCCCCACATTACCTTGGCAAATGCAGGGCTTACATGTGTCAAGATAACATGCAGATGTGCCATGAGAAGGCCATCTTGGGTAGTTCTATTTAAACAGACGCTTTTCCATTTTCCATCACTAGGAGTGATGCACTTTAGACTAAAAAGTGTTCTCAGTATTACTTCAGAAACGCACCTACCAAGTATTTCCAGTGTAAGATAAAGGAGTGCACTCTGAGTATTTTCTGCATATGCTTCCAGTTCATTGATATTCCGATACGCTCTATCATCCAAATTCTTTTCCTAGTTTGAACACAGAGAAACAGCCTGTTTTCTAGTGTACGTCTGCTATGAACAATTTACATAAAAATGATATTAATTGTCTTTAGATTCCTCTCTTCATGTAATTTTTTAGTTTTTTAAAGACCAAAGTTATAGAATGCTATGAGGCAGGGGTACAATGACATCCTTCTTCACACTTTTTAGTCCCTCCGCCACCACACCTTCATAACCCTGCCATGATAGGCAGAAACAACACGTGTAAGTTTTACACCAATTTAACTGCTCTGGCATAGTTTGGTGATATTAATCTGTTAGAGGTTGTCCTATGTTCCCTTTAAAAGCTAAATTCCCAGGGTTTCCTGGAAAGTGGGAATGACCATTCTACAAGTACATAGTGAATCTATGCCCATGGCAAAGTCTATAACTATGTTCTAACAGAAAATAACATTTGCCTGTTTCAACACCAAAACAAAGCAAAATAAAAGAATGCTTACATATTAAGATTATGTTCATTTAAAAAAACTCTTACCCGTTCATCAATAATCTTCATAAGCCACTTTTTGGTCAAGTTTTGTCTCTTGATAGCCTAGAAGTGGTTGAGCACAAATTCATCCTTTATGTATGTTTATTTTACAATACAAGGAAAAACCAACCAATAAAGTAGCTGGGTCTGAGATACTAAAAAACCAGACTCACAAACAGCAGCCTCCCCCCACCACCACCACCACCACCAAAAAGGGGCATATTTTGCCTGCACGCTTTTCACTCTTTTCTCCACAATTCATACATGGACAGCTTCAAGTGGGAATTAAATAAGCATATGGAGCAGAAGTCCATCAGTGGCTATTAGACACAAGGTATAGATAGGAACTCTCAGGCTGGGGCAGGTGATGCATTGTATTCTTGGTGCTTGGGGGGGGGCAACAGTGGGAGGGCTTCTAGTGTCCTGGCCCCACTGCTGGACCTCCTGATGGCACCTGGTATTTTTGGCCACTGTGTGACAGAGTGTTGGACTGGATGGGCTATTGGCCTGATCCAACATTAGCTTCTCTTATGTTCTAGAACATAAAATATGACAGAAAAGAACTTTATAAAAGGCAGCCATCAAAAGGAAAAATAGACTAAACTATTTTACTGACATTCTCACAGATACCTTGAACTCATAAAGTTGTCAACCAGACACTTTGGTTCATTAAACTGGAAATTTTGCCTTGAGAACACTTAATTCAGTTTGGAGAATCTGATAGTTCAAAGGGGACAGTGTGGAGAATGCACACCTTCAGGCGGCTTCCACACCAGGATGATTCTCCATTGCGCTCTCACTGCTACTGGGAGGGCAGAGGCATTCCTAGTGGCAACAAAACCTCCACGTGGGCAGATCCTCTATGCTTTCCCATCATACCTGCTATTCCATCCCCCCTGCTGCCCATCAAGTCCAGCATTCTGTTCCCACAGTGGCCAACCAGCTGCCTCTAGGAAGCACACAAGCAAGATGACTGCCTGTGCTCCCCAGCATATAAAGAGGCATACTGTCTCTGGTCCTGGAGGGAGTAGATGTCCATAGCAATATATCTACTTTCAGTTTAATAACAGCAAAAAGCCTGACAGTAGTGCGGTTGTGGTGGAATTGTGGGTGCAAGGGGGAACGATGAGGCAATGGTGCCAGATGTGCATACAATCTTTATAGAAATATTGTACAAAAGCAAATTTGGGGAGATATGCAGCAGAGTCACAGAGAACCTGGAATATGAACAATCTGCATGAAGATGATGTGCAAAAGAGAAAAACTGCCGCCATTTGAGGGGAGGGGAGAGCCTCCATGCAGAAATGAGCTAAAACAGGAAAATCAGCCTTGAAAATGTATTTAAACATATCCTGTTACAGAAGTTTATTAAGCAAGGCATGACAAAGAGTATTGGGAAATCTAAAATAAAAGAAAAGTTACTGCACGTTAAATGTTATGATGTGATTGAAAGCCAAGGAAAAAAATACTTTGTTGGTATGGTACCAGTACTGAGAAAAAGGCAACAAATTTAGCAGGTATATTTGTCCTCATAAAGTATTCATGATGACCTCAATGTAGTTAAGATCCTGAAATTTGCAAAAATTGATGCATTGGTCTCTTTTACACTCAGGAATTTTACAGTGTTAATAGTGATTGGATATAGAACAACATTTGCACAACTCTAAGAAATGCTGGGGAAGGGGAAGTTAGACCCCTTGCATTTGGATATTTATAGACAGACATTTAACAGAGTGGCTAAGAAAACTGGAACCAAATGTTCATACACTGATATAAAAACAATATCAAATATATCAAGGCTGCAGTTCAACAGCTGCTGAGGATTTGCACAGCTTGCAGGAAGTCCCGGGTTCAGTCTCCAGGTAACACAATCTGGCAGTAGGTGATGTGAAAGGCACCCTTCCTGAGGCTCTAGAGAGCCTCTTTTAGTCAAAATAATACAAATGGTCTGATTCACTATAAGGCAGCTTCATACGTGTAAGGGGCTTCTTAGCATAGATTTCTCAAATACTGCTGAATAAAGATGATACTTACAGGCCTATTTGTATGTAAAAATCGAGGGGGAAATTGGGTCTTGTTCTACTTACTACTATATGGAAATATGCACCGTGGAAGAATAATTATTATGCAGTACATTCCAGTTTAAGAGAAGACCCTTTACAAAATATTATAGAAAATTTTACAGCTACCGGTAGTTATCAGAACTGTTGGAACTGTGATCAGGCTGGCAGGGATTTCTTTTTTTTTATGTCAAAACTTTTATTTTGGATATAACAACACATTCAACATTACATTACATTTCTATTATCACATATCCCTTTCTATTAACTCCCCCCCCCCCTTTGGTGGCTTCCCGCAATGCTCTTCCCCCCCTTTCCCATTTATATTTCTATTTTCCCTTTCCCCTTATTCAATTGATCTTGCAGCTGGGCAGATGACCCACAATATAAACAGAATTTTGAAGGCTAACCTAATATTTGATCACCTATTTGAAAGGAGCAACTCCTAGAAAAACAGCAGTAGTGCTACTTTCTATGCTGGTTGCAAAATTGGAAAATTCAGAATCTTTGCAAGTAGAGTGAATGGTCAATTAATCTCTGGGACTGAACTCCAATGAGTCATATCACCTATTCTATTCAAGTGAAGGAAGGGCATCAAAATACATGCAGAGAGAAAAGGGGATGTGGTTTAGGATGTTTCAGAACATTAAGCAGAACAGTATTAAATATAGCCACTGCTCTTTGTTATGAGAAGTTTCTGTCTCTTTCCATATGTGTTTGTAGGTACAGGCGTAACACATTCTATATTCATGCCGAATATGAAGTAAAAATGTGTTACTTATGTAATAACTTCATATAAAACTGATGTGTAACTCCAAATGCAAACCAACTACAAATATGGTATGTGATGAATAGAATAGAAAAATATTAATTACTGTAACAACAGAACAGTGTTGTCGCTGAGTCAGAAAAGAAAGGAAAAACAACATTTTGACTCATTGACAGCCTTCCTCACAAAAACCAGTCTGGACAAGTCCACAACCAACATGTATAAAGCTATACTAGGCTCAGAAAGGAACAAGCAGGGAAAGGGGGTACGGAAGAAACAAAACTCACCAGGAGCTAGTGTGAAATAATGTTTGGAGAGTCAGACAAGAGACCTAGATTCAAATCCCCACTCTGCAGTGAAAGCTTAATGGGTGACTTTGGGCTAGTCAGTCTCTCTGAGCCTACCTCGCAGGGTTTTTGCAAGGACAAAATGGAGGAAGATGGAGAGGCTCATATGTCTCTCTGAGCTTCCTGGAACAGGTTAGAAATCTGACAGGCAGGCTTTGCAAAAAGACTTTGACAGAATCGATCCAGCCACTCCCAGAAGGGAGAAACTAGTGGGTTGGGAGGAACAGAACAGCTTGCACACGTGCATCTGGCCTTGCCTTGACACTAGGGATGGGCATGAACCACATTTTTGCAGTTTGGTTGAAGCGGAATGGTGGGGAGCTACCCACCACTCAGCTGTTTTTCATGAAAAGCCACAAACAGCATCAAAATTTGTGAAAGTTCATGGTGGTTCTTCAGTTCGTGAACACTGCTTTGTGAACTACAAATCACCCAAAATTCGTGACAAACTTTAGTTTGTCAGCAAGTTTGTGCCCATCCCTAATTGACACCCAGGTGAAAGTACACTTATCCTGTTCCAGAGCATCAAGGCCACTCTGCAAGCACTCTCATGGCCTTCAGTCCAGTATACCCATCCCTGCCTAAGGACAACCTCCCCAGAAAAGCATATTCTGCAAATTTAAAGCAGATATCTGCCTGCTGTACATTTGCACTGATTGGCAAATGCCTCCATGTTACCAGTCAATCAACTCTGCCCATCCTTGGAATAGTTTTATGCTTTAAAATAAATTTACCTTTTCAAAAATATTAGTAAGAGACAATGAATGAACAAAAAACATTTGCACAGCTGCTTTTTTATATATAGATACAGACAGTGTGCCTGAAGCATGGGGGGCAGTGCACAGAGGCAAGACTGAAGGCTGAGCTAATGTGCAATTTGCACATGTGATATTTAAGACATAAAACCATGCTCATCCAGTGGCTGAGAGACATTGTGAGTGTGGTTTTTTAATATTAAATCTGCCTTCACTCTTTAATATAACCAAGATTCTGTACTTCTTATAAAGGGATTTGAATCCCAGGAACCATAACCAAGAGCACAAAATACAGTGTGACCAGTAGTTTTGTAGTAATTGCTTTACTCTAACAGGAAGCAAGCTCCATTTATTTATTTATTTTCAGAAATTAGGCTTAACTGCCCCACAAAAATGCTTAGAATGGCAGCCTTGCACTTACCTCCTTAACTCATCAGGTGAAAGCCACATCCATTTCAATGGAACTACATTTCATATTATGCTTTGTTGTTCCCTGACATACCTGAGAATTGTGTTAAGGGAAAAAACTTAAGCAAACCTTTCTAGTTCTTGGTCTTCCTAGTACTATTACATTTTTACTGGATGTCTTATGCTGCCTGATTGAACTGTTTTCTATAGTTTATAATCTACCTTTCGGGTCTTTTTTAATTTAATTTTTTCCTTGAGATCAAGGAACAATTACCACCGATTTTTTTTTACCACAAACATATTATACCTTCCACAGTTCTCTAGCAACAGGCTGTTGGGGTGCATTATCACGATATATGTCTTCTACAGCTTTCCTCCAAAACTCTATACGCATCAACCCAATGGTCTTCTGAGTTACTGCATCTTTAATCTGGAGCAGAAGCATAGGATAAGTTAACTTTACCTCAGTTTTCTACTCTTAAACCAAATTAATCCACTGAACCAAATTCTTTTTCTTAATGTATTTGTACTAGCAACATATACCAAATACATTTTTTCACCACACACATGATTTAAATCATCCTTACAACACACAGGCTCTCTCACATAATAATTACACCACCCAGAACTCCACTCAACAAGATGTTTTCATACTTATAATGCTTTGGTAGAAATATCTTCAGCTGAAAATAATTCTACAAGGACCTTAAAAGTTAAATAATGTTGATATTTTAGTGTATTTCTCATCAGTTATTACCCCAAAATAATTATTATTTAAAACATTCTAATCCGTTTTTCCATCTGAGGATCCATCTGATCCACAATAAGTGACCATAACCTACTAAAAACAGTCTCCCATTAGAAAAAAAATGATCAGCACCATAAAACAATGCTAAGCACTACACTAAGTACTCACAATGTTCCAAAACATCGAGTCAAAAACTCCATGAACAGTGGACTCTAGCTTCATTCTCACATTTTTTGTTAACTCTTGCACTTACATAATTTGCTGCTACATTCTCACATTTTTTTTTTGTTAACTCTTGCACTTACATAATTTGCTGCTAGCCATTGATCTCACCGGCCACCTGATCCAATTTCAGCTCTGCCCATGCCCCTTGGTTCTGAGTGGCCTTTCCTAATGGCTGCCCCCACCCTCGTTTTTCCTGTAAATAAACCTTGAAGAGATTTTGTTCCATTTGTTTGAAGAAGTGTGCTTTGCACACAAAAGCTTACACTTCGAATAAAACTTTGTTGGTCTTAAAGGTGCCACTGGGCTCAAACTTTGTTCAAGTGGCAGACATACTGAAATCCCTCTGAATGAGGGTCCTCTTCAACAGACAATAAATGGATAGCAGAGATGCAATTTCCCATGGAAAACCATTCCATAACCATGGCACTGCTAACAAGAAGTGGCCACCCACCATACGTCAGTCAGTGGAGACACACGATGAAGGGTCTCCAGAGATTACCTTGGTTTGGATACTACCAACTTTTTTTATCTCACCCAGTTCTTCCCCTCAACATAGCCCCTGTCCCTTGAGACTTGTTCACATACATCTCACTATTGTCAGTCGTTCTGATGGCCAACAGTGTCCTATCTCTCTTTCAGCAGCAGAAAAGCTGGTAGAATCCCACTCCTATAAAGGTAAAGGTTTCCCTTGCTCGAAAGCCAGTCGAATCCGACTCTAGGGTTGCGGTGCTCATCTCCGTTTCAAAGCCGAAGAGCCAGCGCTGTCCGAAGACGTTTCCGTGGTCATGTGGCCGGCATGACTAAACACCAAGGCGCACGGAATACTGTTACCTTCCCACCAAAGTGGGAAGCTATTTATCTACTTGCAATTTCTTGCTTTCAAACTGCTAGGTTGGCAGGAGCTGGAACTAGAGACGGGAGCTCACCCCGTCTTGCCGCACACTCGGGTCTCGAACTGCTCAACTACCGACCTTCCACAGCCTGCAGTTCAGCGTCTTAACCACTTGAGCCACCGCAGCTCCACTCCTATAGGGCTATCTAAATAAAAAAATCCCAAAATAAAGCTACAAAAGATTTCCTATCACCTCTTATTACAAAGATCTGTTATATTTTTAAAAGGGCTCTTAAGGGTTGAGAAAGTTGATTATTTCATAGCGTCAATATATGTTATGAATGTACTGTTGTATATATTGTTCAAAATAAAAAACACTTATTGAAAAGTACTAACCTTGCCCAAATGGAAAAAATTAAATAACCCAAACCCACCAAAGTAACATCATTTACAATGAAGCCATCCAAGAAGATCTTGACGAAGAGCACCTTTGGTAGAGAGTCCTGCCAGAATTGGACACAGGTAAAAACAAAGACAAAGAATCTGCAGAGAAGCTGGATGGATTTTTAACATACAGTTTTCACCAATGATAAAGTATCTGAACAACTATGTCAGAGGGGATAAATAATGAAGTTTTAAATTGTACACATGAATTAAAAAGTAACAACTCACTGGTGATCATTCACCTGGGAGCTCTTTAAAAACAAGACTTAACTGTGAAATGGTTAAACTATTAACCAGAATATGTAACTTATGAATGAAAGCAGCCTACTTGTGAGCAAACTGTAAGGTGGCCAAGGTGATATCAAGTTTTAAAATTATATGGGGAAGTAAATTATAGATCAATCAGCCACCATTCAGGTGAATTAGTGAAAATTATTATTTATGCAGGGATTATTAAATTTATAGAAGAACAAGCCTTGCTGAGGTAAAATAATTCAGCAAGGTTTCTGCTAACACCCTCTTGCATCATTAACCTTTTAGAATTGTCTAGCAGCACCAGACAGAAACAAAGGGGTGATCTAATACTTGGCACTTTCAAAAAGTCATTGCCAAAGATCATCATCAAAGGCTCCTAAACAAACTTAGCAGTCATGGGACATGAGAATTGTTCCTGTTATGGATCAGTACCTGGTCAAAGCCCCAAAATAAACTAAAAATAAGTTGACCTTATAAATGATCTGGAGCTAGGACCAATTAGAGAGCCAAGGTCATAAATGACATCTAATTACCCAGGGCAGTAACATCTCAGATCTCTCCAAACAAGACTATTGTGTAACAGCTTGGCAGATGAGAAGCCATTTAAGCTAACAAACATTAGAAACATATGCACACACACCCCAGTGAGCAGTGACTCACAAAAGCTCATACCCTGCCACAAATTTTGTTAGTCTTTACGGTGCTACTGGACTTCTGCTCTTTTCTACTGCTTTTCATCCCAGTTTCACAGGTAAATGCTATTGGCTGTAACTATTTAAGAAAGACAGGAGTATTTTAAGAAAGAAGCAGAAGTATAAAGGAGAAATCCCATCACTGAATAGGTAAGTGTACCGTGGCTCTGAAAAAGGCAAAGAAGAGATTGGATTTATACCCCGCCCTTCACTACCCAAAGGTGTCTCAGAGCGGCTTACAAACTCCTTTCCCTTCCCCTCCCCACACCAGACACCCTGTGAGGTAGGTGGGGCTGAGAGAGCTCTTGACAGAAACTGCTCTTTTTCAAGAACAGCTGTGCCAGAGTTATGGCTTGCCCAAGGTCATCCAGCCAGGTGCAAGTGGAGGAGTGGGGAATCAAACCCGGTTCTCCCAGATTAGAGTCTGCGCACTTAACCACTACACCAAAGTGTACCGTGGCTCTGAAAAAGGCGAAATCCATGTTAAGAATCACAGGTCTTTCGCTCAACATTTCACCATGGAATATTTTAATACCTGCCTGAGCCAGTTCTATATTGAAAGCTCTCAGGGCAAAAACAGAAGAGCGCGATTCTGCTGGCAGTAGTAATGAACAGAGGAAGCCTTCATAGTCACGTTTCCTGGACAGGACAAACAGAAACAGAGGCAAAGTTATGTTTGTGTCACAAGTTCATGCAACAAAAGCCAAATTGAAGTAAACACAGTGTCTCTAGTTCAAGGAATACAGGATGTAATTGCAAGCTCTCCCCCCCAAAAGAACAAAAACACTATGTGGTAGATGTTATGGTGAAATACTTGGGAGATCTATGGGAATGTTTGCAGTTACGTAATCCCTGTGAGTAAGTGGCAAAAAAAACACTGAATATATTTACCACATCCCATTTGGGACTACATACGCCAAGCCGTGTATCTATTTCCAAACAATCCTGAGGAGGATCCTGTTTCCCGTCTTGATTCAGTCATTTTGAGGGAAACCCACACAGCCAATCTGTCTCTCTCCCATTTAAATACTCAGCTCACATGGCAGAGCAGAATCCTGTACCAGTGATTCTTAAACTTTGGAAGCAAACCCACACAGAGTCACATCCGGGGCTCCTTCTTGGGAACCACATCGCAAGCCATCGTGGATTGGATTCTGTTCCCACAGCAGCCTTCTGCAACCCTGAAAAGGCATCCTGAAGGCCAAAGGATCCCCATGTACGAAAAGTCACTGGGCAAGAGAGGGCCGACTACAGTGAGGAATGGGATGCAATCACCACACGCGCTCCTCTAACTGAGCTCTTGGCTCTGCCACTCTCCCTCTCTCAAGCTTTCTTTGGGTGGCTGAGTGAGGAGGGATGATTTCACCTAATTCTCCTTCCTCATTGTGGCCTTTCCTGTGCCCCACAGCTTTTTGTCCTGCGGCCCAGCAATGCATTTTCAGAATTACAGAGGGCTGCTGTGGGAAGGGCAGGCGGGGAAAGCACCTTGTGTTGCATTCTCATGCAATCCTATGGGATTCCAGCAATTGTCTAAGAAGCTGACCAGGGAGCCCCCAGCATTAAAATCGAGTTCCTTCTACACTCAACTACAGCTATGCCCAACACACAAGTTTAAGAGAAAGGATAAGCACACCTAGGTTTGTCACAGACACACCAGTCCACTGAAACTCAAGCTGACAAAGTTTACCAAACCTTGTCCCATTCCCTGCACTCAGTGAATTCAGTACAGCTCCAAAAGCTGTGGAAGTAGAGCTTACACTTGGCATTCAGTCTCCAGCATTTTCCTTTCAATCATTTTCAACATAATGAATTCATGTGGATATTTTAGTGTTATTTCCAACACTATGACGCTAAAATAATAATTATTTAAACCTTTCTAACCCACCATTCCTTCTGAGGAAAGGTGTGCTTAGGAAGCACACTATTCACCACTCCAGGTCAAGACGGAGTGTACAACAATGATCCCATGTGCCAGCGTTGTTCCTGGGGAGGCATCCCAGTTGCCTCATCTGCAGCACAGGCATGAAGAGAACCAACACAGAAGTACTGAAACAGTGTGCTGTGCAGAGCGTCAGGTCTGGAATCCTTTACTGAAAATATCCACTTAAAAAGAAATTGCCTGTGTGGTACGCCCGTGTAAAATAAATGACAGTACTCTGGTGTCTACAGCAGGGGGGTTCCCAACCTTTTTGAGCCTGTGGGCACCTTTGGAATTCTGACACAATATGGGGGGGGCGCAGCCACAAAACGGCTGCCACAGCCTACCTTCAGTCACACAGTAAAGATCTCTGAGGTGTGGTGGCAGCTGCTGCCGATCCAACATTTTTAAAAATCTGCACAGCCAATTCATTCTCCCATGGCCAATCACAACCTTGCTAGGCAAAAGCCCCACCTGGCCCTGCTCACTTTCTAAAAATACTTGGTGGGTCCCAGGAAAGGTGTCAGTGGGTGTCATGGTACCTGCAGGCCACCATGTTGGGTATCCCTGGTCTGCAGCATCTGGAACAGCAGGTTTTATTTGCTCCAAGACTACATTCATGCAAATATTTCAGATGTTTAAAAACAAAGGGTTTCCTCCCCCACTCCCGACATTTAGCCAACAGGACCTGAAACAGAACTCAGGTTCCACTCTGGAAATGCATAAGAACAGCAACAACTTCTCACACCTGAGCATGCCCAGTTGTGGCTCCCACAATGTGGAACAGCCCAACCGATGTGGTCAGAAAGGCTCTTATCATTTCACAGAATGCATAAAACAGAATTGTGCAGGATGACATTTGTTCCAGGGAACAGAAATGTGACGGAATGGAAGTGTACAAGAGGTTGCTTTTTATAGTGGGAACAGAGTTGTGGTTTAAATTGTGGAAGCATTAAGCACTTTTTGTTCTTATCCCCTTTCTCCACCTTCTGAAGTGTTTACAATATACGATACTGTTTTTATTCTGTTCTTCTCTAACGCTGTGAACCAACTTTATTGCATTGTTTACTGCCTAATCATGTAATCCAGTTTTAGTGCATGTATTATGATGGTTTTATGGCATTGTTTTTATAATTCTGTAAGGTGGATGATAAACGACATAAATTAAAACTGTTAAAAGCGTTAAAAGCATTATTAATCTTAGCTGCTCATCTGCATTCTATTTCTTTACTGACAAATACAGGTCTTTGTTGGAATATCTTAACACTTCAATAGTGACAACTATGCTTAATTGTATACGATTGATTTTATTTTCCAGAGCCAACACTGTGTACCTACCCATGGAAATAAAGATACTTATGTTTAACAGGAGGAGGAGGAGGAGACTGGATTTATACCCCACCCTTCACTACCCGAAGGAGTCTCAGAGTGTCTTACAATCCCTTCCCTACAGGAGCCACCCTGTGAGGTAGGTGGGGCTGAGAGAACTCTCCTAAGAACTGTCCTTGAGAGAACAGTTCTGAAAGAACTTGTGACTGACCCAAGGTCACACCAGCAGCTGCATGTGGAGAAGTGGGGAATCAAACCCAGTTCTCCCAGATTAGAGTCCGCGCTCCTAACCACTACACCAAACTGTTGAGCAAAAATTAGTACACATACATTTCAAGTCTGACTATGTCTGCTGAGAGAAAGATCATTACTACTCAGGGCCCAAGCACAAGGGGGAAATGGGTACAATTTACCAGGGGCTTGGTGGACTCAGGCTAGCTGTAAACCCATTACCACAATGTGATCTATTTACAATTCAAGAAATAATAGGTTTTTTTCCCTTCTATTACATCACATGAGCTTGGACGCTACATGTGTTGGAATCCGGTGGGGGGATTACTTCACACACACCCCTTAAGCATAAGCACTGCTGCTACCTGGCACAAACTGAAGACCCCTTGATGGAGATACAAAAGGACTGCTTTCTTTCTGACAAGCGGAGTGGTGTTCCAGCTTCAAATGAATATCTGCCTTGAGTCTCAGTAATAAAGGCAGACTATAAATGGAGGTAAGATAAATAAATAAAAGGGGTGGAAACAGGATCTATATTGATTGAATGAGTCAGTAATGTCCTACTGCCATCATTGAGGACATCAGAGGGAGGGAAGAAGAGAGAGCCACGTGCAATACGCCTGGCTCCAACTCCACCTTCCAACTGCCATGAAGAGAGCTGTCAGGAAGATTGCAGGATACATCCAAATACCACTCCATCATACCTGGATACAACTCTGATGAGAATCTCCTTCCCATGGATGTTAATGTGATTTGTACTGGATTTTTAAAAATATTATTATCCTTGTGAGGTCCTTTGGGAGACAACTGTGGGATGAAACGGAGTCTAAAAATATAATGAACAAAGCAACACAAGTCCTCCTTTTGACGGGGCTGTAACAAGACTCCCTCAGTAGGTGGGGCTGTGACTTCCTCCGGTAAGCCCAGACCCGCCCCCCCCCATCTCCAGGTGGAGGACAGCAGCAACATCATCGTGGAAGGAGTCCAGGCCCCACGCAGCTTGGCCAGGGAGGATTCTTCAGGTTGGAGAAGTAAAATATTCCTTACCCATTTAAACAACCTGACATGTTGGCAGCCAGAATAGTATCTCTTTAAAACAGGGAGTTTACCTGACAATAAGCTGCCGCTCTTTAAATGAGAAACGATTACAAATTAAAAGCTTGGCTTTTGGGAAACGAATACATTTTACTTCTTGCTTTTAAGAAAGTGCTACTCCTGCAAAGGTTTTGCATAGGCTAGAGCCCACTTCCTCAGATTCAGTGAGCGGATCCTCGCGACATGGGCATTTTATGCAAGATTAGGGAGGGGGCCAGGATTGAGGGGTCACAAATAGCAGAAAATCCTGCCTTGGATGTAATGATGTAAAATCCAAACCTAGTTCAGACAACTATAGAGACTGTTCACCAGTGATGTCAAACGAGTTAACCCCTGTACTGAATAGGCAGTTTCAGATTTTACAAAGAGACGTAAAACTTGTGAAGAGTGAGAAACTCCCAAGTTGTTGTTTCCAACCTGGGCGGCCCAAACCCGCTGCAGCCCCGCCTTGGAAACGGAGCCGAAAACAACCTGCCACCCCTCAAGACGAGAGTTTGGTACTCGCGTTAGGAGTAGTTTATGTAAATAAGGGAGAGTCACGCCCAGCCGGTGGCTGCGGCTGCAGCCCAGGAAGCATCCGCACACAGCCCGCCCCGAGCAGCTGCAAAGACAGAGGAGTCGCCTTGGCACTCACCGCACCAATTCCATGCAGTAGGGCTCCTCTTCTCCAGCGGCCGGCTGGCTAGAAGCAGCCGCCACAGCCACCGCCGGCGCGCCCCCTCCGCAGCTCGCCGGGCACAGCAGCCTCCCTCCACCGCGCGAACCCCGAGGCTGCCCATAACGGGGAGCCGAACGTAGCCCCCCACGGCCTGCCCTCGCAGCGGTCACCGCGGCAGCCATTTTGCGGAATCCCCGCCCCCTCTCTTCGTGCGACACACCCTCTGCTGTCAATCCGTGCTTCGTTCCCGGTCTCGACCAATCGCTTTCTCGTTTCTGTCTCGTCTCTGGTGTCAATCACCGGCAGTGTAGGTCACAGAGGTAAAATCTCACTAGGACAATCTGAAACCGCCGGTTTTCTGGCTGACGAGTTGGGACGTGTGTGAGGGGGGACGTGTCTTCCATACTCAGAGTGGTCGTATGGATGTGGTTTGGGATCATTTTGAGGTGGCAGGTGAATGAGGTATAACCTCGGTTGCAACCTGAGGCTTCTTTTGTGGGGGATTTCTTTGCTACACTGTTGTGTGTGTTTTGCAACATGACTGTGATGATTTCCAGAGATGTAGACACATACAAGAGAAACTTGAAGTATGAATGTTGTGTAATTGTTCCATTCTCCCTACACTGTGTTATACTGCAATGGGCATCTGTTACTGCGACATTGTTTTTCCATGAATAAAGACAGAAAAAGTATCCAGTTTATCTATTTAGATATGTATACCCTGGTTTTCTTACCAACGGGGACTCAAAGCAGCTTACACCCCTCTTCCATTTTATCTTCACAACAACCCTATGAGGTAGACACAGGGGTCATTTAGTAGCAAAAGAGGTGCAGGAGCTCATTAGCATAAATTATTTGCATAACTTATTTGCATATGCCACACACCCTGACATCACCGGAAGTGTGTCAGAAGGCAATACCCACCACTCAGGCTCCACTGGGCTGTTTTGGATTGCTAGCTATGGGGGGGGAACGTGCAGATCTGCCCTCACAGAGGAGGGAGAGCTTGTACCTGAATAAAACTTGGTCTTAAAGGTGCCGCTGGACTGTTTTGGATTGGTAGCTATGGGGGGGGGGGAAGCT